>NW_002476559.1:1271672-1642809 GCF_000189635.1 Tetrahymena thermophila SB210
CTAAATTGACTAGAGAGATTTTAAATAGCGATAGCAAGATTTCAATTGCTCAGTCATTTCAGTAATCCTCTTCAATTTCCCAGTCTTTAAACTAAATCTAAAATTTGGAAAGCTCGCAAAAGATTTCAAATGAAAAAAAGGATGAATCAGAGTGCTAAAACGAAAGCAGTCCTTAAAGCTTAAAAAATAAAATAAACAAAATAAACGAAAATCATTTGAATAGGCAATTTAATGTTTTTACAATTAATCATCTAAATTAAATAGGAGAAAATAAATCAAATCAAATTGATAATTGAAATTGTTATAAATTTATTTCTAAAATATTATTTAAAAGTGAAAAAAATATTAAAATTAACATTTTTATATATATCAAATTCAAATTTATGCTAGTTTTTTGTATTTAAATTTACTTACTATAAAATCTTCTTCCATTTATAAATTGAATATTTTAAATAATCAATTACGATTCATTTAAAAATAAAATACTGCCCAAGAGTTTATATAATTTTTTACTTAAATCAAGATTGATTTTTCAAATTGATCAAAAGTAAAATTTTTTTTAATGTAAAAAGTTAATTTTTTTTATTTTTATTTAAAATAAATAAACTTTCTTAGAGAAATTAGAATATTTAAATTAAAAATTTAAAGAAAATCAAACAAACAAACACACACTAATTCAGCACAAATAAGCAATAAAAATTGGTTTGCATATTTAGTTTTCATTTATTCTAAGAAAGCAATCAAATGATAGTGTGCGTTGTTTGTTTGTTTATACCAAAAATATTTATTTGATTAAAATTGAAAAAGAATTAATTAGAGAAAAGGAATGAATATGATCTAATAATCAATTGAAAATTAATTTAAAAAGCATTTTAAAGAGAAATATGAGAAATAAATATAGAGCTAGATTAATCTGAGTAATAAGTAATCAGTGGTAATTCTCTGCAGTGGCTGCTACTGTCCTCCACATTTAGGTCACTATTTTATGATGCAAGAAGCAGTTATTTAGCTATAAAAAAAATATAATTATAATGTCTTATTGGGTATCTATTCAGTAGCAAATGACTAATATATGCAATCTAAAGTAAAGGATTTCTAAATGGATTTTGACTAAAGAAAACAAGAACTTGAATTAATTATTTAGGAAAATTAAGCATCTTCTAAAACTTCTTAAAAAATACTAGTTGATGATTTTGAAAAGAATAAAAGATTTATTGACTATCCTGAATTATGTCTTTTGTATAAAAATTGCTTGAATCAGTTAAATGTTAAATTGATTTATTGTGTCGGTAGCGATTTACTTAAATATTAAATACATAAATAATTCAAGTAATTTGCAGATTTGCTCATTATTTTTGAGAGAGAGTAAATGAAAGTAGAACAGAATATTGCAAACAAAGATGACATTATTGTTTTGTAGAATCAGGAAACTACAAGCATAAGTTCCACATAAATTAGAAGTATTTTTGATAAATTTGATAACTAATGAGAGACCTTAAAATTATATACTTAAAATATGATTTATGAAATAAGCTAAGTAATAAATAATATTTAAGCATTTATAAATTCATTTCCTAGCAAATTTATATAGTAAATATCTATCTATCTGATTGTTTCTGTTCTTAATTTTTAATAAGTGTACTTAAGAGTTTATTTTATATAAACAAACTTATATGATTTATTTATTTATTGTTGCTCTTTAATAGATAGATGGATGATCTATCTTATTAGTTTGTTTATTATATTATTATTTTATTTACTAAAAAATATTTTTATAAAATTATATAATCTAACATGATCTGTCTGTTTTTGTATCGTTTTTTTTTTATTAGGCAATCAATCAATCAATCAATCTTCGTTTTTAATTAATATCAACTTAAAAAATCAATATTCTAATTCAAAAATTCTTATATATTTTGATTTCTTATTTTCTATATCTTTTAAAACAAAATTAACAAAAAAAATAATTAATCAATTAATTAGATATTAAAAAAATCTGAAAAACAAACAAACAGTAAGAAAAATGAATCCTTAAATTGTTGGTCAATTCGAAAATCACTTCAAAGGAAAGTATGAATAAAAGGTTAAAAAGTATTTAAAAGAAAGTAAAAATGATCGCCAGAAAGTAGTAGTGCTTTGTAGTGGCTGCTATTGTCCTCCACATGAAGGTCATTTTTTCATGATGGAAGATGCTATAAAGCACTTGATATCAAACAATTATGATGTCGTAATGGGAATTTACTCAGTTGCAAGTGATGCATACATGTAAGGAAAAATAAAAGATATACAATTTGGCTTTGATGAAAGACAGAAATAGCTTCTATATTTAATCTAATAAAAGAAATCTATCCAATAAGAAATTATTGTTGATGACTTCGAAAAGGGTAAAGCCTTTATCGATTATCCATATTTATGTGCTATGTATTAAAGGGAATTCGCAAAATATAATATCAAGTTTTCTTATTGTGCAGGTAGCGATTTACTAAAATATGGCTTAAATCATTAATTTTATAATTTTGCTGACTTCTTAATTATCTATTAGAGAGACTAAAAAAAAGTAGAAGAACATATAAAAAAACAACAGGGCATTTTCGTTTTAGAGCATGAATAGACTAAGAATTTGAATTCATCAGAAATAAGATAAAAACTCAAACAAGATTATAGCAATGAATTAAATCCAAATAAAAAAAAATGAAAACTTTCTTTGCTTAAGATTTAGATAGATGCCAAGATAGAATTAATCAGCAAAATAAGCTGCATATATTATTATTGCAAGCAAATAAACAAAGAACTTAGAATTTATGTATTTAAATTAATTATTAGAATATTTCATTTACTAATTATTATAAATAAATAAAACCAAATTTAATGTTTGTCTGCTTTTATATTTTTTATTCTTTTTGTAATAATTTTCAAAATTATTTTAAAAGAAATTAAGTAAAATTAACATTAATTCATTCATTTATCTAAAAAACAAAAAAGTAGACATTTTTAAAACAATAATTTGTTATGAATTAAATGAATGTATTTATTTTATTTATATATAGCCTTTATCATTATTTTTAAAATATAAAGAGATATTAAATATATTAAAAATGTGTGTAATTAATTGAATTTATTTAATTAATTAAAGTAGAAATAATTGTAAGATTTGTTTATAAAGATATTAAAATTAATTTATTTTGGTATTCTTTATATATTTATTATATGTTTCTTTAGTTATAAATAGATGGTTATTTGAACTAAAGGAAAATAAATAAATACATTGACAAAAAAAGATTTTTTTTATTATTTTTAATTTTGAATGAACATATATATTTACATATCGATTATTTATTTAAAACAATTTAATTTATTTAATTAAAGTAGAAACAATTGTAAGATTTGTTTATAAATATATTAAAATGAATTTATTTTGGTATTCTTTATATAATTATTATATGTTTCTTTACTTATACATAGATGGTTGGTTATTTGAACAAATGGTAAAGGAAAATAAATAATATTATTGAGAAAAAAATATTTTTTTATTATTTTTAATTTTGAATGAACATATATATACATATATCAATTAATTATTTTATACATTTTATTAACATTTTTAATAGCCAAATATTATGTTAGCATTTATTCACAATTGTAAAAAGTTGATTAATTAATTAAGTTGGTAAAAAAAGATAAACAAATTCTTAGAATATTTATTTATTTATTTTATCTCTTTATCATTTTGAATACTGATTTATATATATATATAGATATAACAGGAACTAATTCTTATTAATTTAACACAAATATTTACTTTTTTTCTTTCATTCTTATTATTTTACTAAGAAAGTAAAACATAATAAATAAATAACTCTTATTTCAAATCTCTAAATCTGTAGTTGTTTCTATTTCTAAAGTGGGTAGAACTGAGCCTACGAATTTAAGGAAAATAATAAGGGCTTGATTAGGTTTAATAGTTCTTCCATTTTCCTTTGCTTGATCAATAAAACTTTTAAGGATTTATGAGTGTTTGCAAGGGTGGATTGTCATTTAATCATATCCTAAGTGAGGGTGTTTTTCAAGGGTGACCTTTTTTGATTTAAATTAATGTTAAAATTACATAAAATTAAATTGATTTGCATCTAATCGATCAATCATTTAATTGCAAAATTAAAATTATTACTGTTTCGTCTCTATACTCTGGCATTACATCTTCGAACATTTATTCTTTCTTTAAAGGTTTTTGGTTTTCATCAACTCCAGAAAACCAAATTCTTGGAACATGATAATAAGTGTCATAAGTAATAGAAAAGTTATATATTCTCATTTCTTCTTCTTCTTCTTGATTATCTTAAGCATTTGATTAACGCTAAATATTTATATAAAGAACGAATCAGATATAGGTTTTTTTAAATTTTACATTTATTTGCTTTTTTTTAGCTTTCTTGCTATTAAAATTTTTTGAAGTTGTTTTTTTTTTGTTTCAACAACAAATTGGTTTTACACAAATAAAAGAAATTTAAGAAAATTACTTGGCTAGTCTCAACAAATCCTTCACTATTAACTTTCTCTTCTAAATCATCAAAAACATTCTTTTTGATTCTGTTAAACTTCTTCCCTAAAAGGTTAAAAACTACTTTTTAGGATCTGTCAAACTTTTGTTGAGCTTTTTATTGTCATCGACCTTTTCCCACTTCCATCCCATTAAAGTTAATTAATCACCTGATTCCAAAAATTACTTAGGAGTCAAAAAACCATGCTTATCAAAATCTTCAGGTGATGGTGTCTTAAATGAGCTAACAAAATTACTAAATGCATTCATTACTGTATATCTATTTTCTAATATTTAATTATTGAGCTTTTTTTTGTAAATCTAATAGACTTAGTTAATTAATTAATTGATGCTTCTTTCTTTGTTTCTTTTTGCTTTTTTTATTCTTTTCTTTTAATAATAACAAATTTTTAAATCTAATAATTTTTCTGAGAAATACTAATTACTATTTCCCCTTTTATTTAATATTCCTTATACTTATTATCAAAAAAAAAATAAATAAATAGTGAGCAAAATGTTTATATATATATACATTTCCATTTCATCAACTAACTAGTCTTATTGATACTCACTCAGAATTACCTCCATCTTCTTTTTTGACTGACTGATCAAATAAATAGGAGAAAAGATAGATAAATAGATGTTCTATATTAATTAACTTTCTATTTTATTTGATTTGAATTGAGCAAAAATAAACAAACAAACAAACAAACAAACAAAAAAACAATTTTTGATTAAATTGTAATTCTATTAAATAGACATATCAGATTGGTGGTATGTAAGATAAGATCTTAAATATTAAAAATTAAAGGTGCTTACAAAACTCTTCATTCATTTTACATATAAATCATTTTTAATTTAAAATTAAAATTATTTCTAGAGTATTTTTTCTTAAAATATAACTCAACCAAGTAAATTTTTAATATTATTTTAGCTAAAAATAAAGATTTTTATGAACTTTTTTCAAATTTTTTTTATTAGACTTAAGCTTAGATAATAAATGTTTTAAATTAAAATGAATGTTATGATTTAATTTAAAAGGTTTATTTATTTTTCCTAAAATCAAACTATTTATTTTATATTTTTATTAATTTGCCAAATAAAATATATATTTTATTCACAATTTTTCTTTTTTATTTTAAACAAAACTTTAACTTTCAAACTGAAAAATTTATTTAGATTCTCAAAAAATTTATTTATTTTTAAGTTAAAAAATTTCTATTTTAAAAACAAGTGTTTATACTATATCTCAAAAAATATGTTCGATTCTTGAATTAATTCTTTTCAAAAATAAAATTCTCTAAAAAATTTATTAAACATGATCAAAAATTTTTAAATTATTTTTAATTTTTTACAAGATTAGTTTATTTGAGCAATCACAAAACTCAATTAATTAAGAGTAATTTTATTAATAAATATTTATTATTTAATCTAAAACAAAATTCAAATTTATTTTAACATTGCCAACAAATGAAAATAAATTAAATATTTTTTCTAATTAAATATATAAATATTTTAAGATGAGATTTGTTTATTATTTAAATTGATATTATTTTTTATTTATTGTTTTAAATTAACTTTTTTGATATCAGAAAACAGTAGAAAAATAAATAAATAAATTCTATGATCTTTTTATTTCTTCAAAATTTTTTAGTTTATTTAAAATGGTAATTTATCATTTTTTATTAGTTGTGCATAAATAACATAAAAAGATGGATGATTTATTGATTGATTGATTTAAATAATTTATAGTATTTAATTTAGGAAATATATGAAAATGAATTTATTTATTTATATATGGATGTAAACGTATTTTATAATTTATTATAGTTAAGGCTTTTGATCAATATTCATTATAAATAAGGAATTTTAGTTGAAAATAAATAAATAATATATTGATTTGTTAGACTTTAAAGAAAAATTAGGTATTAATTATTTGCATACTCTAAGAGTAAGGCAAGCTAATTTTTTACAAATATAAAAAAGATTTATTCACTAATAAAAGCTCCCTCTTGACATATTTAAGTAATAATAGGAATAGCAAAACAAATTATATTGATATTAATTTAGCACCCATCAACAGCTGATGTCAAAATAAGAAGTAAAGTCATTTGAAACATTTTTATTTTAAAACAAATGAATTAGCATTTTATGCATTATTAACAGATTTAGCTTTTGGTAAAATGGTATTTTCAAGGCAAATAATTATTTATTTTATATTAGGTGCAAGAAAGTAGCAGTTAAGGTTAGCCTAAGACTTAAAGTGCTTAAGATTTGGAAAACCCTTAAAGGAAGTTTTCAAATATGAGCAATGTTAGCTAAAATTTTAGTGAAATATAGTTTGAAATAGGACCAACAAGTGATAACTTTGTAATGATTTTTGATGAATTAGAAGCAAATCAATAGGTCTTAAAAAAGGAGGAATAAAATTTAAAAAATATTTTATCAGATGATCAGCAAACTTAGCAAAATAAAAAAATTATTAAATAAGCTGTTGAAAAGAGAAAACACGAGGAACAAAATCGTTCCAAATGGTAGAAACTCTAAAATCTTTTGAAGCAAGAGTAGATTTTACTTGATAATGGTAATTCTTTCTACTCTAATAAGTTATATTAATAGCTCATAAAGATATATTAAATGCCAATAAGATAGAATCATGCAAATTATTTCAATATTTCAAAATAAAATTAATTTTGTAAAATAAAATCTACTTTGTTAGATAAATTCTACAAAGAAAAATATAATGAATTGAATTGAGTTAGTAAAAGATATTTAACTTTCACATGAAATATATATAATTAACAAACAAACAAATAAACAACACCAACTTATTATTAAAATAAATGCAAGTAATTGATTGAATCATGTATTTACAAATTATTTGATATTTTCCCATAAAATGAAAAATAAATAAATAAATAACTCAGTTCTATCTAATTTAATAAATTTTAAACAATGTTTATTATCACAATTTTGATTGAATCCATTTAAATTTAATTGGTTGATAGGTTTTTTTTTAAAAACATATTATATTTTAAGTGAAATAATTTATTTTATCTTTTTATTTGAATTAAATTTAATAAATATCTTTATTTTTATAAAAAAAAGAGAAGGAAATATTTGCGAAAAAGTTGAAAAAAATAAAGCATTTAGAGTAAAAATACTATGAATCGTTCTTAAGCATGCAGAACATAACATCAAATATTCAGAAATACTTTATCCCACCATCTGAGCACTCAAAGCTGTTTTATAACAATCAAAATACTTTTGTTTCTTTTATCAAAGAATTAAGGATAAAGCCAAAACTGCTTTTGACACTTATAGAAAAGAATCAATTGAATATTTCATCTGCTATAAGAAGTTTGCCTTAAACTCTTTCCCAATCGTTTTTTCAGTCTCATTTAAAAAAAGGTATATCAAGTGATGTCTTGATATTTATTAACAAAAACATCGAAATGGAAATAAATCTTTCTAATGATAGACAAAATATGCTACGTACAGACACACTGCCCAAAAAGATTATAAAAGAATTTTTTAATCAACCAAAGTACACAAAAAACTTAGAAAAGATATTTAAAGACACTCTCTACGAAATTTCTAAATTGACAGAAGATCTTCGATTAGAAAACGAAATGTAAAATATTTTTATCTTTTCATAATAAAGAAGTAAAATCAAAAAATGATAAAATTGCTTCAAAGAAAAAGTGGATTTAAATTCTTAAAAAAAGTATATATTTAATTTAAGCATAAATATTGCTTTGAAATTAAATTTTAATTAAAGAGTTTAGTTTCAATGATATTATAAAAAATAGTTTTTGAAAATATTGAATTTATGGAGTTTTATTATAATCATTTAAATAAAAATAGTATAGAAAATGAATCAATAAGGAGAATAAGTTTGAGAAAATAATCTGACTTCTCAGCTGTAGTGAGGAAAAAGAGTGAATTTAAATCTGCAAAACCAAATAGAAAGAAACTTACTGTGCTCAGTTCAGGAAATGAACATGTAGAGAGCTCTAACTGCAATAGAGCTGAAAGATATTAAGAAATATTGAGAAGCTTTGATAAATCTAGGATGTTTAGATCAAACACTATTTCAGATTAAATTTATAGCATTCTTAAAATAGAACAGCAAAGTAATTAAAATTCAATCATTTTTATTTTATCTTTTATAAAAGATTTCAAAATTAGATTAAAGAAAGCATGTAAATGGGAAAAGAACTAAATCAGATCCTGATTTTGAAAAAGAAAGTTTACCTCTATTTTAGATGCAATAAAGTGGTGAAAAGTAGGCAAATATGTTTACTACCTCAACTTAGCTCACTTTTCCAAATCCTAAAATTTAACAAAATGAAACAGAAACAGGTTTTTCAATCAAAATTTAAGACGATTAAATGCAATGGTAGAAATTAGATAGAAGTGATAGCATGGTTATTTAAGATAGATAGCAGTGGCTTTAAGACATAATTAATTTACAGGAGTGGGAAACGTCTGAAGGTTCAGTTAAGTCTGATAACCCTCAAAGGAAAACTTCTAAAAATGTTCACCAAAACGTACTGTTTTCTTCAGGTTCTTAAGAGTCTATATAGTCAGCTCCATAATAATTAGAAGGATCTTCTGCTTAACAACCAACTTAAAGGTAAAATAGAGGATTAACTTTAGATGATAAACATAAGCAAATTTTAGACAAAGAAAAAGAAAAAGTAAAATTTTTATTTTATAAATTTTTTAATTTGAATTAAGAACTAATTTTTGAAAGAAACTTTTAATAAATTAATAAATAAATCAAATTTTTTAACCTTTAATTTAGATTAAGAATTAATTTTAAAAACAAGCAATTTTCCTTTCCATCCAATAATAAATTACCAATTTTATTTTTTAAAATCTTTGACAATTCAATTTTTAAGTAAATAATTAATTAATTATAAATTTTCAAATTAAAATTAATAATTTGAATCAATCAGTTTAATAAAAAATATTTTATTAATTAAACAAAAAAAGTCAGTCAGTATATTAAAAATTTACAAATACATTTTTAAATGAATTTTTAATTATTTGAATTGAAAATAAGATTTTTGAAAACAGCTTTCTTAATTTAATTTATTTTGAAATTTCTTTAAGATAAATTAAAATTTAATTATTTTTTAAACAATAATATAGATTATTTAGAAGAAGGTGAAGAAGGTTAATAAGATAATTTAAAATATGTTGGAGCAATTATTCATGAATATCGAGATTATTCCTAATGATATTAGGATTATTTGTGCTTTGATTAAATATCATGCTTAAAAAAAATACCCTGATTTAACTAATGCCTAGCTTTACTATTCTCTGAGCTACTTTTTCATAGATGACTGGGTGCTTCATATATTTATGAAGAGTTTTAATAAATATTAAGATATGGATCAATCTAAGTAGGAGATCTTGTAAAAAAATATGCTTTACATTCAATCGATTATTAAAAATGTAAATAAATTTTGATATTTATTTTAAATATTTGTAAAATTTGCTTTATTTAACAAATTAGATAATGAAAAAGCAAGTGTTCAAATAAGAAGGCTTAATTGCAAGATTTAATTCATTAATATTTTAGCTAGGTGATTATGTGACTCATTACTATGATCAACTTATGAATATAGACATGACTAAAATTTTAAATTAAATTATTATTCCGTCTGAACAGAAGAGTTTATAATTTTAGCTGTAATGTTTTTTTTTGAAATATTTAATTGTTTAAATTAAAAAATAATAATGAAATTAACATAAAATTATAAAATTTTAGAGATTTCTGCTCTGTTTATATGAGCTTAGAGAATATTTAAAAGATGGCCCAACTGATTGCTTCTAATGATAAAGATTTTATTTAAATGAATGAAACAAAAGTTGTCGAATATGCTAAATCTATCAATATTCAAGCAGAAAAAATATTTAATGATAGATCTGATTTATTCTATGGGGTTACTCTCAAAAAAGACTAAATTTATACAATATTTTAATTTTATCATACTGGAGCTTAGGATTTTTTTGATTAATACTTTGATATCCCTTCATTGAAGCTCCCTTACTAACGATTTAGCTAAGAAAATGAGTTTTAAGATTCTTCTAAATACTTTGATAAGTTCAAAAACCTTCTTAGAAGCATACTTGTAAGTGTAGAAAAGCTAGAAGTTATTTCTTAATTTTCAGGATTCAATGATTTGGACATTACTTCTATTCTCAAAATTTTAGAAGATGTAAATTATTTTTCAATTAAATTTTTATAATAAATTAATTAATTAACTTTTTAAAATTCATTTATTTCTTTTTGAGTTTAAATTAATTTGGGATAGTTATTTATTTATTATTTTACAGTAAGTTTGTGAGAGATATAATTCTGAAATTGTCAATGTTCCTCTTGTCGCTTCTTACTTAAATTCAATGATAAAAAATTATTTAAATCCAAAATACCTGCAAAATAATCTGCAGCTTATATGGAAATATATGAGTTCAGAGTATAAAGCGAGAATTAGTTAATTGGAAAGAATTTCTTTTCTTGAAAAAACTAATAACGCTCGTTTAATTAAATTTCTTAAGCTAAATATCAACTAAGTGGAAGAAGTCATAAGAAAATAAGAAAAAAATAAAAGAAAAATTTACATAAAAGAGTTTTTTGATTCATTTTAGCTAAATGTTTGTATTTCCTCACCTCAGTCGCGTTTCAAATTAAGTAATACATCAAAAAAATTGTATTCTGAATTTGATCATTCTAAAATATGGGTCGAAGACTTATCTTGTTGCATACATAAAACTGCTAACCTAGAATTTGTTAAAGATTTAACTGGTAAATAAATAAATAAATAATACACTAAAGAAATAAAATTTTAAATTATCAAAATATTTTTACTAAAAAAAGATACCTTACTTATTCTTTCATTAATAAAACAATTGTTTAGTAAAATAATTTTTATCATGAAATAATTAATTTTAAAATTTAGAAATAAGATTTGATTATTTGTGAAGAAAATAGAAAAAATATGCTATATAAAATATTTATTTAATTTAAATTAGGTGAAATATCTCCAACTAAAAAAGAATAAATTCAAGAACACCATTGTGAAAATTTAGTCTAGTTTATTGAAGTAAAAATTTTAAAAGATTAAATGATAATAATAAATTTTATTTATTTATATCTTGTTAGCAATTCAGCAAATTGCCTGAACTAAATTTATTGCTCCAAGAAGGAAGAGACATATGGGGGATAAATGAAGCTTATTCAATAATTTTAGATAAACTTGAGGATGGAGTAAAAGAATATCCTTAATTTAAAAACTTAAATGAAGAACAATAAAACGAAATTATTGAAAGTTTATTTAAATCGATAAACAAAATATTTCATAGAAATCTTTTTCCTAAAAGATAAACCTATAAAGACGCAGCATTTTATATCTTACTAAAATCATTAGACTTCTTAACACCAGAGAATCTTGAAATAACCAACAATACCCATTCAGAATGGATCTGGAAGATATGCTCTCAAAGTACATTTAAATTAATTATGCTTACAGATTGATAAATTTATTAAAATAAATAATAAATTTTTAGTATTAGTCTCAATGGACCATAAAAAGTCTCCTGAGTAAAAATTGAAATGCCTTTCAGAATGCACAAAAGTAATTGCAGAAGTCTTAAAACTGTCATCTCTTAAAGATGAAGCAGCATCTGCTGACCTGACTCTTCCTAATCTCATTTATGTCCTAATTAAATCAAAACCTAAAAGACTTTGTTCAAATATTAAGTATTTAATTAATTTTTGTTTGAAATTTCTTATATTTATAAGTTTTATTTTAGCTTTATAACAGCGTTTCAATGCAAAAATAAAATGCTTTCAGAAGCTGGTTATTGTTTTATATAAGTGTAAAGTGCCATTAAATTTATAGAAGACCTTGATCCTAGTGAACTGAAGGAAATTTCAAAATAAGATTTTTATTTGTAATCATTAAATTGCTAATGCTGCTAAATTTTAATTTATTTTTTTTAAATTGAAAAAGAAATCTAAGAAACGAAGAAGTAAAAATAGGTATCGCATATATGAAAAAGCGAAAAAGAAATGGTCACTCATTTGATGCAGAAAAATATTATTAAACTTAATGTTAAATTCTAGATTTAAACAACAATAATTAATTGGCAAAAAATTCCTAATCAAATACTAATTTAATTAATGTTATTAAATGATTTATTTATTTTGTCAATTATGCTAAATTAAAAAAATAATTAATTTCTCCAATCTTAATTTTTTATTTATTTCTTTATTCTTAAATTAATTAATTATTATTCTTATTCATTAGCTTTATTAAAAAATTCACATATTTCCTATAAAATTTATTTTAAATGTTATGCTATTTATCTTTACAAATAGCCATCATTTTGAAATAAAAAATATATGCATTCTTTACACATAAAAAAAATTTTTTTCTTCTTCTTGTTTCATTTAGTTTTATTTCAATTTTAAAAGTGAAGCAAACATCTTTTATTTTTAATATTTAAAGCTATTATGGAATATTATTTATTATTTTTGTTTAAACAAAGCTAGTTGATTAGTTTATATTTATTAATATGTTATTTTATTGATCAAGGTCAATAAAAGTAAATTAAAAAGTTATTTTAAAAGATATTTTTTATAGTCAGATCAATTAAAATTTTAAGTTTTACATTCAGATTATAAATTAATTTGATAGAAAGAAATTTTTTTATAATTAAACCATTTAAAGTTTATAAATTATTACTATAATATATAAATAAATAAAAGTTAATATATTTGTAATGTAATATTAAAATATAATTTAAAAAAAATAAATAAATGTGATGGAAAGAGATATTTTTAAAATTTGATCATTTAAATTTTTGTAGTTAACTAACTAGAAAATATATAAATAATAAATGTTTTTTAAGTTGTTCATAAGCTGTATAGTTGGTCGGGTATTTATTTATATATGGTATAATTGTATCATTCATAATTTTTTGGCTATTTAGGATATTAAATAAATAAAACAAAAGATATTGATTGCTACATATTAAATATATTATTTAATTATTAAAACACTATTGCTGCTTCTTTTAATTTAGATAGACTTTAAGTGTTCTTATTAATAATCTTTAAATGGTATTCATTATTAATTAATTAATTCATTTTAAGTTGTTTTAATTTTTTTCTTAATTTTAAGAAATAGTTTTATCGTTATTCAATTTATTTATTTAGGGGAGTTATATTTAATCTGAATTTTTGTAATAACCCTCATTATTTGTTTTTTCTTGGCTGAAAATAATCCTTAGAGAAAAATAACTTATTATAATGATGTAGATAGTTACAATGGATATTAGAATAGTAGTTGTGAGTACACTTTTAGAAATATAATTTAAGAACTCGACTTTGCAATCCTATCCATCAACAGGAGTTCCATCATTCATATCTCTAAACACATAATAACTATTTGTACTACAAAATCCACTGCAATTAAACTTTTCTTCAGATGTTTTAAGTAGACTAACAAAATTTTCTAATTATTTATTTTCATAACCAAAAGGAAACTAAGTATCTATTCTTTTAATATAATCTTAGCATTCATTGAGTTTGTTAGCTCCTTTTTTAGAAACTGAAAAGGATTAATATATTTGAGGGGGGAAATTAGATTAATCAGCATTACAAGAGCATTTAGAACTACATAAAAGTTTTTTGCCAGCATTATAAGCAGTGCTTAATTCTATCATAAGGTCTTCTTCAGTACAGTAGATATCATCCTTAAATTACGATAATTATACTTATAAAAGAATAATAACAATTATTGATCCTCCAATAAAAAGCATTAATAGGATGATACCAATATTGTATATAGACATAGAATTATTGCTCTTAACTCTTTAAGCATATATTCCTAGTGCACCTAATAATACAAAAAAGATTCCAATTAAAATAAGTAGAGTAAAACATTCTTCGCAGTCATCATAAAACTGTCCATAGTCTTAAAACTCAGAATTAATTAAAAAAAGAATAACTCCAGCTATTATTTCAGCTAATCCAATAGCTAAATTTACATAGGAAAATCTCTCTACCCAACGTAGATTATTCTTAAGGCTTGACATAAAATTTTGTCAATTTTTTTATTGTAAATAATTTTAATTTTCTTAATTTAATAAATATTTGATTTAAAATGTCCTGTTTTCTATTTGTTTCTTTGAGGTTTTATTTTAAATAATGTTTAAATTTAAATTTTTACTTAAAAACAAATTTTATTTAGCATTTATTTTTATGCTCTTTGATTTGTTTGTTAAATTTTAAAAGCTAAATCGATTAAAAATAGTTATGAAATATAATTTTCTTATTAATCGCAGTTTCAATGCAAACAGATGTAAAACAATTAATACGATCCTTAAATTTTCTGGTTAAATTTTAGAATCTATTTCAAAATCAAAATATATTTCAATAAATTAATCTATCAATCAATCAAAAAATGACCAGTTTAATTGAATTAATTCATATAAGAAATTATCAATGTAATACTTAGATTACAATACTTGTAATACAATTTTTGATAATCTAAAAAAAACTATTAGTACAATCAATAAATAGTTTATTAGATAGTTATAATAATTTTTTCTTACATCATATGAATTTCAAGATTAAATATACAAACAAATATCTAAAGAATGTCTAATTTTATTTAATCTATTTTATTTATTCTTTCATTTTGATTTCGTAGAAAAAGAAATTTTTTGTTAGCTTAGTTTTTTTTCTCTACTTTCATATTTTTTATTTAATTCTAAATATTTTAGAAAAAGTTAATTTGTGCAAAATGAAAATAATTTTCTTAAGCATAAATTTTGCTTAATATTAAATAAATAAATAAAAATTTAGAATATCTGATAAAAATTATATTTTATCTATACAATTTTTAGATTAAATACAATACTTGTAATAAATTTTTGAAAATCTAAAATAAGTATTTGACTGACAATCAATAAATAAATAGTTATAATAAATTTATCTTACATCATACGTATTTCAAGATGTAACTAACATATGGAGAGAGAATGACTAAATTTATTTTATTTATCCTTACTTTTTCCTTTCGTAAAAAATGATATTTTTAATGTTAGATTAATATTTTTTATCTCTACTTTCATATATTTTATTTCAAATATTTTAGAAAAGGTTTATACTGAATACCTAAATTATTAATGCAAAATGAAAATATTTTTCTTTAGCAAACATTTTCCTTCATATTAAAAAATAAAAACATAGAATATTTAATAAAATTAATTTATTATATCATCAGACTAATTTTTTAAGGCTTAATAAAATAAATATAAATTTTTATGAAAATTAAGATAGAGCGAGCGAGTGTTTATGATTTGTAAACTAAATTAATTAAAATAATTAATTAATTAATAACACAGGTAAATTACAAAATAAAAATTTATAAATAGATTACATTTTTAAATAAACTGACTTAAATCAAAGAATTAAATTATATCAATATTTAACTTTTTAGCATTTTTTAGATAAGGAGTTTGCTTTTAATTAGCATAACCTTGATTAGCTTATTGGAGTTGAGGGTATTTTTTTTATATGTTTTACGATTAAATTTCTAAATTATATTTCAATATTTAGCGTATTTAGCATTTTCTTGATGAGGAGTTTGCATGTTATTAATATAACCTTGATTAGTTTATTAGAGTTGAGGGTATTTTTGTTCTTAGTTTTACAATTAAATTTCTTAAATAACTGGTAGTCCTTCAATATTCTAAGGTGGAGCGATTCCTGGAACATAAGTGATATTTTACTAATACTGATAGTTATTAGGATATGGTCTATTTATATATGAAACACTGTTATTATTTTTCGTTGGTTAATTAGTGTTGTAAATGTTATTGTTATTGTTATAATTATTATAAATGTTATTATTCATGTTTCCTAAATTATTTTAATTGCTATTTGGGATATAGTTCATATTTTCAACATTATTTTATTCATTTTGATTAGGAACTTAGATTCTATTTTATTCTTAGTAGTAACCTCCGTTTTATTTTCTTTCATCACTAAGCATAGTACTAAGAGATAGATAAGTCACTATCAGCATGTATACAACTAATATAGATGTTATAACAATAGCTATGATTATATTTTTAGAAATAAAATTTAGGAATTCCTCTTTGCAATCCTTTCCAGCAGAAGGAGTGCCATCGTTTATGTTTCTAAAAACATAATAACTATTTGTACTACAAAAACCGCTACAATTAAATGACTCTTCAGCTGTTCTTAAAAGGTTAACCAAGTTTCTAAGGTAGTCGTTATAGTTATTGTAATCGTATGAAAAATTGATATCTATTTTATGAGTATAGTTGTTACATTCATCTAATCTCTCTACTCCATTATTAGCAAAATAAAAATTTGAATATACTTGAGCAGGAAAAGAGATTGGGTTGGCATCGCAAGGACACCTTGAACTGCACAGTAGGCTTTTACCAGCGTCATAAGTAGCTTTTAAATCTTTCATAAGACTTTATTTGGAGCAATTTGTATCATCCTTAAACTAAGATAGTTTAACTTTAGTATAAATCATAACAATTAAGGAACATCCTATAAATATCATCAAGACAATAACACCTATATTATAAATAGTCATAGTGCAATTTCTCTTTTTTCTCTAAGCACAAATACCTAATAAACCTAAAATTGCAAAAAAAACTCCGACTAAAATAAGTAAAGTATAAGATGCTTTATAAATATTATAACTCTCTCCAAAGTCTTTATAATCTGAATTAACCCCTAATAAAACTATTCCAGTAATAATTCCAACTAAACCTGTAACTAAATTCGCGTAGCACAATTTCTCAGTGAGGCGGAGATTAGTCTTAAAGCTTCCCATTTTTTTATAAAGTATTTTTTTTATCTAGCTTGAATTAATTTAATTTTTATTTTGTATTAGTTTTTGATTTTAGATATAATTATTAGATTAAAAATATTATTGAATATTTCAATCGCTATTGAATTAGTGTATCCAACCAAGTAGTATGCATTAAGCACAATAAAATTTTTTTCATTAAAAATTAAAACCACTAAATTAATTAATGAATTAATAATTGATGCTGCTCAAAAATACTGATTTATCTATTAAAAAATCTTTAAAGTTTTTATTTTCTGATGAAATTTATTATAAAATTTGAAATTAAATGATTATTGAAATAGAAATCTATCAATCCATTCCAAAATGACCAAATTAATTTAAATAATTTGAAGCAAGCACCCAAAATTATTAGACAAATTAAATTCTTACTGTTTTTAATTAAAAAAAAAATCTTAAGAAATATGTATAGATAAAATCGATTCTTTTATATCATATCATGTTTGTTTATTTATTTATTTATTTATTTATTTATTTATTTATTTATTTATTTATTTATTTATTTATTAGTTAAGCATAAACATAATAGATAAGTATTTTTTTTTTGTTGCTTTTTTAAATCTGAATTTTAGTTTACTACTTTTGTTTTTAGTTAGTAATTAAAAAGTTTCTTGCTTGCTTTATTACCATTTTTCTAATAATGCATAATAGTTCTATTGGTTTTGAATTTTTATTATGAAATACTTGTTTACTTAAGAAAATTATAATGTTTGATCTATAATAACTAATTACTATTAAATTAAATTCTAAAAATAGCAAAAAAAATAGACAAATTTCAAATTTTAACAATTTAAATAGGAATTGATAAGATTCTTTTTATAATATTTTTTATGGTATAAATAAATATAAGCATATTGATTTTAAATTATAATTAAATAAATATTTATTTACTTAACAACGTAAAATTTGTTTATTTTTAATAAATAATAATCAAATAAATACCTAAATAAAATATTAAATCTAAACAAAGTAGTAGTAATTAATTAAAAAGATTCTTTCTTATTTTTGGCCATTTTCAGTGCCTAAATAATAATTATATTGATTTTGGGTTGTAATTGAATACTTATTTATTTTCTTAAGATATGATATTTTTTTTTGTAAAAGTTGTTAGCAAATCAATTAAATACTTTAAAGTAGACAATATTTCAAATTTTTTAATTTAATAAATCTAAAATTAATAAAATAGAAAAAAATTAAAATAAAATATAACTTAAAGATTAATAATTTATTTAAATCAAAAGCAAATAAGATTAAAATCCTTAAAAAAGTAATCTGATTCTATTGATTTTAAAGTTACAAAATATAAATAATAAAAAAGATTACTTTAGTTAAATAGTAAGAAAATAATAAGAAAATTTATATTCAAGTAAGTAATTATCTAAATATTATGTTTCTTGCATTTAATTAAATACAAATATATTAACTATATGTTTGCTTATTTAAATAATATTTATTTATTCACCTAAGTAAAATCTAAAAATTCATGTTTTTTTTCAATTTTAATTTATATAAGACAAAATAATATGCTTTTATTCCTATTTTCCTTCCAATTTTAAATTAGCTTTAAAAAACATTTTTATAAATTTTAAAAATCAAAATTAATTAAAGAGAAATTAGAGTATCATAATTTAGATCTTTTGCTGTAATTATAAATAAATTTTTTCATTTTTTATATTTAACAAAAATAAAGATTAAAATCAGATTATTAATAAATTTTTCTATTTATTTTGATTTCTTGATGATAACTTTATTATTTCTTAATAAAATCTTAAGAAAATATAAAATTTTTTTTAAAGGGGAGCTTAAAAAACATTTTTTAGATCTACAAACTTTTGAGCTATTTTTTTTTTCAAAAATATATCTATCAATTTTCAACATCTGAATTAAGTACTCCTTCTATTAATCAAACAAAATTGTATTTTTAACCTTCTTATTTTTATATTAAATTAACAAATATCATATCCTCTTTAAACTATACTCATTATAAGTAAAAAAAAAAAATAATAAAATAAATAAATTTATTTATTTTTTAATTTTTTTCCACCTTAATATTAAAGCTACCTTAAAGAGAGTCACCATATCTAAGGGGATGGTATATTTTACCATAAAGATGATATGATTGTTATTTTCTTCTTTTAGATAATTGATCTTATAAGGAGAAAAATTTCAAATAATAATTATTTACGCTTTTAATTTTTTTAGAAATTAATTTTATAATCCTTCTAAAATAAGGCGGCTATCAATCATATCATTAAAAGCTACATATATGAAATAATTTATTTATTTATTAAATTAGTTCAACATATTTTAAATTATTTTGTAATTTTAAATTTTATAATAAAATATAGAATAAAAAATCAATTAATTTAATACAATTTTTACTATCTAAATTAATTATTAAAATAAAAATTATTTTAGTCTGTTAAAATTTTTAATATCAAACAAACAAATCTTTAAGTATTATTTAGAATTATCAGAATTGTTTATTTCATTTATTATCATTTTAAATTTATGATTGTTGTTTTTTTATTAAAATTTTCTAAAAATACTACTAATAGTGATTTATAACAAGAAATTAATATCTAATTATGTGAATATATTTATTATTTTATCCATCACTCATTAAGCTTGTATAATTTAATAACTATTTTTTTAAATTATCAATTCTTAACTCCTATAGTATGCTAAAAAATTAAATAAATTTTATCGATAAATAAATATTGGTAAGATTTCTCAATTAAATACTAATTAATAAACTTTTTTTAAAAAAAATATCTAAAATTTAATATTAATAAATGTGTAGTAAGTATTTAGTTTTTAGATTTTTTAAATGTCTGTTAGATTAAAAGCAAATTCATAAATTTGTCATAAATATCTCAATTTTATTTAGAAAAATAAATAAAATCTGAATAAATAAACTATTTTCTAGCAAGGCCAAAAATAAAGGTAAAAGTAAGTAAGTAAGTAAGGGATGTATTTATTTTAATCGAATATGTTAAATATGATAGTTTAGAAGAGTAAAATTGAAACTAATATCAAGATTAATTATAGCTCCATTATATTTTTTAAATTTATTAATTAATTATTTCTATTTCTAAAGAAAGGATATAGATAGATATATATATTACCTTACTAAATTAATTAATAAGATAATTGTTAATATTTATTTTTTTGGTAAGTTGTTTGATATTTTAAGAATTGAAATAGCAATCAAAAATATAAGTAACTTTGACAAAATTTAATATTTTTTCTAAGTAAATAATAATTAGTTAGTTTATTTTACATTAATCTTTGATTCTTTTCTTTTGATAATATATAATTCTTAATAATTAAACCACTTTTAAAAAGTAAGCAAACAAGCAATTTAAGATTGTATTATATTTATTTTTATATTATTATAATACTTCTAATATTTAAAATTTTTTCAAAGCCTTTTAGGTAAAAATAATAATTTTTATAAAATATTTTATTTGAAAAATCAATACTTGTTAAAAAATAATCATTATATTATTTTCATCGATTAGAAAATCATATAAAAAAGTGTAAGTTAATTTCTTTAGGCTAGAATAGAAAGAAAAAAAACACATTTAAAATGCAATTAATTTTACTCTAGGTAAATTTAATTTTTAAAAATGAAAAATAGACAAAAAAATTACATCAAGCTTAGTTTTGAAGGTTTTGTAAAATGAATGAGATAGCCATTTATTTATGGGAATTTCATTATAACTACTTTATAATATATTAAATATTCATTCATTATTTGAAATAAATTTTTTAATTAAGTGATTATTTATTTATTCTATAAATAAATTATTACTTCTTCTTCTTTTGGCTCTTCATTTTTTATTTAAAAAATTTTTGAAAATTAAATTACTAATTATTATATTTGATCAAGGTTTTAATTTAATTTAAAATATTCTTTTTAATTCTGATAAAACATTCTTTTAATCAAAATTTAATTTTTATAAGGAGCTATCCGATATTTAATTAGCTACCCTGATGTAAGAACATAATGGGCAATAAAATTTTCACTAATTGAGCTTAATAATTAATATTTCTTCAAAAGATATTGTGACAAACAAATCAACTTCGAAACAAAGAGAAATTAGCTAAAATTTTGCATTAACAAATATATTTATTACATGAGTACTATAATTAACGTTGACTGTGAAGGATATTTGTCTCAAGTATAAGTAGATATAAATTTAAATCTTGGTTGCTTTAGAGAATAATTAAACTAAGGTGACTATCTATTTATTGATAGAGATGGTATTCAAATAGAAAAAAGCTTTGAAAACAACTTTAAAGTTATTGATATTTTAGACCAAGTCTCGAATACTATTTACTTGAAGCCTGAACAATAAAAGTTATACCAATTTTCTAAAGATGCACTCTTCTAGCTAGAAATAAAAAACTAAGAAATCGAGAATCTTAAAAAGCAGCTCTTAGAGCAGAAAATGTATGCTAGAAATCTTGAGATCGAAATAGAGAAAGTCAAAAAAATTGATGACTAAGATGCTAAAAAATAACTTTTCTCTAACCTAAATGTTAATAAGGAATACTATGAAGAAGATGAATACAAATCTTCATCCGATACTCTTCAAAAAAAATTTATAAATGATAAAGATTATTTCAAATACGTTATTTTAACCCCAGTTTCTTCTAATTAGTAAAACAGCACATCAAACATGAACTCTAAAAAATTGAATTTAGAAAATAATGTAATCAAAAAAGACTAGCTACAGCTACAGTGTGAATAGCAGTTATACAGAAGCCAGCACTTAGAAAAGGTGCTTTACCCTTCTAAAAAGATAAAAGAGCTCACCTATGAAGAACTGTAAAAGAGAAAAATAGAACACTAAGTGAACATAATCAGACCAAGGATAGAGAATAATCTGAATAAACTAGAATCACAAATGAGACAAATGGAATTTATTCTCAAAAACAAAGACTAAATCAATATGAACAAAAACTACCATATAACAATAACTCAAGAAACCATAAATAGAGTCCAGACTAAGTATAGCAACACTGTTTGTATGTTATGTAACATAACTTGCCATGAAAACTGCACATACACAAACGAAAAATCTGACTGCATAGCCATGCAAGAAGAATTCTGCACAGTATGTCCTTAAAGATGTACCTGGGAATAACATTAAAACAAGCAATACAAAATCGAATATAGCTTAGTTACTAAAGTGGTTACTGTTGATGATCTTAGAAAAATGTATTGCCAAACTGAATCAGACAGTCTTCAAAGCGATTAAATTCTACTAGGGCTTATGAAAGAATTTCTCACAACAAAGAAACAAATATATGATGAAATCAATAATCTCAAAACTTCTATCAATAAATTCGGAAATCTGCTTAATAGGCCAAATGATATCTCCTCCTTAGAGATCATTGAATCGATGATACAAAATGAAAAGTTAGTCAGAAAAATTGGATTTTAATTAAGAGTAAAGCACCTAGAAGATTTAAAAAATTAATTTTAGAATATCAACCAATTACAAGGAGATTTAAAATAAAAAGAGATAGACCTAGTATTTAGTGACTACAAACAGCAAGTTATCAACTTGAAAATATAAAGCATAAACTAAATTTTATTTGGATGATATCTAAAAAATACTATTGAAATTTATAACAATATGAACAAAATAATCTATATATCAATCGCTCTGTATATTTATATAATTTTCTATTAAGTTACTTTACTCAATTTTAAAAATTCATTAAAAATATTTTTATATATCTATCTATATAAACTTATTGGTGTTTGATTGTCTGTCTAATAATTAAATAAAAATGTATTTATTCAATTTTATACATAAAAAATAATTAAATAAAAATATATAATTATACTCTTTGCATCTAAAATATCTAGATGATCTTTAAGGAAATATTTAGATTTTTATTTGTAAATTTTAAATAATTAATATTTATATAGAATTTTTCTAAAGTTTCTATTTTTATAGTGTTTTTATCAATTAATTAACTTTAAACAAAGAACAAATAAATCAATATCTATTTATTTATTTATTTATTTATTTATTTATGTATTACTCAATCATAATAATTTCATAATTTTAAATATTTTTATTTATTAATAATGAATGATAATAAATTTGTATTTAAAATTGTATTAACAAAAAATTAATTTCAAACAATAAAATAATAATAATCCAATAAAATGTTAAATTTGAATACCATATTCTCTAATATATTAAGACATTTAATTTACTAAGTTATTTTTAAATGAAATTAACTATTTTGAAAAAAAAAATTTTTACCTCTTTAAAATCTTGTTTTAATTAATTAGGATTCACAATCAATACATTCCTTCCATATATATAATAACCTATTACCTTATCAACTACATTAAAATTTTTGATAGTAGAAAAACTAATAACACAATTAAATATTTTTAAACGCACTCTTAGCATAAATTAGACTAAAAAGTGAGAAATTAATAAAGGTTGCCAATATTAGATTTACAGTATTATCTATGATCAAATAGCCAAAATTAAAGTTAAAGAACACACATTTAATATTAAATAGCTAAAATCAAATTAAATTGAGAGGAAAAGTAGACATAAAAAATTTTAAAAGCAAGCAAATAAATAATAAATTAAATATTCTAATATAATCTTAAAAGATTATATATGTGTTTTTATTAAAAATGAGGAGCATTTATTTTGATTGATAATAGACTATCTATTTTAATATTAAAATTTTAATTCTGACAAGTGTTTAATTAGAAACTTTAATCTGATTTACTTAAGATTTTATATATAATCTTTTTGATTAAGGAAAGAATTTTTTATAATAATATATTAGTAGGATTAAACTGAAACAAACAAATTTTAGTTAATAGATTGATTAATAAATACAATTTAGTTTAACTTTTATTCAACTGTATTATTATCTTAATTATTCATACGAAATGAAATTTAAATATTTTTAGGAAATCAGGTATAAAACTAACTAGCAAGCAACATAATTAATTTTATTTAGTCTAAATTAAGTTTTACATAAAAATTGTATAGCTAATTTAAAAAATTAACAATTGTTTTCCACACACAATATCTATCTATCTATATATCTATCTATCTATCGCATATTATTAGAGAAATTACAGAGAGTTGACAAAATATTAGAATTAATTAATTTATAAAATAATCTTTATTGCTTAACTTAAGCACTTGATCAGTTTACTAAGGTGGCAAATAAAAGGGGATAGGGAAAATTAGCTTCCTAAAATAGAAAAGCGTAAAATAAATGCAAAAATTAAATGATTCCTTTACTTGAAACGTAAGAGGAATTATCAATTTATCATATCATAAAAAAAAATAAATAGACAAATAAAATAAAAACAGAGAAAACGCTCAAATAAGTTGCGTGGTTGTTAATTTAAAACTATGATAATTTTGTAAAATAGATTGATGAATTAATTATTTGGTTGATGTTTAGATTGGATTCGGTATATAAGTTTGGACAATGGCTATTTAGTTAGTTAATATAGATAATTTTTGAAGATATGTTATGTTTTTGTATGTTTATTTATATGTGTGAAAATAGATATTATAAATAATAAGTACTAGATAATGTTAAAAATAACTGAGAAAAGGCTAGAGAAAAGATTGAAAAAACCAATAATTTAAAAATAGGGAAATAAAAAAATAAATAAAAAATTATTAAAAAAAAAAAACAAAAAAGCAAACAAAAAAATAATAAAAAAGGAAAAAGAGCCTAAATATTTTACATTGAATTTAATTAATTCTTTTAGTTAAAAAATTAAAGCAAAAAATTAAGATAAATATTTTTCTTCTTCTTTCAACTGCATAATTAAATCTGCAAATGAAAACATATGTACTTACTAATCAATTAATTAATTTACTTATTTCAAATTTATTATTCTTAATATTAAACAAATAATCAAACAAATTATACATAATTTGATTATTCTACATATGCATTACATTCATTCATTCATTTCTCATACTTTATGTTAACAAATATAGTTATCCACTTGTTCAGCTCCAAATTTATCCTTCAGTTCTTAATTTCAAAGAAAAGTAAATCATTGATCAGAAAATATTTATTTTATTTCTGATTGTTTGTTGCATTTGATTCTTTTCACTGCAACTTATAATCATCATTCATTCATTAATTCATTATCATTCATTTTTCATTTTTTAAATTATTCTCTCATTTAATTCAATAGAGACCAAAAGTGAAGAACCTCACAATATGCAAGATCTCCGCAATCCTTGAGAAGATTCAGGAAAATTCCTCTGCGATTCCACATTACAACTTTTAGAAACACAAGATGATTGTATTTGACTTGGAAGAAGATTTACAAAAATTAAAATTAACCTAATAAGATATATACACATAGAATAATTTAGTCTCTATTAAAGAATTTCTATACAAAATATAAAGTAATTTGAAATGCCCAGATGAGTATTTCGTAGCAGCATTTTTGCTCATTTTAAAGTATTTGAGCCTTTCTTCAATTTAATTCACAGAAAACAACTGCTAAAGGTACTTTTTACACATTTATCTTAATTTTTTATGCAACATAAATCATAGATCAGTTATATAAAAACAAAAATAGTTAATTCATACTCAAATAAATTCTTCTTTTAGAAGGCATTTTGTCTAAAGAAGTCTGCAATTTTACAACTAAAAAGAATAATCAATATTTTATTTATTGACTTCTTTCTTTCTTTCTTAATTTCTCTGCTGAGTGTCTTTAATGAATGCACATAATAGATGCTTTCATAGAAATTTTATAATAGGATCTAAACAACCAGCTTTCCAAAACTAACCAAATAATAAACACACAAACAAACAATCAAGCAAACAAACAAATAAAGTTATAACTAACTTATTGTATGCAGATACAAAATTTTTTAACCAGCAAATTGGTTTGTTTGTTTGTTTGTGATTTATTTACTCATTTGCTATAGTTTTTACACACGAAATTATCAAATTAAGTAATAATTCATGCTTCCAAATAGATTTCTAATTTACTATTAAAAAATAATACTAAAAATTTTCACTTCGCCGTACTCATATAGCGAGTCACTTTTCTTTGTTATGTCATTAATTAAAAACAGACATATGATTATTGCGGCATAACAATTTCTATAAGTTATTTTACAACTTTAACACGACGTTTACAACTAAATAAATCTTAAATAGAAACAATCAATTAAATATATTATTTTTAAATTTTAGCATGAAAACTATTTTTAAATACTTCCTCTATTACGAAGAAAAAGTTGCTTTACTTTTTAATTTTTCTTCTTCTGATTTGATTGTTGTGAGTGCTGAACTAGTCTTAAAAATTATAAACAGATATATTATTAAAGATTAATAAATATTAATAGATTGATTGATTGATATATACTTTGATTAATTTAAAAATTATAAATAGAAAAACAAATTTTCAAAAAATTAAGCTAAGCAAATAAGATTTTACAACTTAATACTAATTCAAATAAGTCCCCCACATAAAATAGCCAAGCAATTTGTTCATTTATAATTACTACTATAGATGATTTATAATTTTTATCATCAATATTAAATATCACTTCAGTTAAAAGCCAACAAAATTAAACATAATAACTCAGCACATTTATAAATACCTACATAGAAATTAATATTTACTAAAAATTTCATGTAACACGCATAATTGTAAAGGATATTGATTACTCTCATAAAATTATTGGTGAAATCAAAAACTATAAAATTGATTAGATTTCTAATTAAAAGAATTTATTTGCATACAAATTGATATTCTATTTCAAATAATTTTACTAATAGAATTTTTTATTTAAAATAGATTGATTGCCTGCGCCATTATGCTTATAGAAAAATAATATAGTGATTATATATTATCACTCTACGCCTACTCTAGAGGAGTAAACATACCTGTTAAAGATTTATAAGAAATGGAATTATAATTTTTGTCTACAATAAACTGGGAAATTAATATTAAAGAAGAAGAATTTCAAGCTTTTTAAGAGTATTTCAACACAATAAGCGCATGAAATAGTAAAATTTTTGTTTGATACATCTACCAACCAACCTACCTTCCTACCATCTACTTACTAATTAACTAAAATAGATAAAAATCTATATTATTAAATATAACAATAAAATATTGATATATAATATAAAACAGCTTTCTATTTGATTATACTTTCAAAGACTCAAAGATAATATTTGTAAATAAAATGGAATTTAAATACTACTCTTTCCAACAATAATAACCACAATAATTATCATCAAATAATAACCTCAAAAATAAATAAAAAAAGTTACAAAATTTATTCAACTCAAAACTACCTCTAAATAATAAATAATAATTAAATCTTATTAAAAATCTTTTATCATAAAATGAATAAAAAATTAAAATGGTGCTTAATAAATAAATAAGTAAATACTTTTAATTTAAATCAAAAAAATTTTCATTCAAAGTAAGGTTAAAAATTAAATAAAAAATCAGACACATTTCTTTGAGAAAACATTTAAATTATCTCTTCGCATGTAAATAATTAAATTAATTCACCTATTAGATATCTCATTTTAATAGAGTAAGTATGTACTTTTAATTCAAAATATCAAAGAAGTCATCTAGAATGTAAATTATGTGCTAATTTTATCTAGTAAACTTAGCAAGCAAACAAATGATAAAAGTAGAAATAAATAATAATTTTCCTTAATAATGAATTAAAAAAAAATAATAATAACCAAGTAAAATAAAAATTTGAATATTCTATCTATTTATTACATAGTTAAGTTTAATTTAACAGCGCCCAAAATACTTAACAATTATATTAATAATCAAAATAAAATAATAAAATAATATAATTTTCAACTAATTAATAAAATCATAATAAAATTATATAATTTATTATTTAAAAAATAATAAATAAATTAACCAAATTAACAAATAAATAAATAAAATTAATTATTGGAAATACAAAAAATAGTGTAATTCACATACATCAAAATAAATAATATATATAAAGAGTTTTAAATTCTAATTATAAATTAATAAATAATTTTTGATACTTTGATGGTTGTTTACTTTCTTTCCCATATCTATAGATTCCTACCTATCTCCAGCCTATATATCTATCTAGATCATATATTCTAGTTTAGTGATAATATTTATATTTTAAAATTTGTATTATAACTTTTTATTAAATATGTATTTTATCCTTTCTTATAAATTACTTAAAATTTTAGTTAAATTAAGCTTAATGACTTTTTCTCAATATTTTATTATTCTTAAATTAAAAATAAAACTTTCTTTAATATTTTCTTAGAAAGTATAGAAATAAGTTTATATTGAATTAAGATAATTATAATCACTGATAAAATAAATTAAATAATTTATTAATTTAATTAAGTAAATGTCATTTCTAAATTTCTATTTAAAATAATATTTTAATTTTCAAGATAAAATCAAGGTTTCTATAAAACATATTAAAAATTTATCTTGAAAACTCTTAGAAAATAATAAAAAGCAGATAAACACATTTATACATACATATACAATTTAATTTATCTGATTTTATCAAAAGATACTTGCAAATTAATCATGTCTTATTGTAAAACTCATCCTTGTTTGAGGTTAACAAAGCATTACTAAGTAAAATAATTTTAAAAATATATTTATTTATTATTTATTTGCTAATTAACATAAGTGAATTTAAGCTAATAATGAATTTTTTTTGCCATTTTAAAAAGTGTTTGAATAATTAGGATTATGATTAAAAATTAAATTAGAAATTAGGAAGAAGGAAATAAATTTATGAATAATTTTTTTATAAGCAATATTTAAAAAGTTAAAAATTAACTCTTTAATTTTTACCTTAAATAAAAATATAATAAAATGGAGGACTTTAGAATTTTTTAATTTGAATTTCTTTGTAAAAATGAATAAAATTTTTAAGTGAATGAATTTTTTAATGAATGTGCTAAAGTGAATTTTGAGATTAAGATGTATTAATTTGATAAGAAATGAATGAGAGTACTCATTAATTAATAGAAGTGTTAATTATTGAAGAAGGTAAGTATGTAAATATATGTATATTTGTTAATATAAATGCAAGTCTTTGAAATAGTCTGCCTAGCTAGCTTGGTAATTAAGATTAAATGTAGATCGATAGAGAAATTAAACTAAATCAAATAAGGAGAAGAGAGAAAAGAATAAATCAATGATCTTTTAAAAAGATAGAGTATATTAAATAGAATCTTTACATACAAACATTTATTATCAATATCCTCTTTGCTTGAGTATTAAAAGATAACAAATAGGAGAGACACAGAATTTATAATAGAAAAGCAAAATTTAAATTAGAAATGAAGATCGGATTCATAGAAACAATTAAAAGAGTTGGCAAAAATTTGGGAGCCACAAAGGAGGAAAAATTCAGAGTTTTGGCAAAGAAAACCACTATTCCCAACAGAAGATTAAAAGATGATTCTTCAACTCATAAAAGAATGCCTCCTATTGAATAATTCAGAACTTACACTAAGCAAATTCTCCCTCAAATGGAGCAATCTATTGAAATCAGCATGTTATAGAAGTAATTCCAAGAAATTAAGAGCGAAGAACTTAAATAAGATTTAATCCGCGCTTATACTCGTCGTCGCATAAAAGATTTAGCCAATTAATTCTCCAAACTTGATGACTACAAGAAATAGGAAGATTCCATGAGACATCATGATTTGCCTGAATTGAATGTCTACTCATTCGTTCCCATCGGCGATCATGATTTCGAAGATGTTGGCAAATACACAATGTTCCCTGCAACTGACATTCAAAAATATTTCCTCAACAACCAAATGTTCGGTGAATACTTCGAAGTTGAGTTCTATCGTACTAGAAAGTTCGGTGTTATGATTTCAGAAGAAGTAAAAATAACAAAAATATTTTTTTCTAGATAGGCAACAGTAGAAATAGTTAATAAACTTTAAAGCTCACAAGCACATACAATGAAAAAACCAATTAAAATAACTTACACAATTATCAATTTAGTTAAATCCAAACAAATTTATCCAGTTCGTCTCAAAAATCAATTCACTATAAAAATAGTTATTTAGTTAAAATTGAATAATCTTAAAATATCTTTTTTAATTAATAAAATCAAAATCTTTAAAATAAACTCTGATTTATTTATCAAGCAAGCAATCATGCATGCATGCATAAAATCGTGCAACATAGAATAGCAATTTAAAATGTATTTTTAAAATCTTCTCTTAAGTATCTATCATCTTTACGAGCTATTTAAATAAATTCCTAAATGAAATATGCATTATAAACACACACGCTTTCGTCTACTTGCCAAAAACAAAACTTATTAGAAATAATTAATTAATTAATTAATTAATTAATTAATTTAACAACATTCATAATATTTTATAATTAAATTATTTTAATTATGAATGAAAAAATTAGGGAGCTAAGATTGTTAATCACTTGCAACATATTTAAGATAATAAGGAAACTCCTTTAAATTATATTAACTTATTCAAGAGATATCCCACTGAAAAAATTAAAGAAAAGATTATTGAAGATGAAGACGTTTATCCCTGTCTTTTCCACGATTTAGGTAAGTACAATTAATTTATTTATTTATTTGCAACAAAAAATATTTCAATAAAATGTATTTATTTATTAACTTATTTTTAAAAATTACCTAAATTATTAAAGCCAAAGCTGCTATTGAAGAATTGGAAGCTTATAGAAATAACACTCTTTTCGAAAGACTTTTCTGCTTACCTAGTTTATTTGATTTAACTATTAATGTTGTTTTGAGAGAATTGGGCGAAAATCCTAATGCCCTTCTTCCTCTCTTTTTAAAGTAATAAGAATAGATCGATAATCCCTAATTCACTGGCAAGAAGGTCTTCAATCAACTCTTCGAATAGATCTTCAAATAAATTAATGAAAGAGCTCATCCTGAATTCTCCAACCCTTAACAATATAAATAATTCCTTGAAGATATTTGTAAAATTTGTTTGTTTTAAACAATCAATTTTTAACTAAATGTTTTTTATGTAACTCAAAGAGAAATTCTAAATTAGCATCAAGGATTGCACTGAACATGAAATTGATTTAATTAAATACTGTAAGGAACCTAGATGGATTCCCAGAAACATTAAAAAGTACTCTTTGAGAAAGTTTATTGGATTCAACTCTGGCGCTCTCTTATACGGTGATAGTGGTTCTGGTAATTACCAAACAATATTCTAATTACTCATATGTGTTATTAAAAATATTATTTATATAAAAAGGCAAGAGTGGTACTTTACTCTATGTCACAATGTGGGCTCATTACAAGAAATGGATTGTACTTAATGTTCCAAGTGCTTTTAACTGGACTTAAAAGGAATGGAAGTTCGTCAGACATCCTAAGACAGGTCTTTATATTTAAAACGAATTAGCTTAAGATTGGATGAAATCTTTCAAGCACGCCAACAGCGATTTATTAAAGTAGATCCCAGTTAATATGGATATTTATGGTTTCTACAATTTGTCTGGCTAACACGATAAGGAATGTGATGCTGTCCCTGATCTCTATTACAAAGACAGAAAGGTTAACTTCGAAGAACACAAAAAGTTCTTGACAGAAGAAGAAAATATTATTGATGGTGAAACAAACAAAGACTTCAGAGTCAGACTAAAAGAAAAGTTAACTAATCCCCTTACAGTCCTTGATATAATCGATTACGGTCTCGAAAACGAATTCTTTGCTACTAATGCTTTGTACGAAGTCCTCGAACAAATCCGTAACTAGGATAAATTCTGTGTTTTAAAAGTAATTGATGGCTATAATTTCATGTATAAGCGTTCTATCTATCCCTCTTTCAGATATGCTACTGATACATAGTTAAGATCCACTGTTCCTCCTTATCACTTGACAGTCCCCAGAGCTTTCTTGAACTTTGATGGTCACAAATTTAAAAACGGTTTTGTCCTTTGTGCTTCCAGCGTTAAAAATTTCCATAAGCACATTTTCGGCCCTGATTCTATTGACTTCCCTCTTGGATATTCCCACGAAATGAGAGGCTTACCTCTCGATGACTTCAGAGTTATGTGTCACTATTACCTTCAAAACGATTTCTGGCTTGCCGATAATGTTGCAAAGAACTCTTCCGATTTCCTTTGGATGCACTCTCAAGGTAATTGGGCTCAAGCACATAAGGTTATGCTTGGTCACTAGCTTGATTCTATGTGAGAAATTTTACAAATAAAATCTAATATCAATCAATCTATCTATCTATCTATCTATCTATTTTAACTTAATCAATTTCTTTAAGTTTTTCTATAATCTGTTAATAAATAAGTAAATAAATATTTATGGATGGTATGCTTTACAATTCGATTATAGTCAAAAACTTCTTTAAACTGAAATTAAGATTTTTAAGCCTTAATTAATTATTGATTATGATGATAAATGTTATTAATAAATAAACAAATAAATTAATCTGCTCAAAAATTTTATTTAAAGTATTTTATAATTTAGTAAATAAGTGATATAACGATTATTTGTATGTGATTTATTGATACTAACTATGGTAAGATATCTGATCGATTGATTGATTAATTCCTATCTAACTATTTACCTACCTACCTACTTCCTTACTTAGCATTCTCAATTCTAATATTTAAAAACAAACATAAACATTTCGTTCATATGCTAGTAATGAATATATATATTTCCTTTTTAAGTAAGCTGGTATGACTAAATTACTATTTATTTAAATCAACTCAATAATTTTTTTTTGTTTTGGTGCAATTACTATTTTTAGTAAATAAATCAAAAAATGGTTTTATAACAATGAAATGAATAGCTTCTTTATTTTTTTGTTTATTTTAAAACTCAATAAAAATGTGAGTAAAAATATTTAATTACTTTAAATAGATAATAAGAAAATAATAATTAAATTAGATACAATTATTTATAAAATATAAAATGAAAATAATTAAATTTAATTTGGTTATATTTAGTTAGTCATTAATTAATTAATTTTAAATGAAAAGTGTATTCAATCAATCAATCAATCATACATCATATATCATTTTATTTTAGGCCAAAAAGTTAATGTTATCTTAAGTTAATTAGATCTTTTATCCATTGTCATCTAATACAAACTTTCCATTTTCATCTAATAAATATCCATCATCATCTAACTAATATTCTATTTCTTCTCCTCCCTCACTCCTTGATACTTAAGAGTCAAATCCCCCTTTTTTATCATAAATGATTATTAAATATATTTATTAGCTTACTAAAATATTAAAAATATAATAAAGTATAAGGAAGAAATGAATAAATAATTTTTTATTACACTTTGGTTTAAAGTTTTAATCGTTGTCGTTTTCAATGAGACCTTACAAATTAGAAGGACCTTAGATTTATTAGGTAAAACTTGATTTACCCTTACTTTGAACCATAAAATTGAATCCTTCATTTGTTATTTTATGTTTAGGTGTAGTTTTATTTTTAGAAGGAGTGTCATTATCATATCTTAACTCTTATTTAGGCATATTTATTTTAAAACTCTCATAATCTTCATAGCTATTTTGCTTAGGTTATTTGTTGAGGCTTATCTGTTAGGGTTCAGTTGCATTTATCATATAGTTGTTAGTAACTGGCTAAGTAAACTCTTCTCTCATTATCACTTTTGATTCCTCTTTTTTGCTTGAGTATTCTTAATCAGATTCCTATATTGTATTTAATCTTTTGTGGTTAGTATTATTTACTACTTGATTGGATACATTTGTATTGTATTGTTATTGTTGATTTATCTAATTTTTATTCATGCTATCAGGAGAAGTTTTTGAATTTAAATTTTACTATTAAAGCTGAAATGTCTGTAATTTATCTTGTTACAATATATTTTATTATTATTACTACTACGAATATTAGTTTTGATACAATTATTACTATATTTGTTATTATTATTATTATTAAAATGGTGAAATTTAATTGCTTTAAATTGTTTGTCCTTAGGAGATTACTTCTCTTTACATGAAATCCATTGTATCTTTTAAACGGAAATTAGATATATTAGATTATTCTTCTTCTGAATCACTATCACTCATTTAATTATTATCGTTGTATACTTCCACATTTTCATTAACTTTTACTGATAATTTAGAATCTAAGATAGGTTGAGGTATAGAATAATATCCTTGCTAGCTTTAGAAACTCTCTTTGTTTGGCATCGTTGCAAATTCAACTTAATCTGATTCCTAATTCAAAATGATAAATTTATTCATTAATTTTAAAATGAAAGAGAAATGTTTAAGTCAATTGAAAATTTTAAATTTTAAATGAAAAAATAAAAATATTTTATAATTTTTTTGGTAATTTTCATTTTAGTAAACATTTTTATTTATTACTGTTTTTTATGTCAACATCTACTCAGATTAAGGTGCTTGACTGTCAAAGATAGCTTTTTGTTCTGGTTTAGAAGAAACTTAATTTCTGGTTGGAGAAGGGTCAATGTTTCTAGTTTGTCTAACTGGTGGCTGTTATAAATAATTATTATGGGCAATAGGAGGTAAAGGATGAGGATCTTCACCAAATATTTTCTTCTTTTTCTTTTAAACTTGTTACTGTTACTACTGCTGAGATTAATAGCTGCTATCGTTATGAGTTGATGGAGTGTAAGGTAAGCTTGGAGCCGATTCTTAAAATATATTGTAGTAATCATTACTGCTTAAGTTAGTATGTCTGGAAGGAGAGTAAGACATTCTTCCTGTGTTGTTCAAATTTTAGTAATTAACTTATTATTATTATTTATAAGAAGGGTTTTTTTGCTAATTAGGATTAGGAGTTGAAGGAAAACTGTTCTGATCTTTTTTAAGGATTATTTTATTGTTATCTTTCACTTCAAACTCAGCACTTTACATAGTTCCCAAAGTGCTAACTCTCTCGGCATTTTACATGTTGATTCCTCCTCCAAAACTAAATGGGTTTTTCTAGCCAGTTTATTTTTAAGAACTACCGTTTCCATCACTATCTAAAAACAAATTTAAGTCTTAATTTGTAATATTCAGCCTATTTTAGACAGCTTTAGAAAACCCACTTATGTATCTTTATATCTCTTCAATCTTTAAATATTTTAAATTAAAATAAATATAAAAATTCAGATCATATTTTGCCATTTAATATTTATTTCTATCGTTGGTTTCTTTGCTTATGTAATTGCATAGCTAAATAAATTATATTAATTATAAATGTACATCAAATGTCTCTATTCAAATTATATCAATCATTTCATGTTGAAATAGTTTTATTAAATACAAAGAAACAATTAAATTAAATTACTTGTCCTTCAAATATTTTATCCTTATAATTTTAGTTGCTGATTAAGTTGTTAGAATTCTAATTTAAGCTATTTTTGAGGAACTGAACTGTATTCTAATTCATTTCTATGATTTTAGAGTCTAACTATATTTTTAAAATAATATCAATGTCATGAATAAAATAAATTCTTTTTTCTTTCTTTCTTTGCTTCCTTGCTTATTTTTATCTATTGCAATATCTTATATCAATATAAAAATCTATCAAAAGTAATTGAAATATTAACTCATAAATAAATTAATTACATCTTCTTTGTTTTTTCTAAGCTGTTATTTTATTTGTTAAATTTCTTAAGAGAAAGTGGCTAACTAAGAGTTGAATCCTGTCAAATCATCTAGGTTTTATAGCTTTTGAATTTGCTAAATTTTATTGTTGATGTTTTAAATGTCAGAGTCTAATTTTTTGAGAGCTTGGCCTTCATTTAACTTGTTATCTTTCATATCTAGCTATAATTAAAGCCTTTAATTTAAACTGGTTATTTTCACCTCCAATCTTTATTCTAATTCGTTGCAATAATCATAAATTCTATTCTCTTTTTCATAGAGCTAATTTTCAATAGTGTGTTTTTACTCGTGAATCATTTTAGTGAATTTTTGGTTCATCTGCTCTAATTCTAAGCGGAAATTCTATTCAATCTCCGATATTTGGTTTCTCATCATCAAAGATTACTTATCATTTAATTCCTTATTTCTATATTGCTAATCTTTGATTTCCTTCCCTAATTCCTTTATGTAATTAGTGTGGTCATTTAAACTTTAATTCACATACTGCAAAACTAAACTTCTTTCTTTGTGAAGTTCTTTGTTAATAGTCTCATTCAACTAACTTTCTTCCCTTCAAATTAATTAGATTTAATTATATTATTATTATTTGTCATTCTAACAAGCTAAATTACCATTAAGGAATTCCCGATATCATGCTGATAGAATCTTCATCCTATTTAGTAGTTGTGCTATCCATTTTTTTATTAAGAAAACCTAGAATTAATGAAAATAATTTTGCTTTTTTGCCCTTAAATAATATATTTCATATAATTTATTGTCCTAAAAAATTAAATTGAATGATGAATGAATAATAGTCTACCTGTAAAGTTTTCGTTCTTTTTTTGTATTTTAGTTGAACTTGAGTTTTGCTTGCTTGGGGAAGGTATTTGGACACTAAACCTAGGGAAATTGCTAGGAAGGTTATTCTATGGTTACTCCCTTTCAGAGCCCTGCCTTTGCTATGAGAGTTGAGAGTTATTTTGCATACCTATATATGAATAAATGTTTGTGTTAAAACTTTTTTGATGTAAATAATATCTGATAAATAAATAAATTATTTGTTTGTTTGTTTTTGCAAATTTAATTGTAATTCAAATAGGTAAATATTTATTTCTATGTCAAAGAAATTAAGTAAATATATTTTTTAAGTAATTTGCGATAGCCAGCTTTAATTACACAGTTTGTTTGTTTGTATATTTATTTTTTTTGCTTGTTTGCATAAAAATATCTCTTTTCATCAAGTAAAAATTTTAAATTTTGATAAATGGAATAAATTATTTATTCATTCATTCATTCGATGATTTATGAATTTTTAAGATATTTTAATATTTGATTAAAATAGAATTATTTATTTGCAAATAAATAGCCTATCAAAATATACTTACAAAAAATATATAAAATTCAAAATAAAGATAGAATAAAAATGTAAAATATTGTTTCTGTTTCTTTTTCAAAATCGAAATTAAATTAAATTTAAACATATATGAAATTTATTTATTAAATTTTAAATATTTCTAGTGCATAAAAAAAATTAAATTATGACTAACAATTTAATTAAAATTATTTATTTTGTTAAGCCTTTATAGCTCAGCTGGGAGAGCGTAAGACTGAAGATCTTACGGTCCTCGGTTCGATCCCGAGTGAAGGCATTTTTTACTTTTATTTTTTTAGTAATGAAATTTAGTTCTAATTAAAATAAAATAAATTTTATTAAACAATATTACGAAATAATTAACTGGCTAAATTAAAATTAAAAATTTAGCAGCATACAAAATATTTTTCTATTAAAAAATTTATATAAAAATATTATTTATTAAGTTTGTATTATCAAATAAATAAACAAACAAGCAATATAATTTGATCATTATAAAAATAAGGTAAAAAATAAGTATTTTTTTGTTTTTTTATTTATTTATTTATGTTTAAAGGTTTTAATTTATTTGATATTTGTAAATTAAAGATTATAAACTGATTAATTATTTAGTTGAATTTTTTAATCGAAGCTATTTATTTGAATTTAGTTAGAAATTGCTCTGAAGTATTCTATAGGAGTAACCCTTTAATGTATGTGACAATTATTTATTTTAAATAAGATTTATATAGAAAGCAAGGAAAATGATTTGATTATACAAATATTAAGTGTTTTTTATAAATACGAACTAACAAAACTAAATATAAAAAGAAAGACTTATTAAATAAGGAGTATTTATCAAAATTGGTTAAAGTATTTGTGATTAATTAACTTAAAAAGTAAGTTTAGGAATATATTTTAAATAGTATTATTCATTTATTTATTTATTTATTTATTTATTTATTTTATTGTATTGTATTGCATGTCATAGTTGTTTTTTTTGCAATTTTAATATTATGATAATTATTTGAAACATTATTTGTTTATTCAATATTAATAGATGGATGAGAAATAAATTGGGTGAGTTAATATTATTTTAATATAATTATTATTTTTTATTGTTGGAGTAAATTAATTGATTAATGATTTTCATTTTTAAATAGATAGAGTATTTCTTAGCTGATTGATTTTTGTTTATTATTTGCATTTATCCCAATTGTTTCATTCCTTTATAAATATATTAATTTATAAAACCTTTTTAGGTGAAAGTTGATAAAATTTATTTTTTATTTATTTAGCTACAAAATTATCTTAGCACTCATTTTTAGTGAATCATTTGTTCACATCTAGATTTAATAGATTATTAAGAAGACTAATTATATCTCATTCTAACTAAATATTCAGTTGCTTTTTGATAATCTTATTATTTTAAACAATTATCTATTTTGGAATTTATTTCTTTTTACTAGCAAAGCAACCTTTCTTATATTTCTTAAAGCTATTCCTCTGTTTCGCATTCTTCGATTTCCATTCTTTCCATCATAATTTCATGCAAAAAATTCTTATTTTCATCGATTTTATTCTCTAGATCTGCTTTTTAGCCATGAGTGAGTAGGTCAATCTATTCAAAAACGGATAATTAATTTTGTTATTTTGGCAAATTTTGGATAAGTGAAAGTAATTTGTTTAAAAATAAATATTACTAAGTATTCAGCTCTCTTTAAATCATCTCTGAGTGTACTATAAGCTTCGTTGATGTAAGTGCTATATGTTTCACTAAATTTGATGATTTTCTAGATTTAAAAATAATTATGTAAGATAAAGTATTTAAAATTAATTGCGTATAAATTCCAAATGCATAAAGAAAGAAAGGAAGAAACAAGGAAATTAACAAACTAACTAACTAAAAAAACAATTTAATAGAAAAAGTATCTTAATATTTATTAAGAATTTTCTTTATGCATAATGGATATTCTTTCAAAGTAGAAAAAATTAAATCTACAGGGTTTCTTAAGCCATAAAACTTATCAGGGTGAAAACTCTTTTACAAATCTTTATAGCGTAATGTTAATTCCTAGTGATCGATTTCATATGATAAATTCCTGTTGAATAAAAATAAGAATTAGTTGAATTAAGCCATATCCAGGCTCAAATAATTAATATCAAAGAAAAAGCATCAAATTAGATAAAGCAAAAAATAGTTTTTAAGTGATGAATAATTGTTTACATTTCAAATAACTTGAAATAATTCATTGAAGTTATACTCTCTGATGGGTCTTGTAAATGCTAGCAAGAACCACAAATAAAAAGATTAGACTAAAAGTTGCGAGAATTGCAATTCCAACATTCAGATTGATTCTTAGAAATATCATAGATGACTTATGAATTTGTATCGCGAATTATTTTATCGGCTTTATATTACTTCATTTCTGTTTTAACGGTGCTAAAATTAAATTGATAAGGTTTTATCAAAAGGAGTTAAGCAGGAACCCCCTTATTTCTCAAAATGGACTTGAGTGTTCTTTAAATCATTTTATGTTTTTTAATTGAATGTTTTGTTTTTTCTTAATATACTTTTTTGCAGTTTACAATATTATTAATATTTGTTTATTTAATGCTTAAGAATTTATTATTAAAAAACCTTAAGAATAAATTGGCTATTTATACATAATATTTTATTAGCACAGAAATTTATATCTAAACAATGTATGAAAAATGATGCAGAATACGAATTATATTCCAAAACTTCATTCGTCATAATATTTTTAAAAAATACAATTTTGTCTATAAATTCAAGTAATTTCTTAATTATTTTTTGAGAAATTTCCTTTTTCTATTCTTTGCTAAAGAGTTCTATCTATCTATCCATTATGCATTTATTCATTATAAACAGCAATTTTCCTTCTTCTCTGTTAAATTATTAAATCAACTTTAAATTCAAAAATTAATTTTCAAACTCATTATTTGTTTGTAAAATAATAGCAAAAGCTGATCCAAACTTGTAAAATATTTAATTGAATAAATTAAATCTGATTCAATAATTAAAACTAAGTCATTTTCATCTTTTTATATTATTTCTATGAAGATTCTTTAGATAAAAAATATGTAATTACATCATTTTCTTAGTCAAATTTAATGTTTATTATTGTGTCTGTTCATGAAAATATAGAAAAAAATTACTTTTTTAATACCTGCAAAAGTTTTCTCTTATGCACATTTAAGAGGATTTTATTTTTACTGAACAGTTTAGCAAAAAATTAAGTTTAAAACAAAAATTTAATAACCAATATCATTTTTTTATATTTTGTGCTTAGTTTACAAAAATAATAGCAAAAATTCATCCAAGTTTATAAAATTTTTATTTGAATAAATTAAATCTGATGCAATAATTATAACTAAGTCATTTTCATCTTTTTATATTTTCTTTATTTGCATTAATATTCTTTAGATAAAAAATATATAATTATATAATTTACAAAGTAAAATTTAATATTTTTTACTATGTCTGTCTGTTCATTAAATTATAGAAAAAAATTACTTTTTTAATACCTGCAAAATTGTCCTATAATATACATTTAACAGGGCTTTCTTTTTACTGAACAGGATAATAAAAAAATCAGATTTAAATAAAAAAATTAATAACCAATGTCATATTTTTATATTTTGTGCTTAGTTTACAAAAATAATAGCAAAATTTTATACAAATTTGTAAAATATTTAATTTAATAAAGTAAATCTGAGGTAATAATTAAAGATAAGTCATTTCTGTCTTTTATAATTTCTAATTTATAAATCAATTTAAGGATATTCAGATAAAAAATATATGGCTACATAATTTTCTATTATTGTGCCAATTCATAAAATAAAAATATAGAAAAAAATAACTTTATATTACCTGCTAAAGAGTTCTACTAACAAATTAAATAGAGGTTTTCTTTGACCTCCTGAATAGTAAAATAAAACAAAAAAAATAAGGTTTAAATTAAAAAACTAAAAATGAATATCATGTTTTTTTAGACCCAAAAAAATTATAGTGATAATAAATCTTAGTTTGTAAGATATTTAATTGAATAAATTAAATCTGATGCAATAATTTAAACTAAATCATTTTTATCTTTTTATATTTTCTAAAAAGAACTTAATTGAAAAATATTTTTCAGATAAAAAATATAAAGTTACATGATTATGTAAGTTAACCTTTATGTTTATTATTGTATCTGTTTATAAATATATAAAAGAAGTGCTTTAATATTTGAAATTGTATTTTACTTGATATTTTTTTTAGTGAAATAAATAAACTAAACATTTTTTCTTTTATTTTAAAGATCTATAAAAAATAAGGTATGTTTTTTTGGCAAATAAATACATATCATTTCTTGCTTTTAGATATTTCTGCACTAACAAAAACGTTCTCAAAAATAATACATGCATACATACATATATTACTTCAATGTATATATTATAACAACCTATGAGTTAGCTTTATCATAAATGACTATAAATCAATGTCTTTGAAAAAAAAATACAAATAACCTGAATATTATAAAATTGTATTTTGTAGAATTAAGAAACTTGAAAAGGATCACTTTAAAATTTAAAAAATTTACCTATTATTTTATTTTACATTTTAAAATAATTTGAAAAATGAAAAAAGTAAATTAGTGTAATAATCTAATAAAAATAAATAAAAGGTAAGGCTAAACTCAAAAAACAGAAAATAATTATTTAATGGTATTTTTTAGTTTAACATTGTTAAAAAATTTTTAATATTATTAACATATTTTATTTTTATTCTTAATGATAAGATTGTGAAATTCATTATAAAACAAACAAATATTTTTATTTGTCTCATAAAATATAAAATCATTTAAATAAATTTATTTGAGTTGAGCATAGTAAGCATGATAAATAATTTGAAAGCAAAATATTTTTTAATTTTTTAAAATAAAATACATTATTATGAGAAAAACTATAAAAATTCTATTATATAAACTTAATATATTTACTAATTCTCTCAAATAAATTTGTTTTATCAGTAAAAAATCTTTTATCCGATTTCTTAAATTTAAATATTTTTAGGTGAAGAAAACAGGTTGCTTTTGGACCTGATAGAAGAAAAAAATATTTATTATAGGTATTGTTCTATAACACTGTTTATATTTCATCAAAAATATCCGAATTCTATGAATCTTGTACCATCTTTGATTTATAATATATTTTGATAGCTTAAAAAGGATGATAGAATTAGAATACAAACAATATTATTAAGATTACTTAGATTTGCTGGATTGAAAATTTAATATTTTAACAGTTATTTAATATAACTAACAAAAGAAGTAATTAAAAGTTTAAATATATTTATAAAAAAGATACGCTAAATTTAATTAAGATATTTAAAAAGAGGTGCTTGCTTAACAAATTAATTATGCTATTTTGAAAAAGATTAATTTAAAGTGAGAATTAGAGTGTTAAAATAAATTATTAATTTTTGCTAATTTCATACATAAAAATTTAAATTAGAAAATTCTAAAAATTAACTTTATTTATTCATTAAATGAAAAAGAATTGATGTTCTTGGATATTAATGATGGAGTATGTCTGTGTGTGTCTATGAGAATTTACATAATGTAAAAAGGAGATGCTCATGTGAGGGAAATTGAAATTATTTGATTAAAAAAAAGATAAAAATAAATAAAAAGAAATAGAACTTTTTCAATTAATTTTATTCAATTTATTGTCTTTGTGCAGCACTTTTTTTTGTCTACACTCTATTTTTCGGATTATGAACTTCATTTTCTGAGATAGTCTCAAAATTTTTCCGCTGAATTAATTTTCTAATATTCTTAAAAAGATAACATAATAAAAAAATAAATAATTCAAAGAGACAATAAACAACAAAAGAGCAAACAGGCTTATAAAGAATGAAGGAAATAAATATGAGTCAAGCTAAGAAAAAATAATTAATTTATGAATGTTTTTTAGATAAAGAGATATCTAGCTTGCTAAAATGAATGAAATTTGCTATGAATAAAATCTGGTTGCTTTATTTTTTGTTTAGATTTTATCGCTCATTCAAATATCTTAATTTTTATGTGTCTCGCGGATAAAAATTAATTAAATAAATAAATAAAGCAAGCAAGCAAAAAATATTAAATTGTTTATTTTGTATACTTGCTTGCTTGCTTATTTATTTATATGTAAGAATGAATGAAAGTTTATTTTTTTGCATGCTTAAAGATTTGAAAAGCAAAGATTGAATAGATTAATTAAAGTGGTTTGATTAATATCAAAAAAAGCAAAAAAGAACTCACTTAGTAAAAATTAAATAAAAAAGAAGCTAATAAATCAAATTATCTTAAAAGGGAAAGAAAAATTAAATAATAATTAAAATTATAGTATCAAAAAACTAAAAAATCAAAAAAAAAACAATAAAAGTAAATAAAATCAAACAAACAAACAAACCCACTTAGGGAAAGGAAATAGGAAAGAAAATAAACATAACAAAATAAAGGAAAAGAATAGAATGAGTGACTTCAACTAATTGTTGAATACCGTCATGACTGGTGGCGCTGACAGAGCTTAGGCTGAAAAGCAATTAGAAATAATCTGCATGAACGATACTTCTAGCTTCTTCAAGAATCTCGTTAATGAGCTCTATAACGAAGGCAATTCAGAATAATTAAGACAACTTGCTGGTACTCTTATCAAAAGATCAGTTCGTTTGGAAGTAATTTATTACCTTCTTTTCAATTTTAGTCTTTTTAGATTTGTCTAAGGGATAATGATGCCTAATTTATTCTCCTTAATACCTTCATTCTTCTGCAGATGTTTTATGTTTTTAACCAATAACATTTTTATATAAACAATTAGGTCTAGGGAAAGTACTTATGGAATGTTTTAGACTCAAATCTAAGAGAAAGCATTAAAAACACTCTTCTTTAAGTCATGATCGTTAAATTCCCTTCAATATAAAGAGCCTGCGCTAACGTAAGTCTATTCGATTAAACTTAACCTTCACCTTTTTATCTTTCTGCTTTTTTCGCTTCCTTTAGCATCCAAATAAATAAATAGTAAGCAATAAATAATTTTCCAGTAAAATATTTTTGTTTTTGATATGGAAGAAGCTCAAAACAGCAACAAACCAACATGAAAATATCGAAGCAAACTGTTTATGGTTGTTTTTATCTTAAAATTCATTTTCTTGTTCTGTTTAAAATACTTTCTCGAAATTAGTATCTTTGAAATCTAATTTTTTCATAAGCTTTAAATATTTCTTTATATTTTTTAATTTTTCTTGGATCTGATTTTGATCTTCGCGGAAAAATTAATTAAATAAAAAACTCAAACAAATTATTTTAATAAAATGAGCACCAATTTAAATCTTCCTTTAGAAAATAATTACACCAGCAAAGATTTGCCAAAAAGCAAAAAACAAACTGCCAAAATTATATTTTAACAAATTATGCTAAAAGCGGAAGCCATTTTTACAAATAAAACATTAAAATTTTATTTTGGTGAGCTTCACATTAATTATTTTTATTGAAATATTAGGCCATTTCTACCATCTTTACTGTTGAAGTTATTGAAGATAGATGGCTCAATCTTATTGATGATTTGGCTAACAGCACTTAACCAACTATCACTACTGATATTAGAAAGGCTGCTATTCTCACTCTTGGTCAAATTTGCGATAAACTTAAAGAATTCAGATTAGGTAAGCAAAAATACAAAAAATATTCATTAAATTTTCATATTTCAAGTCAAAAAAGTCTTATTTAGCAAGATAACAAAATTAAGTAGCTTGAATAGAAATAGAATTACAATATTTAGCTAGCAAACTTCAAACAGGATATAGATTTTTTTATCCAATCCTTTAAGTAAATGCTTAAGCATTTAGTAAAATAGTTCAAGCCTACTACCAGCTAGCAAGCAACGATGATAAAATTTAGGAATCATTTGTGTAGCAGATAGCTTTTTGATTCAAAAAATACATTAAAAAGAGAATAATAACTTGCTTAAAAATAGAAAAAATATTCAAAATTAAAGATTTCATTTTCCTATTATTAATTCTCTCAAATTCTCTTATTCATTATTTAATTGAAAATTAGGTAACAAGTTAGTTGGAGCTACCAAAGAAAAGATTTTGATGGCTATTTTAATTGGTTTGTCTCCTGATGAGCAAGATTTAGAAATCAGAGAAAACAGTATAATTGCTTTGGGAGATTGTGTCGAATTTATGACTGATATTTTAGAAGCTGAATAAGTCAGAGATTATACTGCCTAGTTGTTAATTACAGCCTTATAGCATCCTGATCAAAAGATTAAAGTAGCTGCTCTTCAACGTTCAAGTGATTTTGTAAAAGCCATCTATATTTATTTCACCAAATACGTTAGTGCATTCTTCAGTGCTACTTAGGGATCTATTCTCCACAACGACGAAGATATCTGTATTCCTGCTATGGAAATATGGAGCACTCTTGCCAATGAGTACCATGAAAGAGATGAAAAGAATCACTAAGTTAACAGAGTTGATGTCCAAGCTATTCAAAACCCCAACCACATTTTACTCGTCTAAGAATAATTAGTTTAATGTCTTTTATAAAACCTCTTAAAAAATGACATGGATGATGACTCTGAAGCTGAATCTGCTATCTAGGAAGCCTCCTAAAAAGCACTCTGTTCCATCGTCGAAAGTGTTGGCGATGCAGTTGTTAATACCTTCACTGCTTTTATCACTAACACCCTTACTAACTCTGAATGGACCTACAGACAAGGAGCTATTCTTGCTTTTGGCTCTTTAATGGAAGGTATCAGTGAAAATGTCATCTTAGATTTGATTACCAAAGCCTTTTCAGAGTACGTTAAAACCTTAAATGACCCTGTCCTTAAAGTTTAAGTAAACATATAAATTTAATTTTAACTACTTAATCTATTGTTTGCCAATAAGCACAAGAAGCAATCAAGCAAGCATCTGAACAAAAAAATCCAAATTAGAAAAGCTCTTATTTATTTATTTTATTTTATTTTTTAAATAGGAAAGTGGTGCCAAATTACTTTCTAAGATCGCTGAATATCATCCTAAGGCTATCCTTTTGAGATAAAACATTAGCAACGACCTTCCTGTTATTGTTGAATCCCTCAAGTAAATTCCTTCAATTTCAAGACAAATTTGCTGGTTCTTCTGCTTCCTTGCTGAAAACTTGGATAAGTATCCTTAAAACTTTATTTCTCAACATTTCGATATCCTCGTAGAATCTCTCATAAAAAATGGTAACTATAAAAATAGTTTTATGAAATTTTATTGAAAGAATATTTTATTTAATTATAAATAGCTATCAGAAGCGATTTAGGATCTGGTAACTACAATGTTATCGATGTTTCTTTCATGTCCGCCCTTAACATCATTCACTATTCTCGTGCTGTTAATATCGGTTATAAATATCTTAATTTCTTCCTTACTCTCTTCAAGGATTCTTATGCCATCTAGCCTATTGAAAGAAGAAATGCCATTCAATCTGGTATCCTCTCTGCCCTTCATGTAATTTAATCAATTTATTCACATACAAAAATAAATAAATAAACAAATATTTTATCTAAAAAAAAATTATTAAAATTTTTTAATGAAATAATTTTATAAATGAAGGCTTGCTTATTAACTTTAGATGATAAATTCGATCCTAACATGTCAGATACCGTTTTCTAATTAGTTGTTGACCATTTTATGAATATTAAGAATGTTGATAGTGATGGTATGTATATTGTCAGTGCTCTCGCTACATGCATTGGTACTAACTTTGTTAAATATTTAGACAAGGTTTGGCCTTATATTGAGCACGCCTTGACTTAGAGATAATAGGATTTAGAACTCTTCAAAACTTGCATGGGAACTATTGCTGATGTTGCTAGAGCTTGTGATAATCAATTTTCATGCAAACTTAATATTTTGAACAACTTATTTGCTGCCCTTGAATCTCCTCAATTCAATAGAGATGTCAAGCTCAATATCTTCAGTTGCATAGGTGATATTTGTCTTGCTACTAAAGAAAATACCCTTCCATACCTTGAAAACCTTGTTAAAATATTTGACATTGGTTTTACTGCAGCAGTTGAATTGTCTAGATCTGACCAACAAGACATATAGGACTACTCTGAATAATTAAAGGAAAAACTCATTGAATCCTACACTTGTGTTCTTCATGGTATTAACGATACTCAACAAAACCCTACCTTCTTTAATCATTGCCCTAAACTCGTTGAATTCATCACTCTCACATGTGATAAAAACCTCCATCCTACTGTCGTAATAATTTAGCAATATTTGAAATCAGCTAAAAATTAATTAAATTTATTTATAATTAAATGAATAGGATTACGTTAGAAACTGCTTGACATTACTTGTTGATATTGGTAACTTCTATAAAAACTAGGTTGGACCTTATATAAAAACTAACTTCACTAAATACCTTATTGATGTATTACAAGAATTCGACTAAAGTGAAGAAGGTAAAGAGACAATCAGCTTTGCTCACAGAGTAAATAAAACTTATTAATTTCAAAATAAATGTTTATTTAACTATTTTTTTAAATTAATTAATTAACAGGTACTTCAAGAACTTTGAGAGTGATAATTGAAAGAATAAGCTTTGTTAATTTTAATAATGTTTAGAATAATACAAAATTTAGTTAAATAAAATAAATTCACATAACAACAAAACCAACTAAAACATAACCACAAACAAACACATAAAAAGCCATAAATACACTGACTGATTCATACAATATTTTTACAATTTATCCTCCATTTTTAGATTTAAATTCTTAAAATCTTTAATTTAAAATTATTAATAAAAAAAACTTCCATATAATATTAACCGCCGCCATAAATAAATAAATAATCATAATCACAATAAAAAAAATATGTGTATCCTGATTTATATTTGATTCATTTATAATTGTATTCTTGTTAAATATCTATCTATCTATCTATTTCTTATTAATTTAAATTATAGTAAATTAAATAATCTACCTATCTATATATCTCTCTCAATTTTGTTTATTGACTAAAAAACCCTTTTAAAAATAAAATAAATCAGTCATTTAATTATTTTATATATTTTTTTTTTTCATTTAATAGTTAAATAATGTCATGAATTTAATAAATGATGGTTTTGAAATAATTTAACAATTAAAATTTTTTTTATCAAAAAACATTAAATAATTAAAATTATTATTATTTAACTATTCAAATTAATCAATTACTTTGATATTTTGTGTTTTTCCACTTTTTTATAAAAAAGTCAAATTAAGATATTATAAACAGAGTTTGAAAAGTTTTAAATAATAAAACTTTTTAAAAAATTTTCATTAAAGCTAATAGAACAGCTTCACACTTACAAAAAATATAAATATTTTTTTAAATATTCATTTTTATTTTAAAAGCTTTGATTGATGTCCAAACTTTAATTGTTAAATCAAAAAATTAAATAAAAAAATTATTTTATGAATAAGTCTAAAATAAATAATAAATATATTTAAATTTCATTATGAAAAATCTATTTTTGTTTTTATTATTAAGGATTTATTTGTTATATTGCTTTTTTGTTTGTTATTTATAGTAGTAGTAGTATTAGGGCTTGATTGAAATCATTATTAAAAATCTGAAATCATTAAATTAAATTTATTATTAAATAAAATCAACCAATTTATCACTTTAAGAAGTAAGATTAATGAATTAGAAAAAACAAAAAGAAACAGAAAGCAATATTGATATTTTTAGATTGCTTTCAGATGGAATAAAGAGTTATGAGCAAAAAGGTTTGAATCTTAAATTAAAAGAAAAATCATCTAATACTAAACTGCCATATTGCTTATACGAAGATTTAAAGATTATATTTGAGTTTAGTTAAAATTCGGAATCGAAATTAACTGTCTTTAAGTAGCTTGCAAGTAATTAGTTATCTCATAGATCAGAAGATTCAATAAGGAGTCGTTATAGAGATTTCATTTAAGAATTAAATCCTTCTGATTTTTAAAATATTTCAAAATATGTTATTGAGAAAAGATCCATTGAAGGATATCTTGTAAAAGAGAGAGATGAGCATGGAAACAAAACATATGTTGTAAAGGATCAGTTAAAAACAACAAGTAGCGAAAGTAAATCTTAAAAGAATCCTTCAAAAAAGACTGTTGAACAATAATAAAGTAAAAGTAAAGAAGAAATAAAATTGCCTTTGAAGAGAAAGCCTGAAAACGTACCTGAAATTCTTATAAATGGAAAAAAATAACTCAAATCTACCAAACCAGATAATCATTAAAAGGAGCCTGCACAAAAGATTAAACAATAAGATCAAAATAACTTAGAAGAGGAAGAAGAAAAAGAGTTTCAATACAAAAAGACTTAAAAAAATAAAAGCTAGATAAATTAAGTAAATGAAGTTGATTCAAGAAATAAAAAGAATTAAAATAACTAAATGGAAGTTCAATAACCATAGCCCAAGTAAAATCAATAGCAATAACAACAAGCTTAAGCTCATAAAATATCTAATTAACTGAGTGAGTAGGAATATAAAGATGCAAGGGAGTTAGATGTCTATATTCACTTCCTAGCTAATTATGAAAATGTACAAAAAAAGAGTTTGATCCACACTCTAGACAAGCTATCTGGAGATTTCAATTAACTTGTTGACTATTTATAAACTCAAAACCATAATTTACTCTGGAAAGAAGACGAAGACGAAGTCTTACGCAATTTTAGTGAGCAATCATCTCAAACTATCTACCTACTTAAAACCTTAAAAAAAGGAAAAGAAAATATCTTAAGAAGAGCTACTTATCTAGGCATAGAACTCCCAGATTTTGAATGAAAAAGTTTGATAAAAAATGCTTAAACTGCAAAAACAAACAAACAAAAAATGTATCCAAATATAAAAAAGAAAGAAGTGTTGTTTATTTATTTATTTTCTACCAACAATTTAATTTCAGCAATGATTTTTAATTATTTTAAATCCGCGGCTAATTATAATATTTAAATTGTTAGAATTAATTATTAACTCATTAATTAATTAATACATTCATCGAAATTTAGTTGTATGTTCTAAAAAAAATATTAAATAAATGAATAAATTCATTTTAATAATAACCTCATGATCTATCTATCTTATTATTTATTTATTAAAAGTTTAAATGAATTTAAATTTTAACTATTTGGTGTTTAAGTGTTAAAAATAGCAAGTTAATTTAAATTGCAATTTAAAATCTCTCATTTATTTAATCTTTGTTCTTTTTAATATTTAAATTACTCTAGCATAAAAAAATAATACTAGTTAAACTCTTCTCAATTAAACATTCTTAAAATGAAATTTATTGTTTTATGCTGAATTTTACCTTGCAAATATTTTAGAAGAATAACTAAAATATTTTCTTTAAAGCTATTTATAAAAACATTTTCATATAATAATTAGATAGATAGATGATTAAATAAAAAAAATCTATCTTATTAGATTTTAAACATTTTTAGAAATAATTTCTATTGGCTTTTTCAAAAATTATCATTCATTTTTTACTCCTCTTTAAAAATATTCTAACAAAAAAATAAAAAATAATTTGTTTAATCATCAAGTTATTTCTAATGCTTATGAATAAATTTTAAATAAATTTATTATTTTCTTGCTTTTCTTTAATATTGTTATACATAAATTTTAAGCTATCAATTTCACTCTTTAAATATTTGATTTTTAAAGAATTATCTTATTTAGATTTTTTAAATTTTTAGAAATAAATTATTTCAAATTAACTGTTTAAAATTTAAGTTTCATTTTATATTTTTCTTTTTTAAAATTAAAAATATTATAACTAAAGAAATAAATTATTCATTTAATCATTGATTTATTTGTATCAATAAATTGAAAATTATTTTACAACTTTAATTAAACTTCAGATTATTATAGTTACTATGATATGGATTTAATAGCTAATATTATAAATTTTAATTAAAAAATGTTTCATTTACAATAAAGATAAATTTTATCTTATCTATTAATAAATTGATTTTTTAGTTAGTTAGTTAGTTTGTTTGTGTTTCTAAATTCATTATTTCGTTAGTAGCTCGTAAATACATTTCTATTCATTATGTTCAGTAAAAAATATGTTTGTTGTGTATTTAGAAATTATGAAAGTATAAAATCAGTAAATGATTATAATGGTCAACTTAATAATATTTTTTATTTTATTTTTAAAGAATTTGGAAAGATTATATCTTAAAAATTAAATTAACAAATTATTTTTATTTAGATAATTATAATAACTAGGCAAATATTTAAATGTTCGCTAGGTTTTTGTTTATTTGTAAAATTGAATTCAAGTAAGATTTTTATGAAAATCTGTGATTGAATCAGCTAACTAAATCTTTGTATTTATTTTTTCAAAAATAAATAATTAAAAACATTATTAAAAGCATTGCAATTAGGTAGTAGTTTGTTGTTTAAAAGTGAAGAAATTATAAAATAATATAGCTGTTATTCATCATTATTTCAAGATAATTTTATGAAACTTTCTTTTGTATCAGCATAGAGCCAAAATAGCGTAATTTTCTCTCCTACATAGAGTTATGCTGTTTAATCGTTTAACAATACTTCGAAAAGCACTGATACTGCAACTTAATAATTAGCTAATTAATAAAAGTAGCAGTTAAAAGGATAAAATAATTTTGTTTCTTTTTAAAATATTTAAATAAACTCTCCGCCTAACAACAAAATGAATGAAAATAAGTAGCTTAGTCTTTCTTACAAAAGTTTACTACTTTAAAGTCCAAACCAGACTACCTAAATTAGTACTGTCAGTGGCAGAGATAATTTTTAAAAAAACTTAAGCAATAGCTTCACAAAATCTCCAAAACAAGTAACTTTTAGTGATGATAAAAATGACCTGTAGAAATTTACCTAAGATGTTATAAATCCTTACAATTTAAGAGAGGCCAGATAAAGACAATAATATCCTCTATTGTAGCAGCAGCAGCAACTTTCAAAATCAGACAAAATTTTGGTTGAAGAAAACATTCAAAATGATAATAGCAACTACAGCAATAAAAATGCACTTTTTTTAATACCTAAGAGCTAAATCTAAAATTCATCAGAAGAATTGACTTAAGAAAGCAGTGAGAAATAATCAATAAATTAGAACTATACTGGCTTTAAATACAATAAAAATTAAAATGATGAATATGAAATTAGCAAACATAACAAGGGTTATTTCTTATCCAATAATTGTGTAGGAGAAAGAAGTGTGATTAAAGAGGTAACAGAAGAGGATTCTGATATCAAAGCGAAGATAAATCATGAATAAAATAGCGAATTTGAAGAAAGTAGTCCTAAATTTGATTTACTGTAGCAAAGCTTGATGAATAAGGAATACATGGAATTTAAAAATCAACAGCAATCTGTTTTCAAGTTACCAACTGCTTAGGAGAATATTGATAAGTAGGAGCAAATTAAGAATGTTATTGTTGGAAACAAAAAGATTTCTATGATAAAGAATAACATAAAAAATAGACTTGCAGAGCTTGAAAAGAGAATCGAAGATGCAAATAAAAATAATGGAGAACTCCACGAGCAGCTAGATAAAATAGATAACCATAATCTTTAAGAAAGCACAAGCGAGTTAGAAGACTTTAGCAATAATAATAGTAAATTTATGAAATCTTTTTCTCAAAACAAAGATATTGATAGCAATAAAATCACTCCTCGCATTTCAAACAACGATGAACAGCATTAATTAAAATCTAATTAGATTAATTAAAATACTCAGCTATTTCAAAAAACCATCAAATACGAAAATTTAAATTAAAATCCTTATCTTAATCAGCAATCCAATAACTTTGCTACTTAAAAAAATATATTTGAAAATAGAGAGCTATAGCAAAATATTCATGAAAATTCTCTTGTTTCTTCAAATATAAATAATAGCAGAAGACACAGTTAGGAGGGAAAGCAAAATGTAATTGATTAAAGCAAGTAATTTAGAAATAATGATTAAAATAGAGAAAATACATAAACCACATCTAGAGATGATCAATCTAATATTTCTGCTTTAGTTAGAGATTTCTCACACATAGCTGATAATAAAAAGGTCAATGACTCTTCTTATCATAACAATTAAAATTCTTTCAGCATCGCTTCCGATTATAAAAAATAATTTATCCCATTTTAAGAGAATTCAAAGCCAATTTAATAGTCTCTTCCTTAAAGTAGCTCAGGCACTAATGTAAACTAGTAAGCTTAAAATTTGCCTCCTTACCACCATCATCATAACTTTTCTTTCAGAGATAGAAATATTAATTCAGAAAACGATAGATATTTAAGTAATATTGAATAGAAAAAAGAAAAAAATGACGACGAATTTACTAAATACTATATTAATGTCTAATAAAAAATAAAAGAATATAAGGAAAATAGCATCAATTCTTCAAAACAGCTAAATCAATCTAACGAAAACAGTCAAGAATAAATTAGATAAGAATTGTTGAACAATAGCTAGAATAAATATATTTAGAGCGATTAATTAAAGCTTAATGATAATAAAGATTTGATAAGATCTATGGCAGGATGTAATAATAAAAATGATGGAATAAATGGATTTAGAAGAGGTTATCAACTAGATAAATTTATGAGAGATCAATAAATAGTTCAAAATAAAAGAACTCAATAAAATTATGATAGAAGTAGAAAAAGTTATTAAAAATCTAAATCACATTCTAAAGATTTAAATGATTAGAACGAGTTGAATAATAGCAATTTGAGCAAAACAGCTAGCTTAAATAGGTCTAGTTCTGAACTCAAAACAATGCTGAACGATGACCTTAATCGCTCACTGAACAAGCATTAATAGCTGAAATAAATTAAAGATTAAATAGTAGATGAAATAGGAAAATAAAAATTAAGATTGAGCTTTGAAAAATAAGGAAAAACATAAATTCTCAATGATTCTATGGGAAGGGAGCAATTAAACAGTAAATCGTAGCAGAATAATAGTTGTAAAATTTAAATTTATAGCAACTGCAATAATTTGAGTAGCAGCTTTACTAATAAGTCAGATTATTCTAATTAAGTTTATAAACAAAATAACTAACAAACTCATTTTATTAATCAAGATGCAAATACCTATCAAAATATTCTTTAAAGTGAATAGGATAGCAAGTAATAAACATCGACTTTATAAAAATAGCACTCACAAAACTCTTTCACTTAATAATAAACACCATCATCTTCGTCACAAAGAAACAACTCTTTTAAAGTAAAATCTCATGAAAATCAAATAAATAATTCAAGCAATAACATTAGTAAACAAAATTATAATAATTATTTGAAAGATATTTAAAATAACTCTTCAAGGTCTGCTTTAGAAACACATAATTTTACAGATAGATTAGAAAATGGAAATATTCCTTCTGGACAATAACAAGAAAATGTAATTGGCTGTAAAAATGATACAAAAGAATTAGAAAAGTAAACATTTTTAGAGAATGTTAAGGATCAAGCTAATCATGATAAAAATTAGTATGATTTTAAAGAAAACAAATTATACTAAGCAGTTAAAAATTAGTTATAAGAAAAAGCTGATAGTTAGAATATCGCTAACAAATCAACTGCGTAAGTTACTAAATTAGAAAACAAACCTTTGTAAGAAAAGGTTAATGATGTTGAATATAATAACAGTAAGCTAAACCATACAAATAATTCTTACAATCAAAGCGATGTCAGCTTTTCATAGAATAAAGGAAGGCTGCTTGTGAGAAGTATTGCAGACTTCTAAGTAGGTAGCGAAAATAGTAAAAATTTAGTTAAAGAGCAAGTTGTGTTTAAGAAAAAAATAAATGAAATACAGTAAGAAATAAATGAAAAGGAATCTTAAATGAAACTGTAAAACAAAATCACTGAATGCATAAATATTTACTAAAATTAAAAAAAGAATGAGTAAATGCTTTAGGCAAGTAACAGATAGAGGTCTCCTTACAATTCCTCTAATAATTTCTTTAATTCCTCTTTGAATAATTAGTAATATCTAAATAAAACCACTTAAAATACTCTTACAGGTCTCAATCACACTGATTTGGAAATACCAAGTCAGATTGATCAAAATAAAATGACAAACCTTTCAATGAGCGTTAGTTTTGCATCTCCTAACTAAAGAAGCTTAAGCAGATCAAAGAAGAGTGTTAGATTTTTGAATCCATAAGATGACAAATAACTTGTAAATAGTATTGAAAAAGCAAAAAAAGCTAAATATTAAGAAAAAGTAAAGAATATAATAAGTTAGAAAGTACATAACTGGCTAAATAAACCTTCTAAACCTTAAATGGTATTCAACGATTCTAAATACAGGATAAACAATAAGTAAAACAACAACAACAATAACAAATAGCTAAACTCCTCCTCTACATTACCAAAGAATTGTTATATTCCTCAAAATATTTATTAAAAGTGATTAAATAATTCAAATTTATTTTTAAGCATTTATTTTTCCATCTTATAATGTGAATTAATATAATTTGATTTTCTATTATCAGATCGATGTAAATTTCTTTCTTTGTTTCTTTCTTTCTATTTATATGTATTTATTTTTAACACTTTCAGAATTTTAAAAATTATTTTTAGTTTGAATAATACATACATACATATACCATTTACTTATTGTTTAACTAAAATTTATTAATATTAAAAGAAATGCTTATGAATAAAAATAATAGCCTAAAACTAAGCTAGCTAACTAGATCATATTTTAAATAAATTCAATATAAAATTTTCTTCATATTAAAACTATTTAAAATAAAAATCTTATTTATGCTAAGATTTCTTCTAGGATATTTCTTAAATTTTTTTTATTTTTTTAATTTGCCACATGTTAACATGCATACTTTAATGACTTGATGCATTAATTAGAGTAAAAAGTTTTTGATTTTTCTATCTACATACTTCAAGAATTAGTCTGTTATATTTACATAAATACACAAATTTAATAAATTTAAGATGATCCTTTCTAGATTTTTCTAAAAAGAAAATAAAATAGATAGTTGATTTTAATTCTATCAGAAATTTTGATAATTAAAAAATATAAATAGGGAAATATTTAATAAATTTAAGATGATCTTTTTTAGATTTTTCTAAAAATAACATACATAATTTTATAAAATAATTTTTAAATTTTAGATATTTTTAGCTACAATAAATATATAAATTAACAAAATAGCTTGAACTAATTAGTGTTAAATAAAGAGAGTGAAATATGAAATTTTTCATCAACTTATTTATAATTGTTTAACTATGTTGTACATTACTTAAGAATATTTATCAAATTTAATATATATATTTTTAATTTGTCTTTTCGATTTTTTGTTTAAAGTATAATTCATTTTACACTAAAAATGAGGTTTACAGTAGAAAAATTAAAGTTTATTTGATCATGAATATTAATTATTTAAAAAGATGTATAGGTAAGATATTAGTTAGCTATTCCTTTGTTTTGTGAGAAAATAATACTTTTATTTAAAAATACTAATTGATATTTTATTTTTTTTGAAAATATGTTAAAATATTTATTTGATCTTCATAAGCTATTTATATAATAATCTTTTTATCATTAGTTAGTAAATTATTTATAAATAAAACAAAAGCTAATAAATTATAAAAAAATGATGAAAATCTTAGGTTTATTTAAAAAATTAGTTGCTCCACGAACTATATTTTAAATTAATTATAAATAAAAGTATTTTTTTAATAAAACTGCTTATGTTTTTTTACCTTCTTTAGAAATACTTAAAAAAACTGATATTAAGAACCCGATAGAATTATTTCAAATGGCTAATATTTACGCTGGTGGAGGTTAAATAAATGAAGCTAAATACTGCTTAGAGAGCATATAAAGGCTTAGTAATTAGGATTTTGAAGCATATTATAGGATCGCAGCAGTATATTTTAATATGAATATGATAGAGGAGTCAAAAAGCTGCTTATTGAAGGCTTTAGAAATTAATCCTTAATTTGAAAATGCTCATACATCCTTAGGATATTTATATAAAAAAATTGGGAAACCACAGAAAGCAAAAGAGTGTATTTTAAAAGCTTTAGAAATAAATCCTAAGTCTGTTTTTAGTCTTTTAGAGTTAGGATATCTATATGAAGATATGAATATGTAAGATGAACAAAAATAAACTTATATGAAAATTTTATAAATAGAACCTAAAAATTTTGAAGCATAATACGGGCTAGGACTTTACTATTTTAAATAAAATATGCTTTAAGAAGCAAGACATTGGTTTTTGTAAGTGTTAGAAATAAATCCTAATTTTAAATCCGTTGTATATAATTTAGGAATTATTTCTGAAAAATTAGGAGAGTATGAAAATGCAAAATAGTTCTACTAGAAAGCAATACAATTAAATCCTTAAGATGCAAATACTTATTTTAATTTAGGTGTTACTTATGAAAAAATGAAGAATGTAGAAGAAGCGAGAAAATGCTATTTAAAAGTTTAACAATTAGAACCTAAATCAATATATGCTCTTAATAATTTAGGAGCAATATATTTTGATTTAGGATAATTCTAAGAAGCTTAAAAATGCTTCGAGGATATTATAAAAATTGATCCTTAAAATTTTGGTGCTTATTATAATTTATCAGCAATTTACATTAAAAAAGGAAATATTGAAGAATCAATTTAATGCCTTTAGAAAACAATATAAATTAATCCTGAATATATTAATGCTCATAAATAATTAGGATAAATATTTTACACAAAGGGGTAATTTGACGAAGCAATATAGTGTTATCAATAAGCAATAAAAATTAATTCTTAAGATTCTGATTCCTATTTCATGATAGCAAATACCTATAATCTAATGGGAAATTAGAAAGAAGCAAAATTCTACTAAGAAAAAGGTGAATAAATTAACCCTGAATTATATAAAGATTAATTGTGATAATATAATATATATATTATTGATTATTAAGCTCATTTATTGATTTTTTATTGTATAATTAAGTTTTAAATCAAAATATATTTATTTACTCGATCCAACTCCTAATAAATTCTTATAAAAGATTATATAGTATATTTTGTAAAAAATATTGAAAAATCTTAATTTTTTATTTTTATTTTAGCGAAAATTAATTTATTTTTTTACCAAAGAATATAACTTTTGTTACTTACAAACAAGAAGTCTAGATACTCAACTTGACTGCAATAGAAAATTAATATGTATGATAAAAATATTAGAATTCTCATTATTGGTTGTTTGCTTAATAAAGTCTATACTGATTTTATCATCTATTTATCATCTTTTTAACATAATAATTATGTAATCAAATCAAAAATCAATAGTTGTAAAATATTGGATATCAAATACTTATTTTTTGATTGAAATTAGTTTGAATCCTTATCAAATTTTTTAACAAAAAAATCTGTAATATTATTTGCTAATTACTTTTCTTAAAAAGCTTAAATCTTTTGGCAGAAGTCACAAATTATAAAAATTTTATCTAATATTTAAAGCTCAAAAAGTACTAAAAATATTATCTTTTATCGAAGATTGATTTTTTTAGCTTCCTTTTGATAACTCTACCATAGATCTCTTTAGTTTGTTTTTATTTATTGGCTTTTTGTAAATTTAGTTAGTGAGATTATTTCTATTATGCAATTTGAATAGTTGATTGAGAATTCTACAGTTAAAGATCTGAAGATAAACTATAAAAAGGATTATAGAGAAAACTATAAATTGGTGAGGGATGAGACGATATATGGACTGTCAGTTTGTAAGACTTATATTTAAAAGAATATAAAGACAAATGAAATGTTTTTGTGTGTTTAAGAGACTTTCTATGATCATTAATCGCCAAAAATAATTAATATGCTAGAAACTTTACAGGTAATTAATGAAAATCCTTTCTTTAATTAATTCAGGGCATTTAGCTATGAAGAACTTCAATAGAAATCAGTTAGAATTTATATTTTGATTGAATATTACGATATGAATTTGATTAAAATAGCTAAAAAGAGGACTTTGATAGATAAAAATTTGATTGATAGTCTCACAAAATGTTTTCTTTGCTCGATATAATTCTTGTTCAAAATCGAATCTTCTCTTTTAGCCATTCACAGCTCTAATGTATTTTTAAAGTAAATGAGTGCTAATATTAATGATGGCTACCTTGTAAAAATACTTTACTTTCCTTTCATGTAGTCTTCTTTTGACATGGTTTTGTCAGGTAAAGAAAAACATTATAACTGCTATTTATCAGTAGAAGAGCTTGAATGTCTTGATAAAAAGTTAGAAAATATAGAAATCAACAATACATAATCAAATATTTTTAGTTTTGGGGCACTTTTACTAGATTTGTTAAATTGTGCTAATCCAAATGCGAATGGAATTTCGCTCATTTACTGCAAAGACAGCTACAGGATTGATGAAACTAACTTTTTTGAGAGAATAAACTTCGTTGCAGAGAAATATCCCAAAAGGGTGTTTCTTCTACTTGAGTAGCTTCTTAAATTTAATGACAGATAAACACCAAGACAAATTATGAAGCTCTATGAAAATTAATCTCAAATAAATAACAGCTAAATCGCTGATGACACAATAGCAAATGCTAAATAAAGGATCTAAATGTAACTTTACAGTGAATTCCCAATAAAAAGCAATGTTGTAAATTCTCCATCTAATTATAACTTCGCATAAAAATAAAAACAAAATACTCTCAATAACAATAATAATTCTAGTGAACAGCAAACATTTTCTAATTCAGCCTTTCAAAGTAACCAAGAAGAACCTATTTATTACAACAACAATCTGAGCAATAATCAAAATAAAATAAATAATGAATTTTAAAATAACGAATTTTAAGATAGAAAATATAATTAACAGATTTAATCTCCACAAGATTTTTAAAGTAATAAAAACAACAATTAAGTGATAAACCCTCTTGGAAGCAGTTCTCAGTTTGATTAAGACTCAAATAGAAATTAAAAGACTAGAAGCAAATGGGATATACCTTCTATTCACAATTCTGGATCTCGTTAGTTTAACCCAATAGTTACTCCTTTTTCTAACAATCAGCTCTCTCCAACTGAAAGGAATGAATATGCAAACAACATTCGATATGCTGAAGATTCTCCTACTTTTGCCAATTAAAACAATATTTCACCTTCTTATTAACTTTCCTCAGAAAGTGGTAATAAAAACTAGTAAAATTCTTTGTACAATCAAAACTCTAATAACAACGATTATAATTAATTTCTTTTCCAAAGTATTGACAAAGATGCAGAATAAAAAAATAGAAAATTTGCTGTTCAAGGTAGAGGAGAAGATAACTAAGTAGTTTATAAAAAATAACCAGACTAAATTTCGTCTGAATATTTTAAGCCGAACAACTCTTCATCAAATAATTAATCATAATAGTTTGATTTCAATTTTTATAACTAAATTTAAAATGATAATGATAAATACATGAACAAAGATCTCCCCTCAATACAGATTTAAAAAGTAGAGTCTAATTATGAAAACCATTCGCAGTAACCAAATAATAATAAAAATTATGATTAGCAAAACAGTAAATTTCTCCTTAGTCCTTCATCTCAATTTTCTAATAATGATTCGAGTTAACAATAGTATTCCAAAGAAATACCATAGGCACCTTAATTACCTTCAGCTCCTTCAGCATAATCCTAAAAAGGAGCTAAAGATGACTATTAAAAAAATACAATTCCATAAGCTCCTTTATTGAATGAAAATAGCCATTTAAAAACACCTCAAGTTAATACAATACCCTAGGCACCTTCTCTTAATACAATTCCTTTAGCACCTCCATTAAACGGAATTTAAGTACCAAAAACAAATACCATTCCTCCAGCGCCTTAATTAGCAGGTATCCCTCCTGCTCCCTTTATTGGTGGTATACCTCCAGCCCCTCCAATAGGTGGTATTCCTCCAGCACCTCCAATTGGAAATACCTCTCAAGGATCTCAGCTAAATGGTATACCTCCTGCACCTTAAATAAATGGGATTCCTAAAGCTCCTCCATTATTAAATGGAATCCCTTCAGCACCTCCTATGAGCATTTTATAAGAAAAAAATAAAAATAATTAATAACCAATACAACATTTACAGAGTATGATATAAAATTCTTTAGAAGTTACAGATGAAAATAATGAATAAGAGTAAATTAGGAAAAAAGAAGAAGTTCTTTAAAGGTTATTTTAAAATAATAATTAAGCAGCACCTGTTAGACTTCCATTCTTTCTTCCAAATCAAGGAGTTAAAAAGGAAATTAAAGACGAAAATAATGCAAAGCAGGCAGACTAAAAAGAAGAAATAAAAAATGATAAAAATAAAGAATTAATTGGTATCCCTCCTGCACCATAAAACTTGATTCCTCCTCCCCCACCACTTCCTCTTTCTAATATTTTAGTAGACACTAACTATGTTGTTAAGCCGAAATTAGAGGCTGATACAACTGTAAGAGATGAGTAAAAGGAAAGAATAGAAAATCACAAAAAGACATAAAATCAGTTAAAAAAAGAGTCAAACGATGCTTTACTTCAATCTTAATCAGTTCTAGAAAGCTCTTAAAGATTAATAGATAAAGCAAGTAAAGTAAAACTTCCAGAAAATTAAACATATTCGACGACGATACTTGAAGAAGATGAAAACTCTGCTAACAAGAAGGACACTTTGGACACTTATAGAACTTTAAAAGCAAGAGAAAATGAATATTTGAATTTAAAATAATAAAACTTAATGAAATCTCAGCAATAAATAAATCTTTCTAAAGAAGAAGAGCTCAAAAAAATAAGAAATAATCACTCACAACTGCTTGATAATTAAAATTAACATTAGTAACGAAGCATTGAAAATTCAGTTTTGAATGCTAGTAATAAAGGAGATTTTTATAACAATAGAAAATACTAAGATGGAAACAATCAAATTTAAAACCAAAATGAAAGCTAGCAGCAATCAAATTTATATGCCTCATTCAATCCTGACAGCCAAGAAAAATCTCATGACATCCATAGCTTTAATGAAAATTCTGTTGCAGTTTTTGATAATGAAGGAAGTCTCCAGAATCAGCACAAACTAAATTTTGAAAGTATTTAAAATGAAAGAGAAATAAACCATGGTGGTAAAGATTACAATAGGTAAAACGACAGAAGTGATTTAAATGATAATTAACAATTTTTATCTCCTTAGAAAAAATAAAATAAAGTTTCTTCTGACTATGATTTAGAAAGTTATAGAAACGAGGACAATTAATCATCTTGGAGATTTAGACAAACTCCACCTTAGTTTTAAGATGGCTATGGGTTTGAAAATGGCATAACTCAATATCAGATGAACAATTCTTAAATTTCTAACTAAGATAATAATTTTAGGAGTTCCTAAATTGATTAAAGCGCCTACAAATTTCCCACTAATGTTATTCAGGTGATTAATTCTATTGGAGGATCACTGAATTAATCTAGTGATTAGTCTTCGAGTATAGTCTAAGAAGCTATTCGATATAATTAGCAACAAGAAATAATACAGTAGCTTTATCCCAACTTAAATAACTCAGAAAGTAGATTTTAAAATCGCTCAGAATATCTTTAGGAATCTAACTTTTAACCAAATGTCTATAATAACTAATATGATGGAATTTAAAGCAGCTATTAACCTTAAAAAAATTAATTTCAGTAAAAGAACGCATAAAATTAAAATAATTCTCCTGAATCTACTGAAAATACCTACAACAGCTATCCTTATTAAAAAAATAATTAAAATTAACCATAGAATTACCAACTAAACAGCCCTACCACCTAGCTTAACAGCAGTTAGAATAATTTAAACAGCAGTTCATACACTCCAAGTTCTAACTTTTAAAAAAATAGCTTATACAAAAATAATGATTTTATTGAAGAATAAAGCTAAGAGTCAGAACCTGAAGAATAAAACTCTCTAATCTACAAATCACCAATCTAAAAGAATGTAAAAGACTATATGAGCTAACTACAAAAAAATAAAGAATTCTTTGAGCAACTTCGTAAGCAGAGACCTCAAGGCTCTAAGTAATTTGATCCTTAAGAGTTTGAATAAATAGTTCAATAAGCCAACTAAGAACCTGATAAAAAAGGAGTGAGAAACAGCTACAAAAATTCATCTTAAGATTCTGGAATTCAAAGCTATTTACCTCAAGTAGATTAAGTAGTTGAAAATAATTTCGAGTATCCTTAAAACCAAAGCAATCAAAACAGCACATTAGATTCCTACATTGAAAAAACAATAGATGAGTAGATTTATGAAGACAATAAAAATCTCTTTTTTTCAGAATTTTAAGATTTTTAAGATAAGGAAGCTTTAATTGCTGAATTGTATTAGCAACTTCAAAAATTCCCAGATACTAAAAAAATATAATATAAAAACAAATCTTTTTATGAAGGATAAGTTCAAGTTACAGACAGGAGCATTGTTAGGTAAAAAGAAATATTTTTGAAAGCAAATTTATTTTTTAAAGTTTTAATTAATTTGTTAGTTTGTTTTTGAGATTTTTTTTAACTATTAAAATATTTTTAGAAACGGATTTGGAATCCTAAAAATGTAAAATGGGGACATTTATTGTGGTTATTTTAAGAACAACTAATTCGATGGAGAGGGTGTTTATTTTTACAATCATGGAGATATTTACAGAGGCTAACTTCGCAAAGATCTCAGATAAGGACACGGAACTTACTATTACCATGGATTAGGATTCATTTATTCTGGGGAATGGAATGGAAACGTGAAAGAAGGCTACGGAAGACTTCTAATGAAAAACAAAGTGAAATTTATAATTTCAAAATATCAGAAAAAAATTAATTAAAATATTATAAAAATTATAGGAGAAATATGAAGGCTATTTTAAATAGAATGTAAAATGTGGTAGAGGTATTTACTATTTTGCTAACGGGGATACATTTGATGGTGAATGGGTCTATGATAAGAAATGTGGATTTGGTACCTTAGAGTTCAAGGATGGTAACCACTTCGAAGGTAATTTTTATGATGATCTTCCTTATGGCTAGGGTTAAATGAAGTTTAAAAATGGGGATGAATATAGTGGAAACTATGAAGATGGATTAATTTCTGGTTATGGTATTTACATACATGCCAATTAACAATACTATGAAGGAGATTTTAGTAAAAACTAAATGAATGGAGAAGGAATATATTATTTTAAAAATGGGGATAAGTATTAGGGATAATATATAGATGGAATTCGAGAAGGTTATGGAAAGTATTTCTATTAAAATGGTTGTATCTACGAAGGTTAATGGGTAAACAATTAAAAGCATGGTGAAGGAAGGTATATTTTCCCTGATAATACATATTACTAAGGTTCATTTGAAAATTCAATGAAGTCCGGAATAGGAAAATAAACATTTAAAGGTATTTTTTACTAATAATTTTATTAAAATATTTAATATGTTTTTAATTAACATAAAATTTAGAAAATGAATTCTATAATGGGTAATGGAGAAATGATAAGAGAAATGGGAAGGGATTTTATTAATTTAAAGATGGAAGCTACTATGAAGGAGATTGGCTAAATGACAAAATGCACGGCGAAGGAACTTATAATCTCAAAACTAGTTCTGGCTTTAGAAAGATTTATGGAATTTGGAGCGATGATGAACTTTATTAAAGTTTTGAATGAACTTTGCATATTTAATAAATTTATTTATATGAAATATATTAAAAATACTTGTAACAAATTTAAGTAAACATTTTGCAATAAATTAAAATAATTTATTATTGCTTTTATTAAGCTAAAATACTTTCAAAATAAATTAATAATGTGTTTTTAGAAGTTAACGAAACTAAATTTAACAAAATTAATTCAATGAAATATTAATATTACTTCACAATAAATTGTATGATTGTGTCGATCTATTTTCGAAATATAAAATTCAAAAGAGTTGTCACTTTTTTAGAATAATTAAAAGCAAATATAAAGAAAGCTTGTTATAATTTTAAGAAACATGATGATAAGAAAAAATATACTTTCTATTATTCTGTAAAAATATTTATACTAAAAAAATGTTTGTGTTTTTAAATTTAAATTTAACAATATAATTTCATTGAAACGATCGCATTTCTAAATATTATTAGCTATTAGAAATCAAAATATTATTTTGTTGAAAAGCAAAAATATTTTTATATATAAAAATTATAAAAAAATAATGCTTTTAAATTTATAAAATGAAAAAATTTGGTTGAAACTATCGTTTTTGTAAATATTATGATGTGTTTGTAACTATTTTAAATGTGAAATTAAATATTTTTCATGAGAAAAGTAAAAAGTATTTTTAATAAACAATGTAAAAAAATTGTGCTTTTAAATTTTTACCATCTAAATTTAATATAATAAATTGCTTGAAATCACCATTTTTTGTTTAATATTAAATAATCAGTTGTTTAATTTTATAAATTGTAAAAGTTTTTTAGGGTTGTTATTTTAATTTTGTTTAAAAACTTGATAATTAATTTTTTTGAAAAAGATTATTTAAGAAAGATTGAGGATATGGATGGAGCTTAGACAAATTTATAAATTAAATGTTATATTTTATTGAGAAAAATGAGTTAAATTTAAAACTATAATTTTGATGAAGCTTTACAATTAATTAATTAATATTAATCCAGCAGGTATGCATTTTCAATAACAAAATAATTGATCTAATAATTGTTGGATTGTTACTCGTTTAATACTTTTGTTTTAAACAGCTATATAAATTTTTTTAGGCGTGTTTGTGATTCCTAATCAGCTTCTACATTGATTTGAATTAATAATATCAGCAGTATTTAATTGAAAAGTATTTACGCTTATTATCAAAATATTATTGATGTATCAAAAAAAATTTGTATTTTTATAAAAAGTAAAATTAATACTTAAGTATCACATAAAATAACCATTCAATAGCACAGAATCTTAAAATCTTAAAAACTTTTAGTAAATTGATATATAAATTAAATAATTAGAATTAGATGAGTTTATCTGCTTAATAATAAACAGGGCAATAGTTGCCTAACTTAATTTAATAACTCTAAATGATAGAAATTCAAAATAATTAAAGTAGCAGCATTAGATAGAGTAGCGAAGATATCTAAGATAATATCTCTAGTCACTCTTCATTGGATAATAACATAGATTCTTTTGAAAACAGAAGAAGAATTTCTTATCAAGATCACCATTAGCACTCTAATAACAATTAAAGAAATAATAGAGGAAGCTCCAGGCATTTACAAAATGACGAAAATGAGTACTAATAGCATACAAATGCTCAGATAAATTAAGTTTTAGGCAATATGAATGAGAGTGATTTAATAAATTTACCATAAATTGAGGGTAGAAGATCAAGAAGAGCTACAAGAAATGATTCAACATAAACTGAAATTAAATAAAGTTCAGTAAAAAGCATCTGCAAATACATAATTAACACTATTTTCAATTATTCACTATGGATTTACTTGGCATGCAACATAATTGTCATAGTAAACTAATTTATTAACAAATCAGATAGAAATTTTACTCTAATATTCTGGACTTTGACAAGCATTTTATTTATTATAATCCGCTTGATTTAAACATGCGTTGTTTATTAGCGTGAATAAGATGAGTAAGAAATAGATTTTCTTTTTAATTGATTTAAACAATTTGTATTTCTTTGATTTTTACAAAAAATTTTCATCAATGAAATAAAATAAAAATAGAAATTTATTTTATCTGCAAAATAAAGCTTTATTTTAAGAAAATAAATAAATAAATCTATTTTTATTTTAAAACATTTCCAATTTAAAAATTTTAGCTAAAACTTATTAATTATATATAAAAGCTTTACTAATTTAGTGAGAAATTCAAGTACTTAGAGGTCTAGGGTAACCAGACGCAGTAGATTAACAAGATTATATCCAAGAAGAGAGCTTAGTGGTGGCTAAATACCTGTTCCAGTAGCCTAAATTATTTAATAAATTTATTACAATAGTAGAGATTTAGAAAGTCAAAGCGATGATAGAAGTTTAGAAATTTCTGAAATAGCTCATAATCTAGCTGAACAAACAGTAACTAACTCATATTTATTTGATTAATTTCATTTTTAATATAAAATCTATTTGAAATAAATTAGTTTTTACATAATGACTAAAATGTGGTCGAATCTTCAATATAGTAGATTTGGATAGACTCTTTTAGGTAATAAATGGCATAATAAGGAGTTAATTCAAATGTTATGATATTGTAATAGAGAATACAAGATTAAAAAGCAAATGGTCTTTCAAGAAGTGAAATTAAAAAATTCGAAAAGATTTCTTATACACAAGAATAACTAGATTCTCTTTAAGAATAGGACATCATCTGTTCTATTTGCTTAGAGAAGTATGAATCAGATAAAAAGTTAATCAAACTACCTTGTTCCCATACATATCATAACTATTGCATTACTAAGTGGTTATTATAGGACTAAAAGTGTCCATTGTGCAGACTCAACCTTAAGTGCTAGCAATGAAAATTGCAAGAAATGCTTTATTATAAATTGTTTATATTATTAAAATATATTATTATCATTAAGAAATTATCTAGATATATCACATAAAATATGTATAAAGCTTGAAGTAATATAATTAAAATCAGATAAAATTCTCGACAGAAATATAATCAAAACACTACTTTTTTGAATTTACGCTTTCAAAAAAAATTTTAATTAAAGTTTATTAAATCATTAATGAATGAATGATACATTAGTAGAGTTTAGAAATCAATTAATTAATTAATTATTATTATTTTGTATTATTATCTAAACAAATAGAATGTGTAAAATAATAAAAATAATATATATTTGTCAGTTCCTATCAATTAATATTTCCGTTAATTATTTAAATATTATTTTTAAATAACTTTAAAAGAATATTTACATATAAATAACACCTATCTGATTAAATAAATATTTTATTTTAAAAATGATCATATATAATATTATTAATTTTGGAAACATTAAAAATATTAGTTTGAATTAACTTATGAAAAGTAAAAACCATTTAATACAAAAAGACTCAAATTATATTTTTTATAATTTAATATTTAAAGCTAACTAGCTTGATTCTATATTTAATAGATGTAGCTTTTCACTGTAAGAATACATATAATATGAAATATTTAAATTTTTATAAGAAAATGTTTCAATTTATTAGTGAGTGATGATAAATTTTTGATAAAATTATATTAAAATTATTTTTTTTGATAAAATAACTAATTCAAATAAATACATTAAGCATATTTTCTATTTAAATATTTTTTATAAAAAAAATGTTTATATGATTAAAGTGATTAAATAGAATATTTATATTTTAAGAATTTCAAGATTTAATTTTTGATGTGTTTGATATTTGATTTTGATAAAATTTATCTGAAATAATATTTTTTATACTAAAACGCAAAAAAATCATTTTTAATTATTATTTACATAATTTTAATAAAATTTCTGAATTTATTAATTTTTTACTCTTCTAGCTATTAATTATATTGTAAACTCTATTTTTAGTTGTAAAGATTGTTTGTTTGTTATAACTTAAATCAAAATTCATTTTGTCAGTAAACTCACAACGACTAGCAACCCATCAGCACCTCCAAAAGCAATTTTATTTGTCTGATTAGCATAATCAAGAGAGTAAACACCTTTAGGGAAATTAGTAACAGTAGACAAGGGTTAATAATTTTTTTACTGATCAAAAACTTTTAATTCGTTGCGACCTGAAGAACAAACTGAAATAGTATCATCGTTATTCTTCTAAAATTAAGCTCCAAAAACGAATGCACCGTTTTCTTTTTTATTTGGATCATAGACAACTTCAGTTATGAGCTTCCTCTCTTTATAATCAAATATCTTTATTTGATCTTTGGCTGTATTTGCTCCAACTAAAATCTTTCCGTTCTTGTAATCAATGCTATCTCCTGATATTTTTCCTCCAATAAAGCTTCCTAATAGTTAGTAATTAAATAAATAAATATTCTAAATCTCCATCAATCATAATATATAATGCAATTTTCCAGTCAATTTTACCCACACATTTCTTTTCTCTCAGATCCCACAAATTAACATTTTAATCCCAGCTACCACTAATTAGCAAATTGCTATCTTCTGGCAAGAACTTTACACTAAAGATTCTATTTTAATGAGAGTAATCATTCGTGTACCCAGGTCCGTGCAACTTATATTCAATTATTTTACTGACTTCGTCATATACTCTAATCTATTTATAAATATTATTAATAATTTAGATTCAATTTAATTTGCTATTAATTCCTTATTAAATAGTTTCAAGTAGGCATTTATTTGTCATATTTAATCTTTAAAATAATTACTTTTGTTACAAAATTATTTCTAAAAATGACACAATGATTCCCTAACTTAAGAATATACCTTCCTAAATGAATTTAAATTATTTTAGTCATACATTTAAAAACATTCTTTCATGAAAATTGTAAATATATTAATTAGTTTATCTTTTAGAAATATCTTTAAAATAATAAAGAGTTATACTTACTTACTTATTTATTTATTTAATTTATTAAAATTTTAAAATACTTATCCAAATAATTTTAAGATTTTCTACTCTTTTTTTGAAATAAATTTAAAATTCATTCTTAGATTTATTGCTAATTTTATAAAAAAAATCATCTCATCAAAATTAATTAACTGACCAAAAATTAAAGTCGTTTCTTTTTAATTTTTTATCATTTATTTTGAATAAATACTTGATATCCTTGTAAAAATATATTTGCAAAAAAATCGTTGCAAAAAATAGAAATATGCTTTACGGTGCTATCCTTTCCTCCTGTTGCTAGAAACTAACCTTTATTGTCATAATCCAAACATAAAATCTAATTGTCTTTTTCGTTAATCCTTTCTAACTCCTTTCCTAAATTTACATTATCTTTAATAAGTTAATGATTACAAACTATTTATTTAACCTGAAGTTGTATGCCATTATATTATATTTCCGTTTCCATCACCAGTTGTGATCACATTTTTAACTGTTGCTGAGGAATTTGGTGGTCTCCATCTATTTTATTATTTATAAAAATGAATGCTCAATAATTATCTTGATTTTCTTCATCTAAGTAGATTGTTAAATTATTGATTATGCTGCTGATTTTATTTAGACTTTATAGATTAATATTTATGCTATAAGAATACCTAAGAACAGTGCAAGGAGTGGGATTACCCTGGTCCGATACATTTATATTTAGCTTTTAGTATCCTTTTTATTTTTAAAAATTATCAATTAATCATTTTATCATTTTAAAATTTGAATCTTGTATGCGAATTCAACAAAATTTAAACCTGATTAAAGGTGGAATATCTATAGAGATCCATTTAGGTTACCTAATATTACAAAAATTTTACTATTACAATTAAACCATTAATTAATAAAAACCTGTTGCAATCAAAGAGTCTTCAGGATCAAACCTAACGCATAAAATTTCGCTGTTTGTTTTGAAGCTATTTTTAAGGTTTAACCTCTTATCTACATGCTCATCAACAATTCTTTTATAAAATATATAAATTAGAATGAAAAGTAGAATTTATCTTTATAATAACTTGTAAGAATCTTTTAGCTAGTTTGAATCCATTTTGCTACTTTTAGATAATCAAAGTTCTATTTTTTTTTGATTTGTTGATATTTAAAACAAATTAATCTAGAAAAAAAATAATTTAAATCTAATTATTGATGCCAATTAAATTTAAATAAAAGGAAACGTTTTGAAAATTGTCTATCTTTATTTGTTATATATACGTCTGCGAATCATATAATAAAATATTGAATGACTGACTAAATTTTATTATTGCTTTCCTTATTATAAAAAAACTATATTTTTTCTTTAATTAGCTAGCTATATTTTTAAATTCTAAATTTTTTTTTTAAATATTAGTTTCTTAATAATATATGTTAAATGTTCTATTTCTTTAAAGAAACAGAAATAAATGTTTTTTCTATTATTAATAATATTTTTTATTTTTATCGTTGTGAATTTTACTAAAGTGTTCATTAATAAAAAATCTTAATGTGCCTTCAAATTTAAAAATTAATTTAATTATAATATTTTAAAATGTTTAAGCTAAATAAAATAAAATAAATTGATTTTGAACATAATAAAAACCTTAATTTTAATACTAAATTTTAAAATAAATAAATAAATAATAAATCTTAATTAAAATATTTTAAAAATTTTTATAATTAATTATCAAAGATAATAAATAATTCACACTTCACCTATATATTAATCCACTTAACAAATAACATAATTGATAAAACAAATTAATAGCATAAATAGTATAAATTATATAGCTAAAGGTCATAAAAAAAAATTAAATACTGTAAATTCTTCAATATTAGCACATAAAGGTAAATACCCATTCTTTGAAAAATTTTTAGCACATAAAAAGACTCATAATCAAACTTTAGGGAGGAAGTTAAATATTTTAAAAAATAATTTTAACAATAAATTAATTGTGTTTTAATTAGATTTCCTAAAATCAAATATTTTAAAAATATATAAAAATATTTAGTAGTTTAGTTATTTACTAAAAAAATATTCTATAAGACATCATTTAAAATTATATTGCATGGTTTTATGATCTATTTTTTAGTAGTTTAGTGCTAATTTTAATTATAATTTCTTAAGAGAATATTAATAGATCATTAACTTTATTAGGAATATTAAATCAAGATTAATCAAAATTGTAGATGTTTTTATCTTTAGATTCAAACGAAGTGTTAATTTTAATAATAAGAGATGAATTATTTTCTTTGGTACATAAATATTTTGATAAAGAATCAAATTAATATATTATAATTAGCATATATATAAGTTTTTAAAGTAGTATGATGGTCATGATCAAATAAAATACTTTATTTTATAGTTTTTAATAATAGACAAGAGAATGTAGAAATTAAAGATGAAAAGAACGAAAAAATACTAGTTTTATTTTCAAATAATTTGGTTTTTTAAGTATATGAAAGAAAATGGAATCATTTTAAAATGTTCCTTTTTTTCTGATAAAAATACTTTGTGTTGTTTGCTACACTATATAAAAATAATTAATTTTCAATTTATAGTATTGATTATTTGTATGATTGGTTTTCAGGGATAAAATTTTGGAATGTGACCAAACAAGTATTATTACATCATTTGATGCGATGTATACAAAAAATTACTTTGTATTTTATCAGTTTAAAGTTAAATTTATAAATTAAACTAATTTAATTTTGAACAATATCTATAAAAATATATGTATAATGAATACGTAAGCTAAGTAGAGAAACAAGATTGAAATGTTTGAATGATAGATTAAATAAGATGAATTTAATCTTAGAGATTATAAGGATAGAAAAGAACTATATACATAAATTAATATAAAAATAACTAATTAATTAATTAGTGCGTCAAACTAAATACATACTAATCTTGTAATTTAGTTGTTTTAAAACTAGTTTTGATCCTCTATTTACTTCATATGTTTGTTAAATGAATAATCTGTATTAAATAGCTTAACAGAGAGAGGTTAGATGCAAACTCAGATTGTTGATGTTAACCATAATCAGATTGACTTTTCTTAATTATATGTTCATATGAATGAGTCAATGAAAAATAATGGTCTAGATAATTTTTCTTTTATGACCTACGAGTTTTCCATTTTATTTATCTCTTCAGAAATTTGAAGAGCTTGTTCTTAACAATTGTACCATTAGAATATATAAAGTAGCTCCTTCATCGCTTCTAGTTTATCTAATGGATCATATTGGTCTTCTTGGCTGTTAGGGTCAAAGTACTCTAGAACTTCTATAAATTAAGAGGCTGCTTTTAAGAAATATCTCTCCCCCTAGGATTTATAAAATTTTCCTTAAACTAAACTGATTTTCATTTGTAGGACACTGTAAGGAAGAAAAAGCTCATCTTTTTAATCAAAAATTAACTTGTTTTATAAATTGTTAGAAATTTCAGATATATCTTAAATTTGAATGGTATTTTTATTATTTTAATTCAAAAATACATTCAATTTTTCAGATATAAAATTAAGTAAGCTCTTTTTCTTTTGCTTACCTTTTTACTTTTCTAAGACGTTTTGTTATTCATTTTATTCTTCTTATTTGGTGTGGTTGTTTGCATATTACTAGCTTTAACTGAATTTATCATTTGACTTATTCAATTTTGATTACATTTTTGCTTCTAAATTATTAAGGAAAGGACGTGCAGTATTTTAATATGACATATTAGGGCTTAAAAACGCACTATTTTCTTTACTTTATTTAATTTAATTGGTATTATAAAATTCTTGAATTTATTCAATTTATATACTATCAGCTTTTTAGAATTTATATTACTAAAAATCATTTTCATTTTTATTTGCTTGGTTTAAATAAACTGGAAACGCTTGAAGCTTTTTAGAATTTTCTTCACTTTTTTTGTCATTTTCAGTTTTATTTTAGTTTTTCTTTTGAATTATATTATCAATTCCATTTAAATATTCTACACTGTTATGAATCTTTTAAAATAAAGAGCTTTTAGCTTAATTATTTTACTTTTAACTACTCATATACTAATCAATAGAAATATTTCTTTTTCTTTCTTCTTGTTTTTCATCACAGCCTTAGTGTGCATTGCAGTATTATTCGTAGCTGTTTAGTTGATTGAAATTCTTATCGGTGTAGTTATGTTTTTGAGTTTAATTTTGATATTTTGAGAGTTCATTTACCATTTTATCAAAGCTTTTAAAATCTCTTCTGTTTTGTGTATCAAATATTTTTTGTTTGCTAGTGATTTTTTCTATGTAATTTTATTGAGTTCCATCTTATTTTATGTTATTTGAAGTATCTTTGATGTTCTGATTATCAAGGCATACTATAGATGGACATTTTTAAAAATTGATTTTGCATGAATTAGGTGAAAGTTATTTTAGTTTGTTATTATTTTGGAATGTAAGCTTAGCTGAGCTAATGCGCTTAATGCGTCTAAAATTCTTCTTTTCTAATATATTGTTTATGCTATCTATACTTGATAATTGTCTCTTGGCGTTTCTTAATATATTATTCTATATGCTCACTGTGAAATTTTAAAAATTCTATTTTAAGAATTGTTTGTTTTGGAGTGCTGCCTTAAACAAAATTGGTGATTATAATTCGAAAAATGTATCCCTAAATTTGTTAGTTTGATTTTTTTGTTTTTCTTTCTTACTCTGATTAGACTAAACACTCTATGTGAGCTAAAAATGTTATGGGGTAGAAATTTAATTACACTGAAATAAATTTTTATAATTTTAATTAAAGTTAAGCTTTTAATTTTTACTATTGACTAAATGATTACTAAGAATTGAATCAACATCCTAAATATTCTTTTTTAGTATTGATTTTTAAAAATTTATTTGATTGCATTTTTACAATTTTTTTCTAGCTTCAGTAATTAATCCTTAGCTATGGGAATATTTTTTTAATTTAAGATAGCATTCTGCCATACAAATACAAATATAAGTGACTTAGGAAATTGATCTTTTCGTTTGGTTTTGGTTGAAATATTCATAAGCCACAGAGAAGTATTTAATAGCAACATCATATTTTTTTTAATTGTCTTTAATTTTTAGCTGAGATGGTGATTTTTCATTCAGGCAAGAGATTTTGTTGGATATTTAAATTTTCTATTCATTACCATATATTTATTATTATTGCTTTTTTTAATTGGCTTATTTAATAAATATTTCGCTTTTCACTTTTTTTTGCGTGAAGTATTCTTAAATAAATTCTTATGAAATTTATTTTTCTCTTAAATTTAGGTGGAGTCCGCTCAGCTACTTTTCATAATTAATACCTTCCTCCAATCCTTACTTTTTTTCCTCCTCTATAATATAATCAAATTCTATTTTGTTGTGTTTCGTCTAAAAAATACTTTTTTTAGCTTCAGATTTAATTTAATTAATCTAAGACTCTATAGAATTAATTTGGGGTGTTGCTATAATTTTCTAGTTTGATTAGCGAGTATTCGTGTTTTGCAAGTGAGAAGCCTAATATATTAACAAATTCCAATATGATTGATAGTTTGTTTGTGAGAATAGTTATAATTGAGTGAATCGATAATTATTTACCTATTCTTGAGTTTGAAAAGATGTGAGATCTTCATTTGGGATGATATTAACATGTTAGAAAGTTTATGCAATCTAAAAAGCTCTGACAGCAATTATGAGCTTAACTTAATCTAGCTTTTCTTTTTATTTGGGATGATTGATCATTTAAGAGGTGATGTATTCTTTTTCTTACAGAGATATCTAATAGGACTTGCTGTAATGTAAACACTTTTAATTTATACAAATATAAATTTAATTAAATCAATGATTAAATAGTTAATTAAAAATATTTGTAGCCAAAATACTATAAATATTTTTTTAAAATATTTACTGCTTCGACATAGTTTTCTTTTTTAAAGTGAATATTGCCTATGTTGTTTAAGCAAATACCTATGCCACTTTGATTTCCTAATTTTGTAAACAGGGTATATGCTTCGTTATATTTTTGAAGAGCAGCTTCTTCTTGCCCTTCCTAAAAATATTCATTAGCTGTCTTTATGAGATTTAATATCAAAATAAAATAAGTCTAAAGTAGCTCCTTTGCTTCTTAATTTAAACAGTATCTTTTAAAGAAATCATTAATAAAATCTTCATTCACATTAGAATCAAAAATGCTCTCATTAGAAATTATATTCATTAATTCTATTGTCCAGTCTATGCTGTCAATAAATGAAACAATCGACTTCTTTAATTTAAAATGAGAAAGAAGTAAAGTAATAACAAATAAAATTAAGGTAACACTAACTGATAACGCTAGTATTTTTTACAAGTCTTGATTGCTTTGGTTTGTATATTTGTTAAATGTCTGAATATCAAAATTTAAGACTAAGTAGAAAAAAGGATTTGACTGTTTGAAAGACTTGTTTTTTGAAAGGTTCTTGAAATATTAAATACAATAAATTGGAGAGAAAACTAACACTCTAAATATTTGATCCAAAGAATAAGACATTAATTATGTTTCAATTTCAGAATTAATCTGCAAAAGAACTTGCTACCCAGAATTAGAAGTATCATATATAGTTGCATAGAGTTATGGGATACGTATATCAGAATTTTAATTAGCTAATTAAGATATTTAATCAATCAGTCCTCTCAAATTACTAATCGAGTTCTCATTTTTTATGCCATAAATATCAAAGAGAGTAAGCGAATTATTATTTTCTTATGAATTATTATTATCTTCTCCACTATCACTGCCTAGAGAATAAGGAATCTCATTGTTATTAAATCTAAAATAAGTGAGTAATCCTTGTGATGAATTCTATTTAGTTAGCTATTAATAATTATCAAAACTCTATAAGATGGTCACATTGTAATCTTTATTCAATTATTTATAAATTCGTGAAATGAAATAGTAAATTATAAATAAATTTAAAGATGTTTACAGCTTTTAGAATGATTTATTTAATAACTTTATATTTGGCAAGTTCCATATTCTTCTGTTTTGTTTAATAGCATGCTTTTGAAATAAATATTAGATGAAAAGAGGTTAAATGAGTTACAAAATGAATAAACCCTCCAGCAGCGAGGATCAGTACCTAGGTTTGTATACCGAAGGCTATTATATATCTGTGATTGTAGCGGTTCCTCGCTAGTATAGCTGCAGCTGGAGTCAAAATCAAATCCTTAAAAAATTTATAGCAACTTTGAAAAATCACCTTTAAAAAACTTCTACTTATCCAAAACTTAAATAACAAGCGTACCATCCGAATTAGCAATAAATATTTTCCAGTAATATGAGGTATTAATAGATAAATTTTCAATCTGGGTTGCAAAAAAAGAAACGCGAAGCTACTTAATAAAATTTTGAGTGTCCTCTGAAAGTTCGCTGAAACTCTTGGCCTTTAAATTCATCCACATTAAGTAGTTTGTGTTAGAATTTTCATAAGCATTAGAGAAAGATGATTCATCAAAGATGTGAAATAAAGGATAGTAAATGAAATCAAGATTCCGCGTTAATTAATTAAAAGCCAGCTTCTGATTAAGATAATATTATATTTTCCAAAACAATTGATTGTATGTTACGTTAGTTTATGTTTTAAAAGAATATACACCCATTTAATTTAAAATGCCTTCTACTTATTCGTTTGCAACATATATGTAAAGACTTTTTTTTATTTATGTGATGACGTCTGAAAGCGTCAAGCTTACTATAAATGCCAATATAATTATCAAAAAGATCAATGGGGTGAAATTGAAAACCCACATTCTCCTTGAAAAAGAAAGCTTCATTATTTTTAAATATTATTTCAAGGCCTATAGGCTATTGATTTTTAATGTTACAGTGAAAAACTGATGGCAATCTCTTTTATTAAACTATTTATTACTTTGTAAATAAATATATGTATATATATAATTTCTTTTAACACTTTGTTGTTTGTTTATATATTTATTTCATAGTTTATTTGATTATTTTAATAGATTATTTGTTTGTTTATATATTTAACTTTTTTTTGTATTCTACACTACACTTTTTCAATCACTTAGTAGTCAGATACAAATCAATATTTTTAATAAAAACAATAATTTTAATAATACCGAATAGTTTTCATTTTTGTTCAAATTACATTTATTATTTATCATCATCAGAAATTCTTAAATTGATATTAAAACATTATTTTTCAATTTTTAATTCTAATAAACTGTTTTTTTTTATGAATCATGATAAAAATCTTAGAGCAGATTTTTTATTTGTTTGTTTCTTTGTTTATTTTTTGCTAATTTTTTAAGCCTGGGAGTACAAAAAAGTTAACAAATAAATATATTCTTCTTTTATAATTTTAAGATGAATTTTAATAATCTTGACAAGAATATTTCTTTTAAATCATTAGATTCTATTTTTAAGGTAAAATATTCGTTTAAAAAGTGAGTTTACAAACTAAAATATATAAGATTCCATAAATATCTATCAACTGCTTATAATAAAAGGGATCAAATGATTTTGATAACAAAATATTTGAGAAGGATAACAAGTTAAATATATCACATCCCATCAAAATAAATACCAAAATCTAAAAAAACAAACAATAGATAAATGAATTTATTTAAAAAAAGATTTATTTCGAAACACTCTCTAACAAACAAAATTACTTTGACTTTCAATCTAAAGATCAATTTTTTTAGAAAATACTGTGTTAACATTCCTAAATTTTCACAAAAAAATACAAATTGTCTTTAAATGCTGACTTTTTCTCTATACTTAAAAAATAATTGACAAAACTCTTTTGATTCAAATAAAAAATATTTTAAATCCCTAATGAAAAATTAAATACCTAGCTTGCTGCAATCGTCCTGTTCTCACAATTCAGTACATTGAATTTTTAAAAAAATATTTACATTTATGTATTTAGAAAGATTTTTCATCTATTTTATAAAGCGCTTGGTGGTTATTGCTTATTAAAACATAGATAAATGAAAAATATAATTTTCAATTAAGAGAATTTAACTACCTGTTTTTATAAACAATAGATGGCAATAAAAATTTTTTGTAGAAGTATCCTAAATACCTACAGTATGTTATTAATTTACACTCTAAAAAATTATGAGCATTAAATTGGCTTCGATATAATTTTAGTAAAAATAATAATAAGCTTCATTTGTTTACTTGTTTAAAAACAAATTTTTGAACATCATAGGGTGGGTTTTAAAATGCTGATTGTCTTTTAAAAAGTGATTATTTATTCATTATTTAATTAATATACATAGATGCATAAACATTGATTTTAAACGCTTATTATAATTATGAATGATATGATAACCACCTAAGGACTGAAAAAAAAGCTTGTTAAATTAATTTAGATAATAATTTATTTCAGACAATATTTGGTATAAAAAGTTAATAAAAACGATATAAATAATTTGTTGTTGAAAAATTTAAGTAATATAGAAAAATAAAACAAAAAATATAATGTCAACAAAGAAAACTGTAGGCTATAGACAGATTGACTATCGCTCTGAAAAAATATAACCAGTTACAGTAGACTCGAGCTTACGTATCTTGAAAAAAATATAAAAAAGAAGATGCTCTTACAGATTTGTTGGTATGGATCTTCTTACTGTAATACATCAATATTATGACTATATCAAAAGTTTTAGAGCTAACTAATTTTCTCAAAAAATTGAGGACTCTACGAGTAAAATTATTTCTCATTTTCTACTTAAATTTTAAAAATGCCTATTTTCGCATGAAAGAATGTGTTTTTGTTGTAAAATTTAACACATCATATTAACTCATAAAAAAGGTTATGAAATGATGAATATGATGCATGAGTCACATAATGCTGACCAAATTGAGGAGGAATAAGATGGAGAAATCATGAGTTTTCTTGAAAAATCTAAGTTAAATACCTATAAAAATATAATTTTTGCTTTTTTCAAGCACATTTAAGAGTGTGTTGATCCTATTTAGTAGGAAAAATATGTTTAACTCACTGAAGATAAATGGGAATATAAACATATAAGCCTAAGAGTTTATTAAAATTTAAGGAACTGTGGAAGATCTAATTTGAAAATAAAAAATTTAATTTAAAATAGAAACCTAAAGGGTGTATTTATAAATTTTTTAGAAAACTCAGACGACCTATGGATTAAACAATCGAAGATTAAGGACAAAGAGGGGATAAAAAAGCAAATAAATCTTATTATAGAGGCATATAAAAAGAATATACTTGCCAATAATATTTAGTTTTATAAAAAACACAAAAAATGAGCGTTCTTATGTGTAGTTCTTTTTATATTATTCTCTGTTTACAAACAAAAATATTGATTCATTTTTAAATTAAATTCAAAGCAGGTTATTAATTATTTTTATTCAGTCAACAGAATTTCTTAGATAACTATATTAATAGTTCTCTTTTGCTTATTTGATTTAAATCTGTTTTTATATTCTATAAATAAATCAATAATGAGATTATGCAAAAATTTAGTGAGAGTGATTTTATATTTTAATTTCTAGAAAATTAATAAAGAAAACATTGAATTGCAAATAAAAAATTCAAGTCCTTCTCTTTAATCATTCATTTCTATGTAAATTTATTTATTTTATTGAATAAATACAATTTATAAATTTAATTTATTTCTCTTTGTAGGCTTGATTTTATTAATTTTGCTACACTCTCTACTATTTAAGCAGGTTTCAAAAAATACCATTTATTTCATTTAACTCTATTAAAGTACGCTACTTTCCTCTCCTTACCATTTCAAAAATGCTTATATTTGAGTTTATCTTTCCCTTAATTATTTTACATTAAAATTATCAAAATATAAATTTGATTGACTTCTTGAAATCAGTATGAAAATTAGTCTTTCAAAGCTCATACTTATTTCTATGTTTTTTTTCATATTAATATTTTCAGCGTAGCATTAAATTTGCTTCATTAAATATACAAATGATTACTATATTTATTGTTTCACATAATCATTACACTTTTATTTTTATATAAACCTTAGCTAATGATTTTATAAGCTTGAAAGATGATATTTGTAAATAAATTATAACATCTATCTTTCTCTTTCTCTATATATCAATATATAATTCATTTAAATATGGTTTTTGAAAATATCTCATAAAAAAAAAGGTAAAAAATGCTTGTCTTAGCTATAAAATACACTTAATTAGTATATATTTTACAACTTACTGTTAAGATTGAAAAATTTTTTGTAATTATTCCTGCAGTAAGTGAGTATAATTCAAATAATATTATTGTATTAGCTTTTAAATTGATTAGTTTCAAATATTAAAAGAATTTAAATGATTACATTACTCAATTATGATTCTAAACAGATAAAAAATATCAAAAAATAGGAAAATAAGATTTTTAATGCAGTCAAATTGATTAATAAATTGGCTGTTTTAACCATTGAAATGCATTTAATTGTTACTAATTCTTAAAAAGGAAACAAATCCTGCATATGTAGTTTTAAATAGAGTTATTTTTATAGATTAGATGAAAAAAATAAAAGAATTTAGTAAACAAAGAAGTAGAAGAAGAAGAATAATATATCGTTATTCAAATTTAGATAAAAAAAAAGATTGATTATGTATTAAAATAAATTATAAAAGCATGAATTGTTAATTTTTTGAGGGTTACAGTAGATAAATTTATATAAAAGTATAAAAATGAGATTTGTTTTTTAAAAAATTAAATAAGCCAGTTATTTTTCCCAAAAAATCAAATTCAAAAGCTTTGTTTAGTTATTTCTAAAATGAAAACAATTATAAGTATATTAAAAATAATTTAAAATATATATTATTTTTAACAATTATTAGTGTAAATGTACTTTCTTTTTATTTATAAAATCAAGCTTTTTAGTTTGCGTAAATAGAAACATAGATTAAAAATCAAAAAATCAAGTAAATGTTTAAACAGTTAGTTATAAATATGGGCTATCAATTTGGATTTGAAAGTTGATGCAAAATTAAAAAATTATGTAAATAAGTTTTTTTATATTAGCATTTACATTCAAATGCTTTATACCACAGCTTAAATTAAAAATTTAATTTTTTGAAATCCTTAATCAACACAAAATATTATTTTCTTTAATTAAATACTTTTTAAAAATATCTATAAATCAATATTATATTAGTACAAATAATTAAGATAAGAACTTTGGATAAAATTAATACTGTCAAGAGTATTTTCATCAGAAATTATTTTTAGTAATAAAACTTTATATATTGTTTTATAGCTTTAGATTTATTTTTTTTAAAATTAATTTTATCACAATTTTTTATCTATCTCTAAATAATATGCTTGTATTTTTCTAAAATATATGAGGAGGAATTAATTTTAGTGAGTAGCTATTAGTTGTAAAAAAGGGGTATTAAAGTATTTTTTAAAAATGGTAATCTTAAATAATAAAAAATTCTAAATTAGAGACACTCCTTGACACCTATTTTGAAAGTAATATAAAAAAAGAACAAGATTAAGCTATTAATTAATTAGAAATATAAATAATTTGAAATAAATGTAATCCTGTATTTATGTTAAAGTTATCTTAAACTCGAAATTATCATATAATTGAAATAAAATAATAAATAATATATTGAAATATTTATTTTTTATTTAAAAATTTTATAAACTATAGATTTATATAAATTCTCCAAATATTTATAAAGATATTTTAAAATGATAATTTTATTCTTCTATTAAATATAATTAATATATTAAATATAAATTAAATTCGGAATTAACAAAAATAATTTTATTACGAATTATTTTAAAAGCAAATTTGATGTAATTTTATTTAACTTATAAAAATCAAACAATTTTGTTAGCATATTTTTATGAATAAGAAATTATTATTTAATTTAAATGCTTTAATTATGATATTGTAAAAAAACGAATAATAATATGAATATTATATTTATGATTACTCTTAAGAATTTGCTGATTTGAATTGATTTTTTTAAAAAAAAAGACATTTGGTGTGAATACAATCAATTTTAATAACTTAGATTTATAAACAGCAATTCAGTAGATTCTTTATTGTTAGAATTGTAAATAATAACAAATAATAATTAAGTAAGTAAGATACTCAAATAAAATAAAGTCAATATATTTCCAAAAATAATATGTAAATTGCTGCTTATCAACAAATAAAGCAAGCGTAAAATCACATAAACAGTATTCAAGTAATAGCAGGATTTATTTAATAGCAAAAAAATTGTTTGTATCGTAACATTCTGTATTGTAGGGATAATTCTGTCGCAATTGAATGTTTTAGACATTATAAAAATAACTTTTTAAAAATTTAAGTAGATGCTACTGCAATATGTAATGAGTCTTAAAATTAAAGACATGAAAGTAAGTTATTACTATTTATTATTAGAAAAAATTTGCATATATAATTGAAAATAAAGTAGATTTTGAATCGTCCTAGTTGGAAATAGATGTGAGTGAATTAGAAAGTAGCCAAGATTTTCAAGAAAAGAAAGATGTATTGGATTTTTTAGGTAAAAATAAGCTAAACGTATACAAAAATATTTTGTATGCTTTTAACAAGCATATTCTTAGCTGTAAAGATGAGAAACTAATAGAATTATATGAGTCATTTACATAGAATTGGAATTATTTGCATATTTAAAGGAGAGTAAGTTAAAACCTCAAAGACAATGTTAGACCAAGCTTAAAATTTAGAAACCTATTAAAAAGCTAAAACTTAAATAAAATATTTATACATTTTCTACAAAATATAGAAGAATTTTGGCTTAAAAATTCTAAAATAAAAGATAAAGAAGTATATAATAACTCTATATCTCTTTTATTAAAGGGTTATGAACATGGCACACTTATTAAACACATTTAGTACTATAGAAAAAGTAAAAAATGAAAAGAAAGTAATTTATATACTAATAAATAAATAAACTAATAAATATATAAATAAATATATTACTTTATTTTTAATTGTTTTTAATGTTTCATTTAAAAGCGTGTAAAATATTTTTCAAAATAAAAAAATATAAGAAACCTTTAATTTACATTATAACTTTAATATATTATAAGTAGCAGCAAACTACCTAACTAACTAACTATCTATCTATCTATAACTACTATTTCTTATCTTAATTTTATAATATTTTTTGTTAAAAATAATAAAGAAGATACAAGTTACTCCCAGATAAAACTTACAAAATTATTTTATATTCTCATCACTAAAACTTTCATATAACATAAAAGCTAAGTATCTTTGTTAAACCTTTTGAAAATTTTCCAATTTTTTCACTTCATATTTTTTATGTAGTTTGTATGATGGTTGGTTGATTGATCAAATTTAAAATGAAAAATATAATCAAGGTTTATTTAAATTTTAACATTACTTAAGTTCATTCAAATATCTTCTGAGTAAAATAACTGATTTATTTATTTACTTAAATTAAAAAAAAATATTTTACCAAAAACGAATGTACTTTGATAAACAATATCAATCTGTAATAAGTAACACTTTTTTATTTAAGACTTAATATTTTTCAATTAAATTAAAGTAAAAATACATCGAATAATCATTTAAACAGAGCAATTTAAATAAATCAAAGATGTTACTAATTTACAAACATTTGTTTGTATAATAGTCAAAACTTAATTAAATTAATATTGTTTAATTTAACCAATTATTGTTTCGAACACAAAAAATCATTATAAAAGTAAAGTAAATTGATCTGAAATGATTTTTATTTTAGAGAAAGCAAATATTTTTTTAAAACTTCAACAATTCATTAAATTCATAATTTATTAATTAGTATAATTGTTAATATTTATTAAAACAACTTGACATGTAAAGATTTTTAATCAAGTCGATTCAGTCCTCATCATAAAGTAAAAAATATTGAATTTATTTATAAATAAAAAAAACTTAACTATTTTTCAACAAATTAGGAATGAGATATGTATGTAACACTAACCTTAAGAAATTTTATTATGATGGATATTAATTAGCTTAACTAAAATAATAAATTTTCTTATTCAGTAATACTAAGTTATCATAAAACTTTTAACTTCAATTTCGCAATTCTCAAATCAAAAGATAATATATATTAATAAATTACAAACAATTTTTTTTTTGTAAAACATTTTAAAAATTAAAAAAAATATCAATAAAAAAATGAAGTTTTGTAATGAATATAATCAAGTAGAAATAGAAATTTTATTTATTATTTAAATTCTTTTATGAATTTTCTATTATTCATGTAAGCTTTAATAATAAATTTATAAAAAACCCAAAAATTTATTAAAATATTTCTTTTGGAACTATCTATTTGAATTAATGATGTTATTTCAAATACTAATCTTAACTTTAAATTAAGAGTTTAATTGATTAGTTGACTTATTATTCATATTATTTTAATACATTTTTTTGTTAATTAATGCCAAAATTATAATTTATATGATCCTAAAAGGGATTCTTCAATTTAAATGTAAGTATCTGTCCCATTTTGAAATTATATCTCCAAATTTAAAATAAATATTAAAAATTATGTTTGGTTGAGGCAAGTAGAAGTAATAATTTAGATTATAATATATATGAGTGTAATTGATATTAAATGAAATTTAATAGTAATTTATGTTGCCATCAAAAAAGGAAAAAATGCAGGTAAAATTAAGTGGAAAACTTATTTATTAGTGGCATAAATTTAATTAAAAAATAATTCAAAATTTAATTTTACAAATTAATAGATAACCTTAATAATCTAAGCACATTCAAATTATAACATAGCTAAATTTATGGATTTAATAAGTGAAGAATTTTAGTAGAAAAAATTCATTTTAAATTGAAAAGGGATTATAACACAGAGTTTTAAATCTAATTTCTATCATTTAGTTAAATATGAATATATATGATGATACGATCCTTGATTGATTGGACCAAATAAGGTGCTGCAATGGTTTTAAATATTAAGAATAATGTATACTTACTTTTCTCAATATTGTTTTCTATTAGCTCATTTCAAATCATTTTAATGATTTTACTTTTCTTATAGAGTAAGAATTAGTAGATTGTATATTTTTTATGAAAAGAAGGGTTATGATAGAGGTTACTTAGATGTTTTTTTTAAGTTTATAAGCAAAATAAATGAAAAAAATATGTTTTTTTTAGTTTTGACCAAAAATATAAAGGGTCTTTTCACTCTAAAACTTTTGTTTTTATTTTATTTATAATCCTAATCCTGTGATTATTTAACTCTTGCAATCCAACAATAGCATGTCTCTGTTGTGATTATTATCTTATTTATTTATTTATTTCTTTACAAAAAATTGATATAAATAGGCTGATTTTATTCTTTTTTAGCTGCTTACAATTTAGTTTTGTAAAAAAATTGTATTCGAATATTTAAAATGTATTGATAAAATGAAATTAGAATTTGAAATAATAATTGAATTCTAAAAATAATTAATTTTATTGAGAGTTAATATGTATTAACGAATAATCAAATCCATCCAGAATTATAAAAAATATACGAAAACATTACTAAATATAAGCGTAATTTTTAGTATTTAAAAAGAAGAATATGCCAAAATTTAAAAATTGATTCTATGTGTAATTTAAATATGAAGAATCTATTAAAAAGTGAAAATAAAACATTAATTTTTATTTATTTTCTTATGCACTCAGATAAATTTTGGTTTTGAAAACTTTAAATTTTAAAATTAGGAGGAATATAAAAATTATATTTCTTTGATTTTGAAAGCAATCTAACCAAATATACTAGTTTAAAAAACCAAGATGCTTAATTTATTTTGGAAATAGTTTGAGTAAAACAAACTTCTTATTTTTAAATATATTTATCTTAATTCTATTAAGTTAAGAAGTTAATCTTAAAGAGTTTTTTTCTGTTAAACATAAATATCTACTTAATAAAAAGTTTTCTAAAATAAATGGTGAATTTTTAAATAAATAATAAAAATGCTTTTCTAGATATATAATACAAGTTTTCAATTTGCTATTAATATCATTTTTTTAAATTAATTTCAATGTTATTACTGTTTATAGAGATTAAAAGTCTCTAAAAATAATTAATTAATTAATAAGTACTAAAGATGATTTACCATAAGAATTGTAGCTTCGCTTTTCATATTTTGAAGAAAATAGAAAGGTTGTAAGAAAACATAAAATAGTTTGAAAATTTTGCTACTTTTTATAAAGATTCAAAGACAGCTAACCCGTATTTTTATATAAATAAAATAATATTTTCGACTTTGTGGAAATCTTGGAATTTTATAAGCCGTTCAAATCCAAATTAATTAATTTATTTAAATTTCATTCAAGAATTGTCTAATAATTTTTTAATAAAATTTCAAAACATAAATATTTCCTCAATACCCTGAAGAAACATCCTTCAATATTATAAAAAAATATTTAAATTTAATTTGATATTGTCTTATACAATAAATTAATTTTCATCCATTAATTTTTTAAACTATCAGATATATAAACAATATTAACAGTAATATAATATTTTTATTTTTTTTTGGACTCTATGAATGTATAAATATATTATTAAAATACAATACCCAATAAAAATAGTGAATGGGGTACATAAATTTCCAAACAGGTAATAGAATCTAAAACCCTCCCTGATCACACAAACTTAATCCCATAGAACTAATATGGAACACTATGAAAAAAAGTTAAATAATGGTCTTAAGAAGATTTAAAAGTTTAAAAATTCATTTTTTAACCAATTCCTCATTTATTTAAAATTAAGTAAGTAAGTAAGAGTGGAATAAAATCCTTATATTAATTCATATTATATTTTCTTTTACAAAATTTTGAATGAATCTTTTCTGAATCAGAAATATTTGTGTAAACTTTTATATATCTCAAATTAAGATATTAGGGAGAATAATAAATTGTAAATCAAATAAAATCCAAAAAATTAATAAAAGATTTAGCTTGAAAGCATCTAATTAATTAATTTACGTAAAATATTTATTTCAAAAATAATCCTTAACTTTTAATTAAGACTTTTGTATGTCTATTGTTAATATCGATTTTTCTAGTTGTTACAAAAGTTAAGTCAAAGTTATCATTTATATGAAACATATTACCATACGGTATAAATTAATGCAAACTCTTGTGCTATTTTTAAATTTATAGTCAAATTTTATGAAAACCTTTAAAAATTCTTTTCCTTACTAAGAGCAGAAATAATAACTTAGATTTTATCGTCTCTTGGGATAAATTGATAAGAAATTAAATTTGCTTATAGTTGATTTTACCATACAAAAGATCCAAAAGGAAACAATTAAAAAATACAAATAAAATGAAGTGGAAAATTTAATCGCGTCCTAACTTTAATTAAAATACCACTGAAAATATCAACTTACAAAAAAAAGGAAAATCTATTGATAGCGAATTGATTATATACCATTTTGGAAATCCCTATAATATAAATAATTTATCAAAATATTTAAATTAAAAACAAAATTTTTAAAATGCAAAAGCTAATTGTATTTGTCGCAGCTGCTTTTATCATAGCATCTACTGCTGTTTTGATAATTGAATCATAATCATCTGTTGAAGAAGTTATTATCAACAGTGACATTATAGCTGCTCAAAAATGGTAAGAGTTCCTTAAAAAACACTCAATCACCTACAAGACTATTGAAGAAAAGCTTCACAGATTTGCCGTCTTCAGAGATAACCTTAAAAAAATTGAAGGACACTCAAACTATGGCATAACTAAATTCATGGACTTAACCAGTGAAGAATTTTAATAGAGATATCTCAGATTAAAGACAAACACTATTAAAAGATAAAACTTTAAATCAAATCCCAAAAATGCTTAGTTAAATATGAAATTAGGTGATGATATCATCATTGACTGGACTAAAAAAGGTGCTGTTACTCCTGTTAAAGATTAAGAATAATGCGGTTCTTGCTGGGCATTCTCTGCTACAGGTGCATTAGAATCTGCTACTTTCATTTCTACAGGAACTCTTCCTTCTCTCTCTGAACAAGAACTAGTAGACTGCTCTACCTCTTATGGAAATGAGGGTTGCGATGGTGGTGATATGGATGCCGCTTTTAAGTTCATTCACGATAATAACATTGCAACTGAAAAAGAATATACTTACAGAGGTTTTGACCAAAAATGTAAAGGAACTTAGTATCCTACAACTTATGGACTTTCATCCTTTGTAGATGTATAATCATGTGATGAATTAGTTGCTGCTATTTAACAATAGCCTGTTTCTGTTGCAGTTGATGCTACTAACTGGCAATATTATGAATTTGGCACATTCAACGACTGCTTTGATAATCTAAACCATGGCGTATTGCTTGTTGGTTATAATTCTAAAACCCACCAATGGAAAGTTAAGAATTCTTGGGGTACTTCTTGGGGTGAAGATGGTTACATTAGACTGGGCGCCTCTACAAAATACCTAAATACCTGCGGTATCTGCGAATAAGCTTCATACCCTATTGTTTGAAATAAATTTAAAAATGTAATAAATTGATAATTCAATAATTATAAGCAAAGTATTATATATTTTAGATTTTTATAATGATATAAAATATTTTAATTTTTTTAAATTTGTGATCAAAAAATATTTACATTTTGAGTTAATTATTTTAAAAGATTAAAATTAAATATAATTTTATTTCCCAAAAAAAATAATAAACAATCAAACAAACAAATAAACAAAAAAATTCACCATTTTTAGAATTTAAAAGAAACTATTTAATAAAGGAAAATAATGTGACAGATAGATTGATTTTAAATAAAAATTGAAAACTTTAATTATAACAATAAAACTGATATCAAATAATTTGATTATTGACCTGAAATAAAATTACAATACTATTTAATAAAGTCACATAAATAATACCTAATATAAAATTAATCCATTTAATTTTTTTATGTTAAATAAAAATCATTAATTATTAATTAATTGTGTAAATTTTTTTACATAATGATAAAGTGAATTAATTAACTTAATCGACTTTCTTTATTTTCAAAAAGAATAATTCTTCTTTCACAAAAATAGAATGTATGCTGAATTATAATTTTTAAAATAACTGATGTTTATAATAAATATATTAATATACTTATTATTTTGTATATTTTAAAAGAAGAATAGTGAGGCTGGTTTTAAATTTTTTTCTAACATTTTTTATGCCTATGTGTTCTTTAAATATCTATTTTTACAACTTAAATTTTCTGCTAAAACTAATATAAAATATCTAATAATGGTAATATTATGAATAAGTAAGAGCAAGCATTATGAGACAAATTTTTATTTTAATTGAATTTCCATGATTATTCATATAAAAAATGTAAATTAATTATTTATAAATAAAATAAGAGCTTTTCAAAAATTAAAAGCTAAATTTTTTTCATTTTTATTAAGAATTTAATTTAAGTAAACATTCAAATCAAAAGGTTTTTATATTTTTGGCATTGATTTTAACATTTTATGAAAAAATTGTTTTAATTTACTTAGTAAAATAAGGGAAAATTGCATAAGATAAAATCTGGTTAGAGATAGGGTTGATTTTGTTCTGAAATAAAATTACTTCTGATTTTAATATTATTGCTTTTGATGAATTAATTGTTTCTTTTGTTTTTTTCTACAGTAAAATTAACTAAAAGACTTTCATATGATGATATATTTAACTTTTTAAATTCACTAAAAACCTCATAAAACTTGATAAAAGAAATAGTAAATAATTAATAAAAATCAAAATTAAAAAGATAAAAAATGGAAGAAATAAAGAGAGCAAAATTCAAATTTATTAACTTCAAATAATTAACTGAGATGTAAAATGAATAAAGGAAGAAACAGATATACGAATAAGATTATGAAGAGTAAAGATGTAAATACAAGATTTTCAAATACGATAACAACTATGATTGTTTATTTTCTTATAAAGAATACATAAAAAACTTTTAAAACTAACTAAACTCAAATTAATAAAATTTCTAATATGAATAAACCTCTCCTTCTGACAATGTATATGATGAAAATGAAGAAGTTACTAACTTTTTGTAATAAAACAAAAAAAATATTTACAAAAATATTATAAAAAGCTTTAAAAGACACATTAAAAATTGCATAGATCCTGTTTTATAAAAGCTGTACGAAAATCTTACTTAAGAAATATGCAGTTTTTAGAAAATATAGCAAAGCATATAAAAAAATTTAAAAATCGAAGGTAGGTGCAATTTAAAGTTAAAGAATTTATTAACAAGCTAAAAATATTCTAAAATTTTTATTTATTACCTTACGCATTCAGAAAAACTTTGGCTATAAAAATCTAGATTATCAAATAAGGAGGAGTATAAGCATTATATTTCTTTAATTTTGAAAGCAAACTAGTAAAAAATACTAATTCAAAATACTCAGCATTATAACAAAAAAAGATAATAAAATTATAAATGAAAATTATGACGTATATTAATTAATTTCTTGTTTTCATTCAAAAATTAGTGTGTTATGTATCTGTAAACCACATAATTTTGTTTAATAAAAAGAGTAAATTTTACTATTTATTTGAATAGCTTACAATTTTCTTGCCAAATTATTTTTATTTTGTTGTTAAGAAACGCCTTTATGATAATAATTTAAGTAAAATAAACTTGTTTGTTTTTTTCATTTTATAAAATAAAAAAATATTAATTTTTTTTTTAAGTGTTTTTTATTAAAGTTAAAAAAAAAATAATTTTCATTTAGTGGATTTTATAAAAGTTCATTTAAAACAATTGCTTCATAAAATATGCTTTGTATTTTTATGTAAAAACTTAATTATATCAAATATTTTTGCAAAAAAAAAATATGCTCTTTATTCATCAATTTGCTATATTTTAATAAAGTAAGTTAATCAATTGTCAAATTAAAGAATTATGTTTTAATAAATTTATTCATAATTTTTTAATTAACTTTTCAAGCCAATTACTAACTAAGTTATTGGTGATTTTAGTAAAGATGTTTAAATCTATTCAGAAGATGTATAAATAATATTTCAAAATATCAATACTCACTCAAAAATTTTTAAAAATATTTTTTATTTTGCATAAAAATAAAAGTTAAATGTACACCTTAAATTAAGTAAATGAATGTTACATGAAATATTTTTTGAAAGATTAAACATTTAAATTCACAAAAAATACAAAATGCTTAAAATTTAATACAGCCTCTTACAACAAGATTTTAAAAAATTTTTTATTTCTTATATTTAAATTTTTTATTTCATTTTAACTCAGTAGAGGCATTTAATTGATTATCATTAAAAGTAAAGAGAGCGTGCTCTGACACTGAGTAAATAGGATTTTTTACTTAAGGTTAGAATGAAGTCAAGAATTTTTCATTTTTCTACTAATTACTGACTGAGTCAACGAAACTTAAATCTGATTTGCTTTTGTAATAAGGTGTGCTTTAGTTTTACAATAGCTAAATAAATTCATCCTATCTATTTTTACGAAGCTTTTTCATAAAAATAAAAGAAACAAATATAAAACTGAGAGTTAAGAAAAGAGGCAGTGCCACCAATCCTGTAAATTTAAGCCATTCTTTCATAGACTAATCATTTGTATCTATAATTGGATTTACAAAAATGGCCTAATTGCATACAGGTATCATATATTTATTATTTGTGCAAACCTCAACAGAGGATTTATCAGAGATATCACTTTTAACTATCAAGTAAGGTTGATCGTTTACAGGGTATTCAAATAGTTTGAAATTACCATCTTATGATAAAATAATATCAAAGTATAGGTCCTAATTTTCTTATCTAAAAGACATAGAAGATAGCGCAATAGTTGGGTTAGAGCCATTTGTATAGTTGATTGATTAAACCATAGAAACGGTTTGGTTGCTTACTAAGGTAGTTTTACCCTTCAATATTTTTTTGTTGGCTTAAATTTTTTAAAATAAAAAAAATGAGTGATAAGAAAATGAGCATCAAACAACTTTCGTCTGCTTTACATAAAAGCATTAGAGATTGATTATAATAAATTTGTCAATAAATGTTGGCTATTAAATGAATGAATCAATTTTTATTTTGTATTTTTTTTAAATTAATCAAATATCAGGTAAAAATTTAATGGAAAAATAATGATTTTTAACTGGCTGATTTTAGGGCTGACAAATAAAAAATTTAGTTTACAAATAAGTTCTTTTTAAATCGATTGTTACTTGTTGATATTGTTTTTTAATTAACTTCAATTATTTTATATTCATTTTTAAATAAATAATAAAAAAGTATTCATTGAACATTTTTTTTTATTTTAATCAATTAAAATATTTCTCAAAGTTATTTTGTTTGAGATTTTTAAGTTTAGCTTTTTGTTTTTTAAGTTTTCTTAATCCAATTTGAGTATTATTGATTTTAATTCATAAAAGTTAATTGATTACAATAAATTTCATTTTTAATCAATTTATGAATTTTTCCTGATAAATTCTAATAATAATAATAATTAAAACAAACTCATTTTTATTATATTTTTTCTGCCATATTTTGGTTACAAAAATAAGAAAATTTGAAAAAAGAATGTTTTTCCTTAAAATTAAAATTTTTTTTATAATAAATAAGAATAATTTACCCTTATTTTTAAAGAGTTTACCATCAGAATCATCAGAGTCGTCACCATCCTCACCATCGTCAGAATTTTGATGAATTTTATATACCTTGAGGATACTTTAAATTGTAGAATTTCTATCAGGTATTGTAGAATTAATACTAGGTTTATTTATTTGAGCACACATTATGATAAAAAAGTTATGGTATTTGAGTATAGTTTGCTAATTATTGTTGAAATAATTATTGCACCAAGCATACTAGCTGTATGTAATAATTTTCGATATATTATCTGAATCTTTGAAATCAGAGTCATGCCAAAGCTGTTTTGAACTAATGTTTTTAGCGTCTTTCTTTTTTATTATAGCATATGGATCTTCCGATTAGAATGTTGTAAACTCTAAAATTGAAAATTCATTAATAATGATAACGCTCGAGTCATATGTGTTAGGCTGGAATGTAATTTAACTCCTCAAATGTGTAAAAGGTTATAAATATGTTTAATATGATTTAATAAAGCTGTTGAACAAATCAGAATATATGTCTTCGTAATATGCATTGAAAACTAACTTTGCATTTCCTGTACTTTGTTTAGTGCTACTTTCACTGATTATAATTAAAACAGAAAAATATTTTAAATATATATTTTGCTATTTACGAGATTAACTAATTAACTATAATAAATAATTAATTACTTTTATTAAATGGGAGGCAAAGATAGCTTGAGCAAAGCGAGGATAACATATCTCTCCCCATCATCCCAGCCTATGTTAAAAATGAAATCTTTAATGACCTATTTGCTTTGATTTTCCTCTATAACTAATCTTGCTTAGTTAGGATAATGTTAAGGGAAGCTGGCAACAAAATTGTAGACAGAAATATAGTTCAAGCCAAAATCTGCACTATTTATCTATTCTATCTCATACATTTAGAAATATGTGCTGTAAGGATCATGGCTTGACCATAAAATGTAAATGGTATTATCATGTTATGCTTTAACATCATTTGGATCTCCACTCAAATATCTCACCAACATAAATATAAAACCCTTGTTTAATAAATTAAAAAATGAATATAAATGGAATATATATCTAATGATTACAGTTAAATTATTGAGATCATCAGTAAGGGAAATAATCTAAATATTCTTAATTTGAGATTAAGATACCATAGAGTCTAAATCTTCTTCAATGAAGTTTATGTCAACATATCTAACATTATTTTTCATTGCCTATTTAATAAAAGTATTTAAATTAAAATATAAAAACAAAAATTTATTTTTTATTTATTTATTTGATTACTATTTCCCAGTCTTTCTATTAATCTTCCAACGAAGAGTAGTGGTTAATGTCTACATTAAATGTGATGTAAATTTTATTTTTGGAATCGTAATTACAAAGGAGGATATACAGATAAGTAGTAGTAGTTTAGCTAGATAAAATACTGTTCGAATAAATTTCAGAGCAATCGCATAACTTCAAATTATCAGGAAGCTTTGCTTCTAATTTTAAATTTTATTTTATTTCTATATCTGTATATTTTATTCTGAATATCTCTTTAAACTCATATTTCATATTTTGATTTATAACTAGGAGCTAGCTATCAAGCAAGTATACTATCTGATAAGGATTTCTGACAGTTTATTTAATATACCAATATGACGGAGACGAAATCATAGACAAACTTTGGTTTTAAATTTGGTCAGTATCTATGTACGCCTTAACCTTTACATTTTATTTATTTAAAGGCTATAAATAATATTCTCCAATCGAACCTTTTACAAACGTAGTATTCAGCTTTAGTTTAATGTTTTTACCATCATTTTCTAATACAGTACTGTTATTCTATGCATCATAATAAATAGGAGATTTATCTTCTTAAATCAAATTTGTATCAAAATTGCTAAAATCAGTCTAAAGAGTTATCTAAGTCTACTCAGGATTTAAGTCTGTGGACAAGTAAATAGAAAAATCAACTTGCTTGTCAGATGAGGTTTAATATCCGTCTTAATTGACTATATTAATTAATATTAATTTTTATAAATTAAAAAAAAAATTAAACTAAAAGTGCTATTTTATTTATTTTTTTTTTAAAGTTTTTTTTTATTAAAAATCAATAAGCTTAAATCTACTTTTTTTTAATTTGATTTATAAATATCATAATTAAAAAAATAAACAACTGTTTATTTCTTTAAGTTTTTAAATAAAAAAAAAATATTTTTTAAAAATATATCTGAATAATGTGAAAAATATGATAGAGTTTAGTTTTTAATAAAATTCAACTCAAAATTATTACATTTATGTTTAAAATTTCAATTTAAAAGTAAGTAATATTCCAGCTAGATACATAATTAATTAAATGGTTTTACATGTTACTTAAATATTTTAATTTTACCTTAATTAGTTTTCTGATCTTAATTTTGTTTACTGTTAAGGCTATAATCAAAGTTTAATTCTATTTATGGATAGAATATACACTTTATACTTGGAGAAGGTAATTAGAAAACTCCACAAAGAGTTCCTTCTTAGTATGGATTACCAAGAGATTGCTGAACCTAACTAAAGCTCTATTTATTAAATATAAAAGTTTAATTGATAAAAATAAAAAATTATATGAATAAAACTAAACTCTAACTTGTTTGTCTTATTGTAATTCTATTTTTCTAATTTGGTTGATCGACTAGCCGTTAATCTCAAGTGAAATCAAGTAATCCAAGTTTTTCTTAGCTTTTTTTTATAAAAAATTATTTAAATTATTTATTATTTCTAATTGTTTTTTTTCCACTATTAAATAATTTTATAATATTTAAATGATTTATATTGAAAAATTCTTACTAACGTGAAGTGAAATCATATTATTTGTAATTTGGAACTACTAATTTGTTATAATTTAGAAGTCGTAGAGATTAACTTAGCGAATGAAAATGGGTTAAATTAAGTCATAGAGAAAATAATCAAAGAGACAGTTGTTTTGGAAATCAATAAGCAAAAAGCGATATGTTTGTTTATCATCGTTTCTCCATACTTTGACTGAAAAATTATTCATGAAATTATCAAAGTCGTTGACATAAACTATATTTTTTTATTTCATTTCTTTCAAGTATACTTAGAATTTTACATCATCATTGAGCTCTGATGTTTTAATCTTATTTTAAGAATTTTATTTACTGAACTAACCAGTGAAAATATTTTGCTAAAACTGTTGAATTTAGTGGAGCATATCTTGCTTAGTAAAGTATCTATCAACAGTAATTTATTAAGAAATAAAATTCACTCTGTAAATTGTTATTCTTCCAGGAACGTTATCTTGCTAGTTATGAGCTGCAAAGATGATACCTTAGTCGAGCAAACTAACATCATAGCTGTCTTGTAGCTAGTCTGTGTCTTAAAAGGTATAGATACTAACATCTTGGATTTAATTTTAGATACTAAATATGACCATGCTTTTAATTTTAAACAGCTAAGATTAAACTATCAGAGCATACTTTATAGTGTTTGGAATACAGTAAATGAATACGAATTGTATTTTATCAAGGCTAAAATTAAGATTCAGATTAAGGTTCTTAGGAGGTGTGAAAGCTTTTCTTCTGAATTACCCAGAATTGATAGGTTTACCTTATTATGAATCATTTTATTCAGTTTGTAAATTTTTCTTTATATGGATTTTCTTTTAGTTTGACTATTTAGGTCCTTATTACAGGAAGTTACTAAACTATGGAGCATCACACTAATTCTATGGTAAAGTTGAGTTCTTTAAGTTTGTGTCAGTTGCATAGGGATTTTTCTTTCCACCTGAATCATCACCTTCAGTTGATAATTCATCATAAACGTTCATTAAAGTTAATGAAGGAGATTATTAAAGGGTATTGCTGTTTGCTAACAGTGATTTTCCAAGAGCTAAAATTTTACTACCATCAAAGATAATACTCTCTATTTTTTGACTTATTTTCATACTTTTTGATTTCTAGCATGCAGGTGTATTTTATGATAAGCCTGTTGGAGTTTAAACAGTACATTTTTCAAACCAAAAAAGGCACAAACAATTTTAGTAAAATATGTAATAATCCTCTCCAACTTGTATAGCAGCTATCACCTTCTCATCACATGGACTTAGCTTACATATATTCTCATCTAAATTCAACGTGCTTTTGTTTTCTTGCTCCTCAAGCAATACTTTTTATTTATCTTAAATTGAATCAATTTCTATTTTTAGTTTAAATAATATTTATTAAATTGTCTTTGATAATTTTAAATATTTGTTGTTTATTTTTTTAGTAAATATTAGCCATATGATAAATCAATTCAAACAAATAATAAATTCAAAAGTAAGTTTTTAAATCAAAAAAAAAACATTACAATTTTGAAAATTATTGATTATATTTTATGTAAATTTTGAAAAGTTTTCATTAAATTTTATAAAAGTTAAGGCAAAATATATCAAAATTTTGTTTAAACTTAAGATTTTGCTATCAATATAAATTTTTAAAAAAGGTTTAAGGTGAAAAATAAGATAAGAGCTATGATAATTATAAAAAGACTGTTAATATGATAAATAATAGATAATATTACCTTAAATTATAGTAGAAGAATTGTACTTAATAGCTAATGTTACATCTTATTTAGATTGATATGAATAGTTAATACCTGCTCCAAAAAACCAATCTTTAATTTCGAATATAGGCTTTGGATTAAAGAATTTCTTTTATATGTTTAATCCTACTTTAGAGATAACACCATTGAAATTTCTGGGAATCAAGTTTATCATACCTTGTACTATTTTTGTTCCAACAGCTTAGCCTTTTATAATGAATAAATTCAAGTATATTTTAAAATAAAATTTAATTAAGTTACTGCTTGGCTTAGCTTCAAAATGCATTGTTATACTGCAAGAAGAGTATGTTTCAAATTGCTTGGTATATAATTTCATAATTTATGCACTCTTCCAAGAGTATGTGGTAATTGAAAGATTGTTTTTTGCTTAAGATATTTAATCATCACTATACTTTTTAAGGATTATACTTCCAGTATCTTCACCAATTTAGAAAAGTCTTACTCTTGTTCTTATATTGCTATAGAACAAACCTGGAATGAAATAGTGAAAGATTTTTGAATAATTATTTTGTGTTAACTGCTCTAATTCGATAGCTGTTTAATTCCTAGTAAAATGTTAAATATATAATGATTAGAATAGTTTTTAACAATAACAAGTTTAAATAAATACATTTTGATACTGTTTGTGTTATCAGTTAGTGCTCTGTTTACCATCAAAAAGTAGCTCACATGACTTGGATCACTAAATTTTATTTCAATGTAGTAAAGATACTGATCAAAGTTGTATTTTATTGATCTAAAATTACTGACATTTTTAATATCAGGAATTACAAAATCTGTTTTATCTTGTTCTGATTTATGCTTATCACCATCTTCTTTATTTTCTATATGGATAGTTTATACTGAATTAACAAAACGAGAAATAGATACAGTTTGAGGGAATGTGTTTATACCAACTTGAGATGAAGAGTTAAGTTGATACATCAAAATATACATTTGTGTGTTAACTACCATGTAGTTAGGAATGCTATCTTAAATAGAAAATTCTATATCTTTATTTTTTTAGATGAACAGATTGATATACTTTTGATCATAATAGTATTTCACGAAGTAATCTTAGTTTTAGTACTGATTTGAAATGTTATCATAGATAAAGAAAAGTAGACCGTTATCATAGTCTAAAACTGTAATGCAGTTATCGATTGCTTATTAAACTCCTTGTGTTTTTATAGTAAGATCTTTGTTTTCGTCTTTAAATTTAATTGTAGGGCTCTTTCCTGTAACTGATCCATCGCTTTGTACAATTGATAAGTCATAGAATTCAAAAAAGCTCACAATATTATCCAAATAGATTTATTAGTCTGAGTTCGTTTACATAAGTGTTTCATGATACTTGCATGTACGGAAATAGTGTTAGACGTTGGTATCACTATTAAAGTAAAATCCTGTATCTTTTACGCAATTTTAATATTCTTATAAGAAGAGCTAATAACTGGCTTCTAATTACTAAAATTTATAAAAAAATTATTAAATTCAGAATATCTAAAAAAAAATGTTGATTGATTTTATTGAGTTCACTAATTTGTGGTTTGAATTAGATTAATTATAAGTAAAAATATAATTGAAATTTAGATGATTGGAAATTATTTTGATTATTATTAAACTCTTTATAATGTTCTAATGATAAGAATATGATTGATATATTTTATTATATATTAAATAATACCTGTGGACTTTAGTCAGGGCTCTTAGATTTAAAAGCAAATTTAGGATCAAAATTCAATGTAATTTACTGTGGTTGAATATTTGAAAGATCAATTCCATTAGCATTTGAGAAATCTTTAGAGTTGAATTTGTAAAGTGTAATAACATTTACTTATTTATTATTATCAAATTTTGAACACTCAAAAATAAAAGAATCGCTGCTGGCTTTTTTAAGATTCTCACAGCTGTCTTAGTTGGCAATTGGATAGGCCTAGATATTCTTAAGATGTGTAGAGGTTTTGTCTGTTTCAGTGTCAAATGAAGATGCATCATCGATGAATGTGATTAAGGTAGTATTTGAAAGAAGTCCAACAGCATTTACTTTCAACATCTTTTAGCTAGCAAATGTTATTATATTAATAACAGGAGTGTTGATTGTATTTTCATAATATTAGACAAGCTTTTCATTCTAGCTTGTTATTATTTCGACATATTCTTTATTACAATTCGTGTCAATAGTGTTTTTAAATTGATAATCTAAATAAATATCATCCAAGTCTATTAATTTATACTCTTACTCGCTCAAATAATAGCTTTGAACTTAAACATTTTCTTTAAGTGCCTAATTATCTGTTTTTATATCCTGTTAATGATTTTAAGGCAACACATTCTCACATTTAACTACACTCACTGAAAGATTAAGTACAAATACAAGTGTTAATGCAAGATATAGCTTTTGTAAACTGCTCTTCAAATAATGTTGTAAAACACTCATGTTTTTTTTAAGCGCTTGTTGGCTATTTTATTTAAATATACTTTCTTTTAATCTCAATAATGTTTTTGAAGGTGATTCTCTCTCTCTTTGCTTAATTTTTCTATTAAATAGTAGAGATCTCCCTTTTTTATTAGTTTATTTGGTTACTGTTTATAATCAATCAATGATTTCTTAGTTGTCCTCCTTTTGATTTAATAAATATTAATTTATAAATTCTTTTACTATTATTTTTAGTATTATTATCCACTTTAGAAATAATCTAATGATTCAAGAATCAAATTTCTATTCATTTTATCATATTAAAAGCATTAAAAACCTCAACCCTAAAACAAAACAAAACAAAAAACAAACAAACAACCAAAATAATATCAAAACTTTATAAATTTATTTATTTTACTACTTTAAATCATAAATAGTAATAAAACCAAAATTTAGCAAATAATCTGGATTATTTTACTATTTAATTTCCTCTTTTCAAAATACTTCATATAATTTTCAGTCGTTCATGAAATAGTTTAGTTGTTTGATAGTTTAAATGACTCTGTAATAATAATATTTATATTTTTCATTATTAAGAACAGTTCAGTAAAATTTTAAAAATTATTATTTAAAACTTTCTACAAAAAAGTATTTATTATTTTAAAGGGAAATCTATTTCAGCATAAAATTAGAGTGAATTGAATATCACGATTCAAAGGTCTATCTTGATGTAAATATATTGCTCTAAAAAGTTAAATGCTATTCATTTTATATCTTAAAACAGAATTAACATCAAATGTAATTTAAATTATTTAATTTATTAACTTAAATGGAATAATAATGTAAAAAAATAGAAAAAAGTAGCTGTTTTTAATATATTTATTTAGATTATTTTTTTTAGATGCTTTTTTTTTTAAATACTTAAAATATATTAGAAAATTAATTATCTTATTAAAACTGAGTATCTTTTTATACTATCATCAAACACTATTTAAAAAAATATCATTTTAGTTTTAGAAAAAATTAGATGGTATATTTTGATTTAGAATCAAATGTGAATCAAAAGTAAGGTTCTTATAAATTAAAAAAGTTAAACTGATCTTATAAAAATATGTACTTAATACAAGAAAATAAATATACCTAAAAAATAATTAAGATAGAACTATCTGCAATCAATTCAATATAAAAAATATTTTGTTTTTAAAAAATTATTTTTATTTATTGGTATTTTTTTCAGCTAAGTATGCTTAGAGCCTTTTTTGCTAAATTAAATGGCGAAAAGAAAGAAATAAGTTTTAAAGGCATTTTAAAAGCACTTCTTGAGATGAAATTTACACTTTAAAATACTGTTTATTTTAGTTGAGATAATAATTCATTTAGGGTTTCAATTTATTTTTCATCTAAATCTAACTCCAGTTTGTTTTAGCTACTTTAGGTTTTCAAATTATCTTAATCTGAGATAACACTATTTGTTAAGCTTTTATTTTCATTTGAACCTAAACTCTTTTTTTCCTATAACAATTAAATTGTTTCTTACAGCTTGTTTATAGATTATTCATAATTGATTTAATTTTGTTGCAATTAGTTAAGCACTTATTTGATATTTTATATACTCTAATTCTATTCTTCCAGTTATTATTTTATGTTATCTACTGTTGATTCAAATTATTTAAGTTAGATTTTGGAAGATTCTTAACTAGAAGTGTTAATGTTAATTATTTATTCTATCTATTAATCATATTCCACTTTTAGTAAATATATTTTTGAGTCTAATTCTTTATAATTGTCTAAGTTCTTTTTTTCATTAGCTTACATTTATTCCTCAAATTATTTTTTATTGGTTTCAAAATTTATCAATTATTTTTTCAATTAATTTTAATTTTCAGTCAGTTCATTTTAAGTTGATAATAATTTTTAAGTTTTTTCAGTTTAATCATTTATAATAATTTATGCTTATGTCTAACTATTTTCTAATTAAGCATTTTTTTATTGTAAAGCATTAATTTGAGTTTTTAAATCAGATATATCTATTTATTCAAATATTTAATCAAGTTAATCATTCTCTATCGATATTTATTAATTTAATATTTACTATCCTAAAAATAATTCATGATTGCTATTGTTGTTCTGACTCTCAAATTTAATTATTTTTTGTTATTATTATCCAAGTTATTTAGATTATTAAGAATTATTTTAACTTTGAAAACTATTATTAAGTGAAGAATTTATATTTTTTAACTACTCAACACTTTTATTATTTTCATAGCAATTTATGTAACAAACAATTAATTCAAATTATTTGTATTATTAATAATTCTTTCTGGATTAACTTGAAATAAAGTTATATTTTAGGCATATATCTCTTAATTATGTTAAGAATATAGTAGGATTAATATTTTTTTCAAGTTATATTTTAAAGGAAAAAAAAGACCCATCATAAGTACTAGTTGTTCCTGGCTCATCAATTAATTCATCTTTAAATTCTACTCTAGACATATATATTTTTTTTATATCTTACTTAATTAAATCGTATATCAATTCTTTTGGATATTCTTGTTTCGATTTTACGTAGTTTACTTTAATTCTGAAAGACTCCATTTTATTTGATTATTAATTTTTTTTTTTCTAGATAAATTATTTGAATTTTGATATTTTTTAATTAAATTATCTAAATATGGTTAAGATAAATTAATTCCTTAAAGATACATAATTTGAGATTAAAATATTTATATCTCAAAAATATCAGTATGTCAATTGTTAGATTAATTCATGCTTTACTATGAAATTTTTACATATTAACCAATAAATTTATCTCATCCTTTCACCCTTCTGATAAAATATATTTCAAACAAAAATCGCGCTTAAATTTTGTTTGGAAATCTAAATTTATAATAAAAATTTAAAGAAGAACTAGACAAAATATTTTACATATATATAAAGGGTTCTATGTATCTGGTTTCATTTTTTATATTTTTTATTTCTTTTTTTTACAAACTACTGCTAAGAATAAATTCTTTTCGCATAAATTTAAAATGGATACTAAACACTATTTTTAGCATATATAAGATTTTATTATTTCTAAACAAAGAATTTTATTTAAAAAATCTAAAAGAATTTCTTGTTTTATAAAATACTTTTATTTTTTATTTATAAAACACTTTTATTTTTTAATTATAAAACACTTTTATTTTTTATTAAATAAAAACTTTTATTTTTTCAATTAATAAAGAATTTTATTTTTATTGAAAAAGAAAGATTAATAGATTGAGTGTATTAATCTAATATTTTTAATGAATTATTGATTTACAAACAAGCAGAAATATATTTAGTTTATTTTAAAATTGAATACTTACAAACTAACCTTTTCAATTTATTAATCTAATGTAAGAATATTTTTTATCATTTTTATTAAGATTATTGAATCTATTTAAGAATTTCTAACATCTAATTCTTCAAAAATAGAATTTCTTCTCTATTTTGCTATTTAGTTTACTCTAACTCTTTTATGTACAAATCTTTATAAATATCTGAGCTTTTCTCTTTTTGTTACATTAGCTCGAACTAAGCTATATTCTGAGATAAAATATCTTCATTAAAATTTGCCACTTCAGTCTAGGCTAATTCTTTTTTCAATTCAATTACTTCATTTTTCAATTCAATTACTTATTATTTTAATTCAGAATTTTCCATTATATATTAAGTAGCGCTAGACTTTAGAATACTTAGTTCATGTTTGTCTTTTTTCTTTTCTTTTAGAAGCTAATGATTTTTCTATTTTTCTAATTTTATTTCTTTTCTAAGCATTTGAATCTAATAGTTTGTTTATTCATTATAGACCTGTTCTTTTTCTTGCTGCATATCTACAGTCTTCATTTAATGTATATCCTAAATATGATCTTTCTACTCTTCATATTTGATATCAGAGTCACTGAGATTGCTTTCTTATAACTTTGACTCACCTTGGTTTCTGCTATCATCAGTATTTTTTAATTTATTTGAAGAGCGTTAAGTATTATTCTGATGAATTTAACAATATATTTCTGATTCTTCATCATTAAAAGAATTGTTATTTTAAATAGTTTAAACATTATTTTTAGATTCATTTTCTTTATTTTCTTCTCCTTCTTCTATTTTCGTTTCAATATTATCTTATTCCACTAGTTTTTTTATTAAAATATCTTAAATAGAATTGTTAGATTTATTTTCTTCTTTTTCTTCTCCTTCTTCTCTTTTCGCTTCAATATCATCTTATGCAGCTGGTTTGTTTATTTAAATATCTTAAATAAAATTGTTAGGTTTAGTTTTTTCTTTTTCTTGTTCTTCTCCTATTTTCTTTTAAATATTATCTTTTCCTACTATTAAACTTTAAAATGATTAATTCTTTAGAGATTCATCTATTTTTTCATTTATTTCATCAGTTTGCCATGATAAATTTTCCTAATTTTAATTTATTTGAGATTATTCTAAGTTAAAATTTTACTATTAAAACATTTAATTATTTTCATTATTAACATTTAAATTATTAAGAGGAGGCAATTTATTTTATTAGGAACTAGAAAATGATGAGGGTTATTAATTTTCTTTTTATTCCTCTTGATAATTTGTATCTTATTATTAAATATCAAGAAAAGCAACTTAATTTTATACAATCAACCCATTTTGGTGTTATTAATCGCTAGAATTACTAATTTAGTTATTTAATCCGCTTTAATCATTCATTTAGTTATTTAACCCTCTTTAATCATTTTAATTTTATTGATTCATTGCCATTTGATAGAACAAATGTATATTAGCATTATTATTTAAGTTATTGTTATTTTGATCTATGCAGGAAAGTATGTCTTATGAAGTAACATCACAAGTAGTTTCTTTTTAAGACTCTTATAAAAAATGATCTTAGTTTATAAATGGATTAGGATCAGATAAATATCTCTCTAAATCTTAATTAAGAATCCTTTAAGTAGGTAATCTACTTTAAGAAGTCGGAAATGAATTCCTATTAGGAGTCTAAAATATTATTTCGCTTTATGATCTACATTATTCAACTTTAAGCATTACTTCATGACTTCTTTTAGGAAACATATTTCTACTTTATAAGATGGTATAAATAGCTTTGTGAATTTGTTATTCAGTAGCCCATTTTGATGGATCTACATAGCAGCAGCATTAAAAAAATGAACCTACTCCTTGCTTACCTCCTAATTCGCTAAGATTTTCTGAACTAAATTTTAGACCATCTAACTAAATTAGTTCAGTCATTTATAAAAAATAATTAATGCAGGAACCGAAACTACTTCTCACATAATGAATTTTCAAATTATATCTAACGTTCCCTGTAAAATTTAGTTTTAAAAATAAATTATTTTATATCTTTAGTCTTAAAAAGAAAAAAAAGTACAATTTTCTTTAATAATATATATAAAAATAAATAATTATTCATTACTTTATTCCATTTACTCTAAATCACCTAATTTTTTAGTCAATCAACTAATTAATCAATTTATTAATAAATTTAAATAAAATCTAAAGAAATTGTACCTGACAATTTAATAATTCAATTAAAAATACTTTTTTTATACTAAAAATTAATTAACATCATAAATTAATTTTGAAAGTGATTTTGACAATTTTAAATTAATTTTTAAGTATTTACAAAACTAAAAATGTTCTTAATATAAAGAAATCAAATTTTATTTTTTATTAAAATTAAATTAAATAAGGAATAATCCCAAATTTTATTTTTTAGTAGAATTAATTTTAAAAATTTAAGAAAAAAGTGTAAAAATGAAAAAATGATGAACTATATTTCTGACGCCGCATTGCTAATAAATATCCTTTATATATCATATTATTTACATCTATTATTATAAAAACCTTAAAAAAAGTAATTTAATTTATACTTATATCTATCTATATACTTTGTAAAAGAATAAATTTGAAAATTATTATTCCTCATTTATTTCAATTTCCATAATTTAATTATTTCTTTGATTTTGCCTCTTTTCAAATATCCTTTTTTTATTTAAATTTTTTTTATATTCTTCAAAATTAATAGACATTCCTCGAGAATTGAGGAATTTTTAGATTATTTTGATAATATTTAATATACCTCAGCCATTCGTCTCAGCTACTTAAACAAGGAATTACTATTTTTAAACACTTTTATTTGAAAATATAACATAATTTTTTATTTGAGATAGTAACACTTTTGTTATTTGTTAATTAAAAAAAACTTTTATTCGCTGCTAATTAAAAAACACTTTTATTAGCTACTAATTAAAAAACACTTTTATTCGCTGCTAATTAAAAAATACTTTTATTTTTTTAGATAAAGAGAGATATTTATTTTGGGAATTAATTCAAAGATTAATTGAATGAATGTATGTATGAATGAATGAATGAATCTTTTGAATGAATTATTGATTTACAAACAAGCAGAAATATAATGAAATATATTGTGTTTATTTTAAAATCGAATACTTACTTTTTGAATTTTTTTAATCTAATGCAAAGATATTTTTAATCATTTTTTTAAAGATTACTGAATCTATTTAAGGATTTCGGACATCTCATTTTTTTGTGATAGTTCCTTCCTCAAAAATAAAATTTCATCTCTAGCTTGATTTAGAGTTTGCTCTAACTCTTTTATGTACAAATCCTTAAATATATCTGAGCTTTTCTCTTGTTGTTACATTAGCTCGTACTTTTCTTAGTTTATCTATTATAACTAAGCAATATTTTAAGATAAAATATCTTAATCAAAATCTCTTACTTCAGTCTAGGCTAATTTTTATTTCAATTCAATTACTTATTATTTTAACTCACAATTTTCTGCTATATATTAAGTAGCACTAGATTCTAAAATATTTATTTTATCTTTGTCTTTTTCTTTTTCTTTTAGAAGCTAATGATTTTTCTATTTTTATAAGTTTACTTCTTTTATAAGCATTTTAATCTAATAGTTTGTTTATTCATTATAGACCTGTTCTTTTTCTTGCTGCATATCTACAGTTTTCATTTAATGTATATTCAGAACATGATCTTTCTACTCTTCATATTTGATATCAGAGTCACTGAGATTGATTTCTTATAACTTTGACTCACCTAGGTTTCTGCTATCATCAGTATTTTTTAATTTATTTGAAGTTATAGAATGGCATTAAGTATTATTCAGATGAATTTAAGAATTGATTTCTGATTCTTCATCATTAAAAGAATTGTTATTTTAAATAGCTTAAGCAATATCATTAGATTTATTTTCTTCTTTTTCTTATCTTTCTTCTTTTTTCTTTTGAACATGTTCTATTGCTACTAGTTTATTTATTTCAATAGTTTAAATAAAATTGTTTGATTTAGTTTTTTCTTTTTCTTGTCCTTCTTCTTCTTCTTCTTCTGCTCTAGTTTCAATATTCTCTTGTGCTACTACTAGTTTATTTTATGTTTTTTATGTTGATGAATTATTTTCTGAAATATAATCATCATTAGATTTATTTAGAGATACATCTATTTTTTAATTGGTTTCTTCATTTTTTTGCAATGCTGAATATTCCGTATTTTAATTTATTGAAGATTATTCTAAATTAAGATCTTATTATTAAGACATTATACTGCTTTCAGTATTATCTTTTAAAATACTAGGATGCCATTTATTTTATGAGGAATGAGAAGATGGTGAGGGCAGTGGATTTTATTTTTATTCATCTTGATAGCTTTTATCTGATTCTTAAACATCAAGAAAAGCATTTTAATTTGATTCCTTTTAAGTCTATATCAACCCATTTTGGTGTTATTAATTGCTAAAAATATCAATTTAGCTATTCAATCCTCTTTAATCATTTTTATTTTATTGACTCACTTCCGTTTATGCAAATAAATTTATACTATCATTATAATTTAAGTTATTGTTGTTTTGATCTATGCAGGAAAGTATGTCTTATGAAGTAACATCACAAGTAGTTTCTTTTTCAGACTCTTATAAGAAATCATCTTAGTTTATAAATGGATTAGGAGCAGATAAATATCTCTCTAAATCTTACATAGGATACCTTTAAGTAATTAATGTACTTTGAGTAGTCGGAAATTAATTAGTATGAAAAGTCTAAGGCATTATATCGCTTTATGATTTACAGAATTATTCAACTTTAAGTCTCTCTTCATAACCTCTTGAAGGAAACATATTTCTACTTTATAAGATAGTATAAATGGCTTTGTGAATTTGTTATTCGGAAGTCCATTTTTAAGGATCTACATAGCAGCAGCATTCAAAAAATGAACCTACTCCTCGCTTTCCTCCTAAATCGCTAAGATTTTCTGAACTAAACTTTAGACCTTCCAACTAAATTAGTTAAGTCATTTATGAAAAATAATTATAGCAGGTGCCGAAACTACTTCTCACATAATGAATTTTCAAATTATATCTAATGTTCCCTGTAAAATTTAATTATAGTATAAATTATTTTATTTCTTTAGTCTTAAAGAGAAAAAGAAAGAAAGTATAATTTTCTTTAATAAAAAATATAAAAATAAATAATTATTCATTACTTTATTCCATTTACTCTAAATCACCTAATTCTTAAATCAATCAACTTATTAATAAATCTATCAATAAATTTAAATAGAATTTAAGAAATTGTATCTAACAATTGAATAATAAATATGTATGTTTTCGTGCTAAAAATTAATTAGCATCAGAAATTAATTATTAAAGAGATATTGATTGAAAACCTTTAATTAATTTTTAAGTATTTACAAAACTAAATAAAAATTTAAAGAAATCAATAAGTAAAAAAATATACTTTTTTATTAAAATTACATTAAATAAGGAATAATCCAAAATTATATTTATAAGTTGAGTTAATATAATTTAAATATTTAAGAAAACATTTGCAATAAAAACTAAATAAAAACTATATTTTATTTTTAAATTAGTATGATTTAGACAAATCTTTAATTATTATTTAGATAATGAATGGTGAGTAAAAACTATTGTTTGTTAAATCAAGTTGATAATATATGGAAAAATGGTCAGCTAGTTATATAAAATGTTTTGTTTATCTTGATTAACTTAGATTTCATTTAACAAATAACAAATATTCTAAATAATTTAAATATACAACAGCACTATTTATTTTATTTTTATTCAAATAATATAGTCTTTTTAAATTTGAATTATAAAATATTTTATTAGGATTTTATATTTTAATATTAGTTACTTTTTAAAAAAATGACTAATAAAAATTTAATGATTTAAAAAAGTTAATTAATTTATTTCTTTATTCATTTAAGATCTACAATCAAACAGTTTTTTAGTATGTCCTAAAGTTATGATTTAATGTGTTCAATCATATCAATCAGTTGTTCATTTGATTTTTCCTTCAAATCTTTAATAGATTCTATTAATTCTTCTAATTTTTCTTTCTAATGAGAATTGCTTCTCATATTTTCAATTAATTATTCATTTCCTATCTCATTTTTTAATTATATGGATTATTTTTAAGAATTTGAATCTTCTTTATCAGATTTTTCTGTTTATATGATATTCTTATTTTTCAAATCTTCGTCTTCTTCTTTGGATTAATCAATTTGCTATTAGTAATGATTATTATTAAAAGATTAGTTTACTTATTTTTATTAATACTATTAATTTGTTTCATGAATATGATTATTCTAACTATTTGAAGTAATATCAAGTTAATTACTCTAATTCTGACTTGGATTTTTGCTTTATTATTTATTTTCAATCTCATTTTCTTATTATATTTAAATAACTTAACTACTATTATTAGTTAAATCATATGAACTATTTTTACAACTTTTTTTTGAAAGCTCTCTTTAGTTTTAATTTTCTACAATTTAGAGCAGCTATGAGGTATTAGTTTCATTAATCAAAGAATTATTTGCATGTTGAACTTAGCTTTATTTAAAATTATTGTTAATACTTTAATTAGTATCTAAATTTAATTCTTAAGAACTTTGGTTAGCTAAATTATTTGAAATTTATAAGTTTTGGTATTCAATAAATTCTATTTTCTTATATTTAGCATTTGAAGTAGTTGGGAACAGTTTTAATTTTTCTAATCTTTCTTCTAGTTATTTAAGAAGATTCATTTATGATAAATTGCCATAATATTTACCCGATAGATCTATATATGTTCCAATTCCTTAAATACCATATGTATTTAATTCTTAATCAGGAAATGAAACATTTAAATCTTAGGTGACCTCTCTTAGCTTAGTTAAATAATATTCAGGTTTTTTAAATTCAGTCTTTTTGTATTAAATTTTCACTTTAAATTCTAATTATTCCATTGCAACAAGTTTGTTTGTTTACTTCTACTTTATTTACAAATTAATTAATTAATAAATTATTATTTATTAATTTTTTCATTACATAGATAGATACATTTATATGAAAATTAAAATACTTTTATTCTATAAAATACTTTTATTTTTTATATAAATGATTTAATAAAAAAATTATTTCTAAACAAATATTTTTAAGTTAAATAAATATTTTTTAATTTGATGGATATACAATATATTTAATTTAAAATAAGAAATTTTTAGCTTAACTGCATTAAAAGCTCCTTTTTATGATATTTTAATCATTTTTAAAAGTAAAATACAAAAATAAAGTTGATTCAATTTTATTAAAAAAAATATATATTGAATAAGCTGACTTGTAATTTATCTGCATTGAATTATCTTTTAAATTATTTTAAATTTACAAATAAGATAATTTAGTCACAAAACTTATTAAATTTATTTGAAAAGTCATACTAATTAATATATAGGATAATCTCATTAATAAATCCTACTCCTATTAATTTCTCAAATTAAAAAATTGGTTTTAAAAAAAAATAATATAAACATGATATTTTCTATTTTTTTTAATAGCTAGAAAAACTATAAATTTAAAGTATATCAAATTTTTTTTTTATTTTAGAATTCTAATAAAATTTTACAGTTATTATTTACAAACACTTAGAAAAATAAACTATTTATATTTGAAATTTTTGAGAAATATGTTTTTAAAAGAAAGTAGGTACTATATGAGATTTGTTTGCATTGTTATTATAGTTAAAAAATATCAAAAAATCTTAAATTATGAGATTAACGTTTAAAAAATAACCTTGCCTCAAAGAAAATTCAAATTAAAATTACAGGTTTTTATTTTTTAATATTTTATATGTAGTAAATAAAAATATGGAATGGCAGAGATAGTTAGCTAGTATCTAATACAAAGTAGAAATTGTGTGGAATTCAGATAGTTTTATATTCCCAGTAGTAAAAATATTAATTGTGATTACAAATATTATAAAAACAAAATCCACTAAATGAACTTTGAATATAAAGCACAATTACTTTTTAATAAGTGCTATTATTTATTTACATAGTAATGTTGATAGTGTTTTTGAATAAAACTTTATTTAATTAATTTTGGGATTATCAAAATTTATAAAGATTTTATAAGGAATTAATACTATTTGCTAATTAATAGTAATCAAATGAACAAAGAAGCAGAAAAAAATACAAGCGAAATTAATTAAGCTTATTAGGATTCAATACAATCACATAGTTTATAAGATGAGCAGATTAAAAAAAGCTCAAATGAAAAGATTTCTTAGCCATAATCTACAAGCAATATATACCTTTAGATAATGAGCGATAAAAGACTTAATGAAAAATAATTGTAGAGAAGATCAAATAACTCAGTAAGGATGTTTAGTAATAGTCATATTCAAGATGAATAATCTGCTTAAACTAATATACAAAAATAGGAGAATTAAGGATAAACAAATGAATAAACTTAAGTTAGATAAAAGAAATAGGTTGATACATTTAATGAATTATAATAAGAAGATTCTTCATCGCAATCATCATCTTCTTCTAAGTCAAATTCTTCTTCAGATAGCGAAAGCGAAGCAGATAAAGATGAATCTCCTTCAAATGAATAGATTATAGATAATTAAAAAAATAGATCCTAAAGCAATTCAAGCTAAGATTCAAATAATAATAATATAAATTAATAAAAAAGCTGCATGAACTAATAAAGTTTGTATTATATATAAAATACATAAACTGATTAATCTATGAGTAGCGTAAATTAAGATGAAGTTTTAGAAATGTTTAATTATTAAAGCTCTAATTACATTCCAAAATAAATAAGTTGCTAATAGTTTTATTCTTAATCGTGCAGTTAAATTCCGCTTCATTAAGCAGTCTAAGATCAAAAATACAAAGTATCAATTGAATATAAATGTGGATAAATAAATGAAGAAGGTGATAACTATGAAGAAAATGATTATCTAAAGAACAGCATGTAGATTAATAACGAAACAAATAGCTTATTGTAATTTACTATGTTTAAATATTATTTTTTTAATTTATTTATTTTTTGATAGAATTCTTAATTGGTTAAAATTTTAAGGTATCTATAACAATAATAATTGCTACCAATATTATTTATTCAAAGTAAATTGAGAGACAAATAGATAAATACTCTTAAAAGCAAAAAATATCTTCTAATTCAGATTTAATTCACTCCTAAAAATTAATTAAAAAATTAATTTATTCTTCTATCTACTTTCGATTGATTTTGGTCGATAAAAAAAAACACCTCAGAACAATAAATCTAAAAAGCTTCATAATCAATTTTAACTTATTTAAATTTCTAATCATCAAATTTTATGCTTTTTTAAAGTGGATTTATGCTCAGAAAAGTCAAATCCAAAATAATTGTAATTAACTTCTAATAAAAGCGTTCTAAAACAAGCTTTAAAATTTATTTAGTGCTTAGTTTAATTTTTAAATTAGTAATGAAATTATTTGAAATATTAAAATTTGTTAAAATAAAAGAAGAAAAATAAGTTTTTACTCAAAAAATTTCATTAAATTGCTAGTTTTAAAAAAAAATAATAATAGAGAAGAGCATAAATTGCTTTTAAACATTAGTTTTATTGAAAAAGGGCATTTAAATTTATAGAAATTTACTTTGAAAATAGTTATTATGTTTTGAAGTAGAGTTGATTAATATATTCTTTTGAATGAAAAAAATTAGAGAGTATTTGCTTTAATTGTAAAATATAGACAAACATATTTCATTCAATAAAAACCATTTGGTTTAAACGTGAAAAAAAAATTGCTTCGAATTAAAGTTATATAATTGTATGAAATAATTCATAATATTATTATTTTTATTAAATAAGATCTTAAAATTTGAGAAATGAGAAAAAAGATAAAAACTATTTTATGTTTTTTTTAATCAAAAAATAGAATCATTTTTTTTTATTAATTTAGGAATTCCAGGGAAATGAAAAAAAATCTCACGAAGGTTAGTGAAATTAGTGAGAAAACTCCAAATGAAGAAGATTAGCATAGTTTCAATTAGAGTTAATATCACTAAAATTCAAAGAAACTAATGACACTTTTACCTAATATGAATGAAGGAGACGAATTAACACTAGATATGCTCATTGGAGAAATGCAAAAATAAATTTCAATAGGTACAAATGAAAGTTCAAGAAATAATTCTTAAAGAGAAATTCCTGCAAGCTGTGAAGAAATACACTTTCCTAACTCTCATAATAATGAAATGGGTAGAAACCCTTCTCAATAAAGGAACTCAAACAATAACATTAAATAAATTGCTCGTAATGATAGATAAAGATAAGGTTTTAATGACATGTTTTACTTCTCTGACTAGATAAAAATATTGGAAAACATTGTCAAGCTAGAAAATCATATTATGACTGAAGAAGTCAAATAAAAAATAAAAGCAGCTATTAGAAGACATTTTATATTTTCAAATTTAGAAGAGCAGCACATGAATCAAGTAGTTAACAAAATGTTTGCATGCACCTGCAAATAAGGAGAATTTATATTTGAACAAAATGATGAAGCCTCACTATTTTTTTTCATTGAACAAGGAAATGTTAATATAAAAATTAACAAAGAATTCAAAAAGTGTTTAGATGAATTTACTTCCTTTGGAGAGTTAGCTTTGCTTTATAACTCCCCAAGATCAGCTTCTGCTTAGGCTGCTTAGGATGGTGTTTAATTAATTCTTTGGGCTATTGATCGTGTTACCTTTCTGTAAAATTATATTCTTATTATAATTTATGCTCATTTTATCATTAATAATAAAATATTGCAAAAAATCAAATTATATTATGATTTATTGATTGATTGGATTGATTCATTAAAATTATTTATAAATATTTTAAAAAATAGAAATGTCATCAAACACATAAATTAGTAAGACCTAGAAGTTAATAGGAAATTTTTAGAAAATGTTTCATTTTTCTCCAACTTTACTCATGAACAAAAGGATTTGCTTGCTTCTTAATTTACCTATCAAAAATTTCATAAGGGAGAAACAATTGTCAACATAGGAGATGATGCTAACTCTTTTTATATAATTAAGTCAGGCTAAGTTAGCATTATAAGCTAAAATTAGATAGAAGAAAGATAGCTTCAAGTAATTAAAAACTCTAAATTAAGTTAAATTTTAAATATTTTTTATAATTTAATTAGAGTGGTGATTGGTTTGGTGAGAGTAGCTTATATTTAAATAAGAGTATTAGGACAAGGACTGTCTAGGCTAAGTAATTTATTAGCTTTTTTATGATATTTAGTTTATTTATTATTGTTTAATAATTTAATATTGTTAATATTTTAAAGGAGCTTTGATGTAATTTTGCTTGCTCTATCTAGAAAAGCTACATAGGAAATATTAGGAGATAAAATTTAATATCTAGCATTCAGAAATCTAATGAGATGGGCATTTGAGAAAGATAAAATTTTATGCAAACTCATAACTATGCAAAGAGAGAAACTTTTTAGCCATTTGAACATTAGAAAGGTGATGGATAAAGAAGAAGTCATTAATCAAGCTCGCCCAAACTAAATTTGTGTAATTTTGGAGGGAATTCTAGTATAAAAGGTAATTAATTAATTTATTTATTCAGCTTTTTTGAAATGGTGAGTGAATGATGCTATGTAAATATTTATATTTTAAAATAGTCTAACAATACTATGTACGAAAAAGCTTAAGTGGTAGGCAGTATGTGCTTGATAGCAAATTAATATACTGACAATTAATTAGTTTTCTCAGAAAAAGAGTCGCTAATAGCTGAAATTAGTAAAGAATAGATCGAAACTCTTCTTGGAGGTTCCTATGAACAGCTTGTAACTAGAAACAGAAAGAGTCATGAAAATTCTGTCTATTTCAGCAAGGGCAGTGATAAAAAACTATGTGAAGATGATGATTTACTTGGATTGAGGAACATGAAATTGATGGATTTAGTTTATATAAAAGAGCTTGGAAGAGGAAATTTTGGTTCAGTTAATTTGGTTTTTAACAACATTCAAACTCAAGATTTTACAACAAATAATAAAAGAATAAGCACACAACAAGATATAAATTAGAATTTTAATATAAGAAAGAGCAAATATTCTTAAAAAAATCCAGAAATTTAAATACAAAAGAAATCAAATAAATTTAATGAGAAATAAAAAGATAGACTATTTGCAATGAAAGTGTTCATAAGCAATTACATATTTTAAAGAGGGATCGAAAAATACATTCTTCGTGAAAAGAGTACTTTATAGAAATGTAACTTTCCTTTCATAATGAGGTATTATCGTTCCTTTTATGATAACTACCATATCTATTTTATGAACGAATTCATTAATGGGATGGACTTTTTCACAGTCATGAGAGAAGTGGGTCTATTCAATAAATAATAGGCATAGTTTTACACCGCATTCATTATACTCACATTGCAGTACCTAAATAATTAAGGTAAATTTAATTAATTTTTCATATTAATTATTTAATATTAGATTTCAAAATTTAGAAAATGATAAATAATAAATAGTTAATTTATTTTAGTTACCTAATTATTAATTTATTAATTTTAGGTTTATTTATTTTTTAAGATAACAAAAATTAAATAATTTTTTTAGTTAGATTATAAAAATTTAATTCTTAAATTGAAAATAAATGGTTTGTTGAATGTATGTTAATTAATCAACTAACTATTTAAAAATTTTAGGAATCGTATATAGAGATTTGAAACCAGAAAATATACTAATAGATCATGAAGGATGGCCGAAATTAGTAGATATGGGTACAGCTAAGTACCTTTATGATAAAAATCAGTAATTAACCAGAACATATTCACTAGTTGGTAATAAAATTAAAATCTTTCTACTTCATTTTTAAATCAGAGTTTTTGTAAATGAAATTTTTTTAGATAACATATATATGACATGACACATGAGATGTTTATTTTCATTTATATTTTAAATTTTTAGTTTTCTTTAAATATTTTGATTTCTGTTTATTTTTATTTAAAAATAATAAATCTATAATATTAATAGTCCAAAATTTATTGTTTTTTATTAATTTTTTGCAATTTTTAGCTTTTTTATATTGAATTCATGATAAGTGAGTATGTGAATGAGTGTGAAAGTAAATAGTAATCATAGTATTTTAATAGTTTTTATCTTATTTCAATATAAATTAAAAAAAAATCAATTGAAAGCTTTTTAAATTTCATTTTTTTAAAGATAATAAAATTAAATCAAGTTTTACTATTGACTTACTTACTTACTTTCTTCATAAATAAATTGATATCCTGAAAAACATTTTTTGAATTATATTGATTTTTTCTCAAACAAAAAATCTAGGTACTCCTCATTACATGGCCCCTGAAGTAATTTAGTAGAAAGGTTATGGATTTGCTGTAGACATTTATTCTCTAGGTGTTATTTTATATGAATTACTAGTTGGATATTTACCATATGGAGAAGATGTAGATGATCCTATTGAAGTTTATCAATTAATTCTTGAAGGAAGGCTAGGGTATATCAATCATATTTTATTAATAAATTGATTATTTATTTATTTAATAAATTAATTAGATTTCCAAATCACATGAAAAATAGACTCAGCGATAAAAAATTGATTAGTTAACTAATGGCAAAATCACCAGAAGTTCGTTTAGGTGGTTCTTATGGTGCACTGAAATCTCATGAGTGGTTTGAAGATTTTGATTGGGATATATTTTTTAATAAGTAAGCAACTCCTCCATATATACCTCCAAAAAATAAATTATCTTCAGACTAATTTATTGAAGGTCAGATTCAAAATAATTCTAAAAACTCTTTCTAAACAATTATGATGATTTAAAGTGCCTAGTCAGGTAGATATGCAAAAGATTTTAAAATAACATAAAAACAAAGGGAGTTTTTAAATAACTTTAATTATTGAAAATTTCAGCTTCTTTTTTAAATTTTAAAATATTTTTCACAAAAATTTAAAAAAAACACTCAAATAAATAAACAAACAAACAAAAAAACCAATAACTAAATAACTAACTAACTAAATAAATAAATTGAATGTAAATAATATTAAAATAATAATCATATTATCAATAAATAAATGAATAATTAATTGCTGAAGATCAATTTTACTTAAATTGTATTAATAGTTTAATTAAAATTATATAAATACTATTTATTTGCCATGCATATATATATCATATAGGTCTTACTTATATTTTGTGTTATATATTTATTTACCTAGATCACTCATTTAATAAAAATATATTTATCTATCTATCTATCTATCTATCTATCTATATACAAATTTAATAAACTATTTCACTATTTATCAAAAAACTTTACTTTTATGATATTTTTTTTGTAAAATTAATGATTATTAATTTATTTAATAAACAATTTGAATCTTTTTAATAAATTTATCCTCTTATTGTATTAAATAAATATTATTTTTTTATGTTATATTTTTATTATCTAATTAAATTGTTAAAGTTAATTTATTTTAAGATTAAAGTATTAAATAAATTTAAATACAAATAAATTATTTTGATTGCAATTAAATAATTAAAATAAATAAATTTAGTTTTTTCATTATATAAAATTTTTTTTGATTGGATATAATCTTGTTTTTTTTGAGCATATGCCATATGAAAGTGTGGTAGGATTATATTTAGTGTTTTAAGAGTCACCTAATAAAGTAGTAAACTATTATCCAGTAAATACTTTTTATATAAACGATTTAATTTATTGTTAATCTTGCATATAAATATTTTATCTCCTCGTGTTTATTTTCTAGGTCAGTTTTTTGATATATTTTTAAGATTTTTTAACTTTGATATTATAAATTACTTAATTAAAATTATTATGAGGAAAAAAGCATGAAAAAATATACATTTTATCGAAATTTTAGAATTAGTTGCTATTAATTAATATGTTTTTTTATTAGCTTGAGGCACTCTTTTTGGTAAGAATATCTGCCAGCATCAATTCAACAAGATTTTTATCTGTTATATGAGAATTTTAATGATCAAATGTTTATGCTAAGGCAGATAAATATTAATTATTCATGAATTGAACTCTTTAATTTTAATTTTAATTTTCAACTTACAAATTATGTTCAGAAGTTTATTTTTCATTCAGAGTAACTTATTTTTTATCATTTTATTCTTTGACAAGCTCTTCAAAAATTTAGAAAGAAGGTTACACTTTTTAAATTAATGGTTACAAGCTTGAATGCTATTATTATATTAAAACATTTTAGTCATCATCATTGAACTTAGTTCTGGATGAATTTTTTTTTCTTGAATAATTTTTAGTTTATTCATAATTTTCATACAGGTTTGAGTCAAAAACTTTTAATGTTTCTGTTGTTGTTGTTGAATTATTTGCTTTTAGTTTTTATTTATTGCTAATACTATTCATATTATTATTACTAACACTATTCATATTATTATTATTAACACTATTCATATTATTATTATTATTATTATTATTAACACTATTCATATTATTACTACTAGCAATATTACTACTATTATGAAATAAAATTGATTTATTATTCTCTATATCTCCAAATTACCTTGTTTATTCTTTATGGCATCTTTATATGAAAGCTTACTTTGTGGGTTTAACATTATTTTCGTTTTTTAATTCAGTAAATGTTTTTGCTTTAATTTAATTTTCGAAAATTTCTATATTTGATGAATTTATCTGCATACTATGCTTTTTGTTTTCTAAAAGTGAAGGAATTTTTAATTCGTTTATGCTTTATTATTAATATTAATTGATTAAACACTTTTTTATAAAAATATGTATGATTAATTACTTTAACTATATTTCACTACAAGAGGGTGAATTCGAATGTACATCTTCTTAATTCAGCTTCTTTTCTGTACCTGGGCAAAAGACTATTGAATTAGGGCATTCAATTGTCTTTATTGTATGTTTAGTATGTTCGCTATTTTATGTAGCATTTTCCTGAAATAACATCGAAATTTATGATTAATTTGTTGTTTAAACTATTAATTTATTTTGGTTTTCCTACATAAATTTTTTTTTAATACTGTTCTAATTCTCTTGATAATCACTTGACTTCTTACTCTTCAATTCAATATCAGACTAGCTATTTGAAGATGTCTCACTATTGTCACTTATATAGGACTAATTTTGGATTATTTATTAACTTTGATAATTATAGTCCTCAAGGCTATACATTTTAACTATATCATAAGCTTATCCACCTTATTAAGATATTTTATGCATCAACATTTTTGAAAATTCTTTATTCTTTTTGATATCTAATCTATTTATTTATAATAAATAAATTGTTTACATTAATTCAATTTTAAATAAATAGAAAGTTTTTATTATTATTACAGAGGTGATTTAAGTTAATTTTTTCTAAGTTTTCTTGCAATTTTAGAATTTCTATTTTAAAACTCATAATAATTGTGTCTTAGAGCTATAAATTATTAATCGAGGACTAAATGAATCTAATTGCAATCTTTAATGAAGTGGTCGATTGAATTACAAGCTTAACAACCTTTAATGTTAATGCCTGAAACAATTTTGCCTATGCAAGCCTTTTCCTCCAACATTTTATATCTTTGAAAGTCTTCTTTACAATTTTTTATTACAAATAAGAAATCCTCTCTAGTCAAATAAAAGAGTGTTGATAAATTAACACTCCTAACTGAATAGCTCCTTTGTAAGCCTGTGAAAAATGAAAACTCTCCAAAGTATTGATTTTATTTTAATACATTTAATACAGTTTTATTATTACCATGATCTGAATAAATTTCAATAAGCCCATCTAAAATAAAGTAGATAGCTTAATTGCCAATATCATTTTCGCAATAAATAACTTCATTAGGAGAAACTTCAATTTCTTTTATATGTTTCGACAAATTAATTAAGGTTTATTAAGAAAATAGTTTATAAAAAATAGAACAGGTCTTTAACATTTTGTTATTGACTTCTTAAGTCAGCTCATCTCTCAGTTTATTAGAAAGTATTCCAATTACTTTATCTTCTGCCTACTTGTTTCTATCTCTTTATTCTTGACTTAAAAAATTTAAATATTGCTTAATCCTGTCTTTTAGCTAAGTACGAACATTTCTTCTCCTCAAATATCTAATTGAATTATTATAGTGTAAAATGAATAAAATCTCTATTTATTTTTATTAATTACCTTTGCATAACAATTATATTGTCATTCATTTCTTTAGATGCTTTTTCAATTTCCTCCAATATAATACCAATATTATTTATAGAATATGCATATACACAGCTAAATATTATCATAGAAACAGCACAAAACATACTTTCTAGTGAATTTTGAGGTGTAATGTCTCCATACCCAACTAAAATTTATATATTTAAATATAAACTCTTAATTGTAGAATCTAAATTATTTATTTATTTATTAAATACCAGTAATCATTGTTGTGACACTCCAGTAAAAGCTGCAAATATATAGCTAAACACTTTGTTATAAATTCTATTAATATTTAGTGTACCAAACTACTTCTATGCCTTGGAGCTGCTCATATAATCCCAATAAATACCAAAAAATCCCCACTAAAAATGATATAATAAAATTGTGTTTTTTAATAAATAATGCGAATTTTTGAAAATTAATTTATATTTCTTTACTTATATGAGCAACTGTAACCATAAATACGAGTTGATTGAATATTTTGATAGAATGTCTTTAGAAACTGCTTAGCTATTGTATATTATCAAAAACTCTCCTCTTTGAATAAATACCACAGAATCTTAAAAATATTAAAATATTTATTAAGTAAATTTGAATTTAGTGATCAGGGTTGTACACAATAGTGTGATGGTAGTTGATTACCTAATACATCGAAGCAGAGAAACTAATAAAATCTAATATGAAGTTAGATTTCATATAATTAATGATTATTTACTTTCTCTCAATCATAATCGAGTCGTTTACATAATAGGATGAATTGCAATTTATAAGTATATCTAAAAAAGAAAATAGAGTAAAAACTTTAAATGCATTGTTTAAATACTAAAGATCTTTATTTGTCTCTTAAAATATGAGAAATATCGAATAAGCAAAGAGAAAAATAAAATTGAAAATAATTTAAAAAGAGTCCCAAACTATTTTGAAATTATCTGTAGGCATGAAAATGTGATTAGATTCTGAATTATTTAGAAATTTAAAGAAGTGATAATTCATCAAATTTAAGAGAAAGTTAGACCTTGCAAAGCTTGAAAAGGTGTTAATTTGATCTGAATTATCATTTATTAATTTTCTTTACTCAACAGTCAAATTTTCAGGCCTTCTGTTTATTCTCTTATTTTTAAGTAGAGTGATAAATTTTTTACTATAAAGTTCTACTTTCTTGGCTAAGCTTATATTCTTTTTTTAGTGTTAACTCTTTTCAAAAATATTTTGCAATAATGTTCTTTAGCTCTTATTTTTTATTTATGACTCACATGCATCAATTTTTTTTAGCTTATGCTAGGAATTATCATTATCTTATTATACTTATAAGCTACTCTAAAGTTTTTAACTAGTCTATATTTTTTAGTTTTTGATGCCTATCATTTCATTTTTAGTATCATTAAGTGTTTCAATAGCGTTTTGGTGATCAAACAAATTCTCATATCTGCTTGAACTAACCTCTAAAGATTGCTAATTCTATTAAATTGTTTAAATAAATTGATAAAATAAGCAAAAATAATTTATATTACCATAGATGTCATTTATTTTAAAAGCGACTCTTCCTAAAATATAGATTTTCTATGCTTTTTTTAAAAACCTTTGACATTTTTATTGTGATTCTCTAACATTTTAAATGGATTTATATATTCAATCGTCTAAGGAGGAGAGTCTTTATTTTTTAATAAAAAAATGTGGTGATTTCTATTTGAAAATATTTAGATATTTACTTATGACATATTTTTAATCTTCAAAACAGATTTAAACTTCTTAAGATTAATCTTAGCTATTTTCTTCCTGATTATCTCTACATTAATGCATACAATTAATCTGCTCAAATTAATTCTTAAGGTCTTTTATTTCTTAATTAAAATCTCCAAAGCTACCATAAGTGACTTCATCATCATCGCCTTATGGAATATTTTGTTAATTTTATAGGTTTTTCTACTTTTTTCGGTTTTGCAAGTTATCAACCTAATCAAAAAACATGCTATTAAATTACACTTAATTATTTCGCTAATTATTATTAAGATAATATACTATCTAATAATTGCACTTATAAATAAAAATACGTTAATACTTATTAGAATAGGTAATTGATTTATATAAAACTATTAATAAATTAAAAGTTTTTATAGCATTTTTGAATATGCCATAATAAATTTTCAACTTTCTCGTTATAGTAACTTTCTCTAAAATAAATAGCATATGGATGGGTTAATGTTATATTATTTATGTTATTTTAGCTCATAATATTAAAATCAAATTTCATATAAATAATAAATTATAGGATTAATTTCAAAGTAAATGTTTAAATTTAAAGGAAAAATTTAAGGATAACATGAAAATGCATCAAATACTTTTTAAAATATTAAAATTTCTTCTTTTTATTTCAAATATTTTAATCTACAATATTTTTATTATTAATATTTATTAAAAATATTCTATAAGCAATTAATTTATTATCTTAAAATAAAAGTAAAATGTAAAAAATTTCATGATCCAAAAAAATAAAATAATTTAATTTTCCTTGTCAACTAATCAAGAATATTTTTAATTTTTTGTTGTAATTAATTCGTAATATTTTACTGTAATTTCTTAAAAATATTGAATGTAGCACTTTTAGGAATTTTATTGCATGAAAATTTATAAATTTTTATTAATACCACAGACTTTTCAATTACCAAAAACTTATAAAATTTATATTTTATTTTGAAATAAATTATTTAAGCCTTTTTACAAATCATTCTAAGTAAAAAAAGAATGTTTTAGGTTAGATTAATCTTAAAGTTAAATTAAAAAATACTTATGATAATTTTTTCTATAAATTACAGCAAGCATAAATAAATTGAGGATGAATTTTGGGGAAAAATTGATACAAGAGGATTGCTTTATAAGTATTAATTTGAGGTTGTTTTTAAGGAAAAGGTCTTTTTTTACCCCCTGATGAATAAAGACTCTGCTTGTTAATTCTCTTACTTAATATTCATTTAAGTATATTTTAAATAATTGAAAAGCTTAATTTAATAGAATATCATAATAAATATAATTATATTATTCAAAATTTTTAAATATTAAAAAAATAATAATGAATTAGTAAGAAATAAAATATGTAATACTAACTAATTAGTTATTAATAAAAAAAGTAGAATTTGATATTAAAATTATGATTAGCTATTTATGTATACTTTTGATTTTATATTTTAGTCATAATCATATTTTTTAGTAAGCAAACATATTTTCCTTAAACTCCTTAAATAAATAAAAATTCTATCTTCTTAATAATATAAAAATGTTATTTAAATTTTACAAATATTTAGGTTATGATAAATAAATAAATTAAGATTTTAAAAAATTAATATTTACTTCCTAGTAAGTTTTTGCTGTTTTTGTTTAAAAATTATGAAATTAAAATTAATATTTAAATTCAGGATTTATTAAAATAAATATATTTTTTTTTTAGAGTTCAATAAGCTTAAAAATCAATTGATAAAAGTTATTACTTTAAAAGTAAAGTATTTTAGAATTAAATAATATTACTGCTAAAAAATAGTTTTGTAAGCTTTTATGAAATGCAGTTATTTTATTTCTGATATCTAATTTGTTAGTTGGTAAGATTTAAATTATTGACTATCAATATTACAAAAAAATCGCATAGAATATAGCTAATTTATTTTTAAAATATGATAGATATCTTATATCTTGTTTGTATTTGTTAATATTTGTAAAAATATGAAATGAATAATCTTTTAAATCAATAATTGATAGCTAATTAGAAGATAAATAAGTATGTATGTATCTTTCAGTATATTATATATATATATATATAGTTCGATTCTACTTTAATTTGTTTTTCTTTTTTTTTTCTGTTCTTAATAATAACTCTGATCAACCAAATAGCTGTCTGTCTGTCTACATACATCAACAGAAAAAATTATACAGAGTAAATAAAATAATAAATTTATTACAAAATTTTGAAAAAAATTAAAAAAGAAAAATTTAGAAGAGCAAATTATATTAAAAGATAACACATTAAAATAAATGAAGATCAACATTAAGACTTTAAAGGGCACTGATTTTTTTGATGTTAACCTTGAAGAAACTGCTACAGTAAATTTATTAAAATGTTTTGTTTTAGGAGAGCTCGAATTCTTGTTGACATTTTAAGAATTAGCTAGATAAATACTTGTTTTCAACATATTTTATAATCTTGTTAGGTTGCTGAATTGAAGGAGAAGATTGCTACTGAAAAGTAAAAGGAAAAAGATACTATTAAGTTAGTTCATAAAGGTAAATAATTGACCGAAGACTCTAAGACTCTTGGCGAACTTGGTATTAAAGATAATGATTTTGTTATTCTCATGTTCTTTTAAAAGGTAATATTATCTTAGTTTTAAGATTTCTTCAAAATGCGGCTATCTATTTATTTCTCTTTCTATGTGTGCTTTCTTTTAATCATGATTAAATTAGAAAAATTCTTCAAAAAATGAAGTAAAATCAATATTTTCTTTGTCGAATTGTACACAATTTAATGTGACATGACACTGAAATCATCTTAGTGACTGTTAAGCATTTTAATAGATGAATAATAGATAAAGTAGCATAGAAAGCAGAGAAAATTTTATGGCTAGCATTTAATGAAAGAAAGAAAGAAAGAATGAAATTGCAATTATAATTTAAAAAATAATAAACTAAATATAACATTATTATAGAAAGCAGAAAAAGAAGATGCTCCATAATAAGCTTAATCTGATACCACTTCTACTACCTCCGCTGCCTCAACAACTGCTACTAACCCCACTACTGTTCCTAAGCCTGCTGTTTCCTAACCCGCTACAACATAATAAACAGGAAGTTAAGGAACAGGTAGTGATCTCCTTTAAGGTCCTGAATTGGAAGCCAAAATTAAAGAAATTGAATCAATGGGTTTTGAAAGACCTAAGGTTCTTTAAGCTTTGAAGGCCGCTTATTACAATCCTGAAAGAGCAGTTGATTATTTACTCAGTGGTAATATTCCTAAAGAACCTAGTTAATAATAGAGTCCTTTACAAGGCTTACAAGGTCCTGGTGTTGAATAATTAGCTTAATTAGCTTAAAATCCTCAATTCCAACACATTGCTTAAGCTATTCGTTAAAACCCTGCTCTTCTCCAACCTGTCATGTAATAATTAGCTTAAACTAACCCTGATGTTGCCAGACTTTTACAATAAAACCCTCAAGCTTTCTTGCAACTCCTCCTTGCTGCCTCTGAAAACGAAGGTGGATAAAGTAATAATTTTAAATTGTTAATTTTTCATGGACTTTAAATGCTAAAATAATTGACAAAAGAAAGTCTTTTACTTTTCCATTAAAGACAAAAAGAATATAAATTCTTGTATCTGTCTTTCTTTCTTTCTATCTATTTATCTTTCTATTGATTGATTTAAATAATCTGATCTGATTAAAGAAAATAGAAAAGAGCAGAATTGATTAGTTAGCATATCTTCTTCGTTTTTCTATTTATTTTTTAATAAAAATTAATCTTTAAAATTAATTAGCCTTACCTCCAAATGCCATCCAAGTCACTCCTGAAGAAAAAGCTGATATTGATGACATTATTTCTATGGGTTTTGATAAAAATGACGCCTTAGAAGCATATATTACCTGCGACAAGAACAAAGAATTAGCAATTAACTATCTTTTCGAAGCAAGGGAAAGCGGTACTCTTCTTTGTAAGAAATATTAACTTTTTTTTTTTTAATTCAAGAAAGCAAGCAAGTTTAAAAAAGCAATTGTGTATATAAATAAATCATTAAATTAAAATAAGAAATAGTTGAAAAAAAAGATATTCATTCATCCATTCACATAGTAAATATTCTAAATAAATTTTTATTTAATTAAATAGCTGAACACATCCAAAAGGAAGAATTAGAAGCTGCATAATAATAATCATAAAACTAAAATTAATAACAATAAGGTAATAACCCAAATCAATAATAATAATAAGGTGGATAAGGTGAAGGTGGTGATAATGATGATGAAGATGACGATGATTTTATGTATTAATGATTTATTTTGATAGCACTGTCTTTCTCACTAAATAAAATATTCTAATTGCCTTTATATTTATAAATTGATTGATATTAATTTAATTTAATATTTCTATAAATGACTTAATGTATACATTCAATTATTAAATATCACATTTTAGTTCATTCATTCATTCTTTCATTCAATTATTCGTACATTACATACATGTTTTAATCCTCACTTTGCTTTTAAGTAATGAACCATTTAAAGTCTAATTAATTAATAATTAATATTTCACATCAGTTTTTTGATGTGATGAGCATCATATTTTTTTGAGTAGTAATTATCTGCTTTGATTTTCTATCAACAGCACTTAAATTAATAATCAATCATATTATTTTCTTAAAACAAATCACTAATACCATAATTTAATCATTAATTTATTTTCTAAATTAAATTAAATAAACAAAGGTTTTTTTTTTAGTTACTCAATAAATTTTATAATTGTGTTGAAATATTTTACACATCTATCTTATTTAATTCTTACATTTTATGTAAGTATTTATTTTTCTATTTTAAGAGTTAAAAAAGTCTTAAATTTAAATAAAAAATAAGCATTAATTCATTATATTTAAATATTAAATAAATTAAATTATTTATGATTGAAATATCTTTTTATTTAATATCAAGCTCAAGAGTATTTTAAAATTAAGCAATATTTATTATGTATTGTTTGTTACATGAAATTATGTTTTGCAGCTAATAAACTACTAAATACAAATTTTAAATCAAATTTAAAAAAAATATATTTTTTAAAACATAAAAAATAAATTAGTTTTAACAATAATCTATCATAAAAATATAAAATTAAGAATATATTATCGGATATCATTTTGTTTGTTTTTAATTTTAAAATTTTAGCTAATATCTATCCTCAATAAGTAAATTATCAATAAAACTTAAATAAAAATTAAATAATTTAAAAAAATAATTGAGCAAAAATATATATAGTGTATCCTTATTGTGGAAGAATTATTTATTATTCCTTTACTATCTATTATGTGGCTATTGTAAGAAATATAAAAAAAGAACAAAATTTCTCATTAAAATAGTTATTTTAAAAATATATCATTAAAATATGAACAAATTATTAAATATTTTTTTTAATTTTTTTAGATGGTTTTTATTTATTTGATTTAAAATATTCTTAGAAAATTTTTAATTAAATTTGTAATTATTTTTTAATAATTATTTTATATTATATATTTAAAAAGACATTAAACTGTAATTTGAATAGACAATAACTTATTTATAGTAATCTAAGACATTTAATAATAGGAAATTATTTAATGTTTTTGTGTAGACATTTCAAATTAAAAAATAAATTAAATTGTATGTTTTTATTCATTTAAATCAGTAAAAAAGTATGTTTTTATTTATTACAAACTATTTCATATTATCTTTTTTTTCTAATAACTTTTTGACCTGAAAAGTAATTAATTAAAAAAGACATATTTTTATTCTTCTATAATAAAAACAATAAAAAAGTTGTTTGTTAACCTATAAAAAATTTATTAAGTTATATTTGATTATCTGTCAAAAAACTCACTTTTTTTTCTGGATTTTTTTTTAAATAAATAAATAGCTTAATCAATAATAATATTTTGATTAAATAGAAGATTCAAAAGATATATTTTTTGTTAGCATATCAATATTTTGCAACAAGATTATTTATGATTAATTTTAATTATGATGGAGCTAGTGGTGAAAATGGTGTAAATGGATATCACGGGCATTCAGGATCCCATGGAGAAAATGGCAGCAGAGGTGAGAATGGAAGTTCTGGCTCAATTGGATAAAATGCTACTAAATTAAGCTTAGAAATGAAATCAGATTCTAACAAAATAGTGATGATTGAATTAAATAAATAAAATAAAATAACACTATTAACACTTGGGGACAGTTCTAATATGGTTATGCTTTCTGCTTAAGGAGGTAAGGGTGGTGATGGAGGAGCTGGTGGTACTGGAGGTAAAGGAGGAGATGGAAGGAAAGGTAAAAATGCTACTAGATATGAAAGTGGTGAAGATGGAGAAGATGGAGGAGATGGAGGGAGAGGTGGAGATGGAGGTGACGGAGCTGATGGAGGAGATGGAGCTGATATTTTTGTAAAATTAGAAAAATAAGATATGGACTTACTAATGATAATTGAAAATGTAAATCCAAATGGTGGCTAAGAAGGTAAAGGAGGAGATGGAGGAGACGGAGGACACGGAGGTTCTGGTGGCCAAGGTGGTAGTAGTCATCATTGGAATGATGGGAGAGATCGTGGTTATAATCCTGGAGGAAGTCATGGCAGAAGTGGAAGTAGAGGCTCAAATGGATATCAAGGCAAGAATGGTAACAAAGGCAGAGATGGAATATATTCAATTATGGTTGGCTCTTAAATTCACAGTAGCCGATATGAATTAAATATAAAAAATGTTTAAAAAGTTGAGTCTGATGATCTTATTATAGAACCTGGTGAAGAACTCTAAATTAAAAATATGTTATTTGTTAATGAAGGGGGTATGCCTACGCCTATTAATTAATAAATTAGATTGGAATTAATTAGTAATAAATATTTAAATTTTAAAAAAGAAGATTGTGTATATATATAAAATAGTATCGATTCTGGTTAAAATTATCAGCTTGAAAAACCTTTGAAATTTAGTGTTAATCCTTTTATTAATATTGTAAATGAAGACACAGTTTACAAAGTGTAAACTTAACTGAAATATCAGGCAACTGTAGAAAGAGTTGAGAAATCTTTTCATAAAGTTTCTAATGTAGCAACAAATTATGAAATTAGGTTTCCTGTAGAACTATCTTTAATTGAAGTACAAAAATCTATTCAATTTAAAGAAGAATCTCCAATAGCGTTTTGCATATGGAATCGCTCCTCTAAGCCCTTAGGTATTGAAAGTTCAAATAGATTGTTAAACGTTAGAATACTCTTAAACAATAAAGAAAATGTTGTTTAGTTTCTACCAAAAAAAGTATTTGATGATGATAAATAGCATAGGAACTCAAATAAACTTGCAACTCTTGCTTATTCTTAAAAAAATTACATAAATCCATAATTTGAGGATGATAGTAAAATAATGCTAGACTAGGAATTCATCACTAATTTAATGCCAAATGAAAAGAGAATAATTAGCGGAACCTTAAAATTCAATGAGAATTTTGATACTCCTTTTAATACTAAAGTCCATTTATAGATAAAAATGGATTTAGGATATTATTTCAATTAGAGTTAATAATACTAAAATATATAGACGAGGAATTTCTCTCTTTAGCTATCATAAGCTTACACTTATAAGCCTAATTCTGAGTTTCTAATTATAACAAATCAGCAGATAAAAAAAGAGTTAATAGATTCATTTACTTCTTTTGCATATCAATTTGGATCATCTGTTGATATTTGGAATATCAGTAATTACTAAGGTTTTGATTTCGATTATATTGGCAAAGAAGATAAAGCCTTGAAGGAGCTATATAAGGAAAAAGTAGTTGTCATTCTTTGTAACAACTATGAGTTAAATGACGGAAAATAAATTAATCCTGTGAAGTTAATTTAAGAAAAAAACATTTATAAGGCAGCTAAATTTTATGATATACGCTAGTATATTTTTGGAGATAGAAAATTATATGATGCTACTCTTATTACTAGTTAGTGCTAAGAAGAAATCGATGCTAACTTAAAAAAAGTTGAAAATGAAACTCAACTCTTTCATAGATTCAAAAAAGGATTTTTCAAAAATATTGTAATTTAACAAAATTTAAAAGAGAAGGAATTAACTGCATTATAAATGCAGCAATAAGCATACTCAATTGATTTTATTGACAGGCTATATTGTTGTTCTACTCCTAATCATTAACGTATCTATAAAAAAAGTGATGAAATCTACAAAAAAGCAGAATTACATAATTCAAGATTTAATCATAAAGTAGTTTACACTCATGAAGTTGAGTATATAGAAAAGTCAATATTTTCTAAAGTTTGTAAATTAGGCAATATATAAGTAATAGAATAGCTAAGAAAAGACTAGTGCAGCATAATCGAACGCTAATGTATTGCAGAAGAAAAACAAAGCTTAGACGAAATTGATTACTTTTCTCTTATAAAATTGATTTCATTTGAAAAAAAACTTTTGTTTCTATCAAGATGTTTGAATAAAGTAGAAAATTCAAAATTAGTAATAGACTGTATTCTCTCTGATTTGGCTGATGAATATATAGCATACATTCATTCAGGGATTAATAAAACAGATATTCCCTATTATATGAACAAATGGAATCAATTCATGTAGTATTCTTTCTAGGAATACTTTTTGAAAAAGAACTAGTTTCATCTCCAAATAGAATAGTAAAGTTTGAACAATGTAAGAATTTAAGATGACTTCAATGTAAAAAATAAAATCAAGGAATATTTATACACTTAAATGTATAAGATTTGGTATGCAATTGCTTTACAAAAAAAAGGTTGTTGCTCAGCTAATGTTTCTGAAATAATTAATTATTGCAAGCATGTTCTTGAATCAGTAATTGGCAAGATATTCACAGATAAAAATGAATATTTGTAATATTAATAAATATCACAATAACAAATAAAGCAGGCTTTACCAAATTTATATGAAATTTAAAAGTGCTATTAAAAAGATGTATTTGTGGAAAGGTAAACAAAAAATGCTAAATTCTATGAAAGTTTTATACAATTTAACGAACAGAGACTAATCAAATAAGTAAATTAAAATTAAGATTAAAATACAATTCCAAATAGAATCTAAGAGGGATCTTTTTATTTTATTGATGATACCACACAAACAACAGATTAGTTTAAAAGGTAATAAAAAATAGAACAACTTGAAAAACAGATTTAATTTCAATGAGTCAGAGAGTGATTGATTAAAATATAAATATTTACTTAGCAAAGTTAAAAATTAAAAATCTTTACCAAATAAATAGAATCCAAAAGAAACTCTTTGATCTATACAGCCGATATTTATGCAAAAATAAATAAATAAATAAAAATATTTTGTTTTTATTTTAAAAATAACAATTAGAGTTGTTTAAACTTATTAAATTATAAAAGCATATTGTTTAATCTAAATATAAATGTAAATGTATTATATTTGTTTTCATTTTACCTTAATAAACAAAAAAGAAAATGTAAATAAATAAACTATTTTGAATAGTAATTCATCCTAATAAAATCTAATTAAAATTATATATTGATATTATCAAATATCTTTTCTATCTTAGATTCTAAAATTACCTTATTAGAAAAATCATAATAGACAGATATCAACATTTATTAGTTGATATGATCAGGTGTTTAATTCACATCAGGCTTTTATTAATTTAAGTAAACCCTAAAAAGGATACCAAACTATTTTGCTCAGAATTAATTAATATTTTGTATTTTGATAATTTTACAGTCTAAGGATATTATTAAATTATTATTATTACACTTTATCATATTTATATTACATTTTTTATGAAGATTAAGTTGTGTGGATATATGATTGATTATTATTATAATAATTATAAATATATAAAAATTGTAGCTATTTTAATTAAAATAATCAATTAATAGTAATGCTTTCCTTTGATTATAGTGGAACAAACGGTTCAACAGGTATTAATGGCAGAAGCGGATCTTGTGGTATCATGGGCATGCGTGGGCAAGATGGCTCTGATGGTGGATTTGGAACTGATGCTACAAACGCTAGAAATATTAACTTAGTTCTAAGAACTGATGGATCAGCAAAGATCATTATAGATGAATTAAATTAGAGATCTCTTTTTGATAATTTGATTTTAGGTGATTCAAATAATAAAGTAAATCTCATTTCCAACGGTGGCCATGGAGGACATGGAGGTGCTGGTGGAGATGGAGGTAGAGGAGGTGATGGTATGAGTGGACATAGTGCAACTAGATATTCTTGCGGTACTAATGGATAGAATGGAGGTAATGGTGGTGATGGAGGCAATGGTGGCGATGGAGGTAATGGAGGTGATGGTGGAGCTATTACTGTAACCGCTAATAATTAAGATATGGATTTGTTTATGCTTATTGATTAAGTTTTCTATAAAGGTGGCAACGCAGGATTAGGAGGTCCAGGAGGTAGTGGAGGTTCTGGAGGATTTGGAGGTAGAGGAGGTAGTAGCTACTCATGGTCAGAAACCTAAAATGGAGTTACAAGACACTACAGCAATCCTGGTGGTCATAGCGGTATGCCAGGTTTTAGAGGTAAAAAATTAAAATGGCTTATTTAAATTTTAATAAACATAAAACAATTTATTTTAAAATATCATTTCTTAGCTAACTTTTACCATGATATTTTGTTTAAATGATAGATTCATTCGATTTTTGTGATTATTTTGATATTTGTTTATAGAAAGATTTGTATGGATAAATTAATGCTTTTAAAATTGTATTTTCATAATAAATATAGGTAGAGATGGTGTTAGTGGTCGAAATGGAAGACCAGGAAGAGATGGTACTTTTGCTTACATACTTGATGGGAAATAGTACTCATATCGTTATAATCTCAAAATAGACAGAGTTTGTGCTATTTAGTCTGACGATGGAATTATAGAACCTGGTGAATCGTTAATGATAAATGCAATGGAGGTTTTAAATATTGGAGGTATGCATACTCCTATTGCTTAATAGATTGCATTATATTTGCAGGATAATTAATGGATTTACTTCAATCCGATTGATACTGTGTTTATTCCTCATAGTATACCTATAGGACAAGTATTTAATATTACAGATGCAAATCCAATTTAATTTAAAATAAAAGATTACACTAAAGCTGCTATTGACTCTGTTTTTAAGTAAACTGCTGTAGTCGATTACAGGGCTAAGGTCGAAAGAATTAACAAAGAATTTTAGACTGTTACAGATTAAACTAATAAATACACTGTTAGATTTCCTGTTGAAATTTCCCCTGTTCAACTTTTAAGATCTGTCACATTTAGAGAAGAATCCCCTTTTGCGATAAGCATTTGGAACCGCTCTACTAAGCCTATTGGTATTAATCACAATAGATTGCTTAACTTTAGATTAATTTTATGTGATACAAGACAAACAGTTGATTTTATCCCAAAAATGTTTGAAGACTAAGATAAAGATTATCGCAATTCTAGCATTTGGGGGTAGAATGCAAGAAATCAAAAAAATTTTGTTAATCCTAGCATGAATGAAAATTTTAATTACATAATTGAGCAAGAGTTTATTACTTCAATAGGCCCAAATGAAAAAAAAATTATCAGTGGAACAATTAAACTTAAAGATTAAAATTTGCCTTTGTACACAAATATAAGAATGCAAGCTAAGTTGGATTTAGGATATTACCACAATCAAGCAGAGGTGTTTTAAAACATTTAAACACGTAATTTCCATATTTAATTGACAGAAGGACATAACTTTGATCCAAATTCTGATTTTTTGCTTGTGTTTAACTGTGAAACATCTAGTATTTTTATAGATTCTGTAAAATAGTTTGCTGAATCCTTTGGTGGTAATGTTGATTTATGGAATATATCAAATTATCAAGGATTTAATTATGATTATATTGGTCCAATTGATAAACCTTTGTCAACTCTATATAAAAATAAAGTAGTTATCATTTTGACTAATGAATACTCACTTATCAATAGCGAAAAAACAAATGCTATGAAGTAAATTAGAGAACCTCATATCTACAAAGGAATTAAAGACTACAAAATAAATGCTTACATTTTGGGTCCTTGGTCAAATTATAATGAATTTTGGTTAATTCACCCTAATTGTGATAGCGATTCTAGTGTTACTATAGGAAATTAAGAGAATGAACTATACAGGTAATTTGCCTCAGATTAAAAAGATAAAGAGGATTTAAATAAGGTAGATCCTGATGAAGAAACTAAAAAGGCATTAATAGGAAATTATCTCATGGATTGTTCTTATACTTATGATTTTCACACTAGCATCTCTTGCTGCTCAAATCCATCTAGTGATAAAATATACACAAAAGCGAAAAGTGTCCTGAAAAAGATTGATTAATTGAATCCCTCTTATAACCATATTCTTACCTATGCTTACAAGCCAGAATTAGTGAAAAAAGGTACCTTCTCATCAGAATATAATTTAGGTAAAATAACTGTTATTGAATCTATGAGAAAAGATGCAGCTACTCTAATTACTCGTAACAGAGCATAGCTAAATGAAACTATGTTAGATATTGTTGATAGATTTTGTTTAATTAAATTACTTTCTTTTGAGAAAAAGCTAAATTATCTTCAAAGAGCCATGGGAAACTTCGATAATGCTAAAATGGTAATTCAAGCTATAGTTTCAGATCTCTGCGATGAATATGTCACATTCCAAAAGTTACCTTAAAATAACAAGGAACTATAAGCCAATCTAAAGAATTGGACATAATTTATGAAATTTAACTTTGATGAAGCCTTGAAGCCATTTAAGCCAAAATAAAAAAAGACATAAATTCATGGAGGTTTTAGATCAGAACCTGGATATAATAACCCAACTTATTAGGATCCTGCAATGCCTCCTTAAATGCAATTTTCTTCTGAACCTCCCCTCCCTCCTGCTCCTGCAAATTGTGAATTTGATGGATAATAACCCCCAATGTTCAACGCATAATAGGATATTAACATGTAACAAGGTAATTATGATTATCCTCCTTAAATGAATGAAATGGATAATAACTAATAATAAAACTAGCTCTTAGAAAACGTTAAAGAAATAAATATTGTTGAAAAATAAGATAAATTCGAAATAAATATAAATGTTTAATAAGACTAAAACTAAAATATGTAAAATATGAATATGCCACCACCAGTAATAGGTATTTCTTTAGATCAAGCCGCAGCAGCAACTCTATAACCAGAAATGCAATAGTAAGTTGATGGTGAGTAAGAAATTTTAATTTCTAATTAAGTAAGAAACTATTTAATTGAATATTTAATCCACTTTGAGGCTGCTTTAAAAAAACAAATATCCTTTGGATAAAAATGTTGCTGCTCTATTACAGCTAAAGTTAACTCCCATTGTCGTACAATTATTGGGTCAATTTTAATAAAAAAATTGTAAGTTGGCTCTGAATTAATTAATCAATAAGGTTAGGCATTTTATAAAGAATTAGAGTAAAAAGATAAAAATGATGTATTTGAATTGTATTAAGCTCCTCATAAAGCTATGAATAGGGCAATTAAAAATTCTGATTTTGTCAGACAAAACAATCTTAATTTGCAATCAACTGCATACAGCATAAGAGATTTTCCTCATTTTAATTTCAACAAAGATGAAAATGTCTATATTCAAGATGGATCATTTATCTTTACTAACGAAATAACACAAGAAATCAATTACCAAAAAAGATAGAATAAAATAGAAAGATTCGAAAATTAAATATAATTTGACAAAGACTGAGATGTTATTCAATCTATCTAAAAAATTTGTTTAATTTTATACTTAATTAACACATTTTTTTATTATTGTTAAATTTATATTTTAATTTTTTGGAAATATTAAATTAATTATTATAAAAATGTAAAATGTAATTATATCAATTCATATATAAATAAATTAATCTAATTAAAAATCTTCCATAAGGTCTAAAAGCTTTTTTCTAGTTTTACTTATTGAAGATAAAAATCATATTGTTAGTTTTTAATTTATTTTGTATTAAAAATCTGTCAAAAATAAGTATAGATTATAAAATAAATCTAGTAATAATGTGGAATAAAAATGTAATTAAAAAAATTTAAAATTTTAAAAGATAAAAAATAAATCCATTTTTATCTTAAAGAAAAAGTTTATTTTTAATTTTACAACAATCTCTTTAAAAGTATGACAGAATCAATATATAAATAATTTGATTTGATTTGTGAGAAAAATATACAAGAATATATCTGAAAAAGTTATAAATAAAATAGCTTTATTATAAAATAATTATTAAATTGTAGATAAAAGTATTTATTAGATATTTAGTAAAAAATATTTTTAAAATTATTATCAGCTAATTTGTTAGAAATATGGGAATAGCTTATCAAATATCAACAATTATAAAAATGTATAAAAACAAACTAATTATTTTGCAAACAAAAGATATATATATTTTGCTTGTTTGTTTAATTTTTTTCTAAAAAATATCAAATATTTATTCACAAATTAATAATTTGAGAATTTATTGATTGATACAAATAATATTCAAATATTTAAGTCTCTTTTTATTTATCATAAATATAAGAAAAAATTCTATACAAGCATTTCTTTAAAAAACAAACATATTTTGAAGGAATTTTTAAACATACTATGGCGAAAATTTTAATTAAATAATAACCCATTTTTTTATGATACTAATATTAAATAATTTATTTCATAAACAAAAGATTAATCAGATATTCAAAAGTCAATATTAAGTTGAAATAATATTTTTTTAAAATTATTTCCAAAGAATTTTTCAATTAGATTTTGGTTAACTTTATATTTATTAATTCTATTTTATAAATGACTTTGATAAAAAAAATTGAAATAATTCATATCTTTTTGTTATTGATCATAAATGTATGCAAGTAAATATTCGATTTTGTATGGGAAAATTTTCTTACAAAATTAATTTGTTAATCTAAAAATAAAATAATTACATATTTACTAAATTTTTATAAAATAAAAAAAATATAAATTTTCAAATTAAAATAGAAATATTTTGTAAAAAACTCATTTAAATTATAAAAATAATCATAATATATTTTTTTACAATGATTCATATTTACATGTTAAACAGATAGAAAAATGAGCATAGAAAATCTTATTTTTATTTAAAAATTAATTAATTAATCAATTGATCAGTTAATAATTAATGGGTAATAAAGATGAGAGATTTTATTTTAGTAAATTATAAACTTTTGAAGATTATTTTACTTAGTTATTCATTTTTAATTAATTATCGCAAGTAAATATGAATGATTTAATTCTATTTTAAATATTAGGTTTAAATTTTATTAAAAAATGTATTAGATTATCTATTATTTATTTATAAAAAATTAAGATATTATTATTTAAAATATTTTGCTACTAACTCATTTAGATTAGAAAAATGATTAGATAATATAATTTATATTGCTATTGATCATATAGCAAAAAAATATCAAATTAGTATGGAAATTGTGCTTCTATTAGAAAGAAAAAAAATAATTTATGAATAGAAAAATAGAATTGATTAATAAATTTTTACTCTTTGAAAATATAAATATGAACATTCCTAGCTTTTTAGTCTTTTGCTTTGTTTGATAATTCTTTTCAAGATGGAAATAACAGAATTAATTAATTAACTAACTATTTGATTGTTTGAATTTTGAAAATAAATCAAATTTTAAAACTATTAAGTATTCAAGGGATTGTTAAGTATTTAATAAAATTTATGATTAGAATTTAATTTTTGTTTTTTCTAAGATTTTCAATTTTTTGAATTTTTTTCTTAATTAAAGATATACTAATCGTTACGAATTAATAAGAAAAAAGTAAGAGGAGTATAATTAGTTTTATGGACATATAAAAATGGCAAGAAACTATGAAAAATTGTTAGCTGAATTCGCTAGAATTTTCTCAAGTCTTGTGAAAATGTTCTTGTATTCTGGAACTCTCAGTCTACATCGCTTAGCAAGTAAAGATGTTGCTGTTTGAGGCAACTTTAACTTCTTAAGCCTAATTTTCTCATTTTTTTTGTCTATCTAATATAATTTACATAAATATAACATTTTATCCACGTTGATATTTGACATTTTAAAAAGTATCCTACCATCTTTGCTTAAGTTAACCACAGATGGGAATAGGAAGATAAAGAGATAACTTATTTAAAATGAGTCAATACTTCTCTTTTTCTATTATTTCATTTTTCTTTCATCATATTTATTACCTTTGCCTCTTTTGACTAGAGGAGAAGCATGATGATGGATGAAAAACATATGAAGTATAGGAAATGAATAGATGAAAAAAGTTAGTCTGTTTCTACTAAAGGATTGAAGATGAAACTTTAAAGATGTAAGATGATTGATAGATCCCATTAATGGTGATTGGAGACTGACTGATAATCTATAGTCAGGCAAGTGGCATCTATTAAAAGGTAAACAGAGATGGTTATTCTACATGGGTGAAGAATTTTTGTGAAAAGGGAGGGGCACATTAGAGACTGACCACCTTTAATTGCTCTTGAGGCCTAACCTACCTCTACCTGGCACCAGTAGATCTAATTCTTGAGGCTTTTCCCCCTCAAATAGAATGAAATTTTAAGATCTCTGTGCTTCCTTTACCCCTTTTGGCATTTTTAGATGTTTAAGATAAAGGATGTGTTATGGAGACTTAGACCACCTTCATAGCACACTGCATGTTATCACCTTTATCGGGCATCGAAGTAGTCCATGTATGAGACCTCTTTCGTTAACCTCTTTTTAAAAGAAGTTTGATGCATAATTATTGCCTGATTGGATTAAATTAGATGTCTTTCGTTAACTCAATTATCTTGCATTCTCTAAGCAGATTTGAAAATTCGATAGTAGAAATGGATTTCTTTTAGATTCTATTTTCAAGATGCATATTGATTCCTTAATATCTCTTATCTTTCCTAAAGGTGCTTTTAGTCTTTCTGTCAACAAAAGGAGTTCTGCTTTTTTCAATTCATATTGAATATTAACAAGCAAGCAGTCATAAATTGCAACAAATAAGCAATTAAAACATTCTTTCATTGGAATCCGATTTTACGCACACAATATCCAATAAAAAGAAATATTTAATGATAAGCTTATAATTGCAATAATGACCGAAAAAGAGTTATATTTCATGATAGAAAGAATTTTGAGATCATGTAACTAAGAAGTTAAAATTTACTTTGTAAGATGTGTTGAAAGCCACTTGAAAATATGCTTTGACAACTCCAGTTAAGAGTCTTCCTTAGCAATAATTAGAGGATTATTATTAGATTTGTTTTATTGAAAATGAACTGAGAAAATTTATGATATTGGCTCTTGCTTTTTGAGATAGTTCCTAATAATGGGATAAAGGTTCTATTTCTTTAAGAAAGTGAGATGTCTGATTGATTGGTTTGATCAGCTTATTTCTTCTCAAGAGTCAAAGAAGCTATTGATTCATACCTTTAGCCTATTATTTCTGGCTATTGAGTATTCTTCAATTTCAAGATTTCATTTTTATAGGGATCGTCTTGAGTTGATAGCTTTGAATCATATGGCTACTCTCTCTTTAGAAGATAGATAAAATGATGAAGATAAATTCCTTGGATTTATGATTGCTTAAGGCTCAAATGTGGCTAATGAATGAATTGGACTTCTTTTTAAGTGAAATTGCTTCTCTGAGTCTTTATTTATTTTTTATAAGAGACATACCACATTTCTACCATTAGCCTGCTATGACTTGCTACTGAGTAGTCTTCTATTTCAAGATTTCATTTTTATAGGGATCGTCTTGAGTAGATAGCTCTAAATGTTTGTAAACCTCTTATTTTAAAAAATAAAGACTTGAACGCTGACTTTCTTAATTCTGAAGCTTACTTATTGATTCTAAATGAGCTAAATAAATAATCTTGCCTAAAAATTGCCTAAAGATATGTCCTATAGAACTAACCTCTAAAATAAATAATAATGATTAAAAGAATTAATGTTAAAGCAATTAGAATAATGATATTCATAATAAGATTAAAGTAAAAAAGATTAAAAAATTAAATAAATAAACAATCAATCGTAACGATTAAATTCAAATTTAAATTAAATTAAGAAGAAATAAAAAGTAAAAAATGAGAAACACAAAAAACAAAATGAATATCATTAAAAATAATAACAAACAATGAGATGAAGTAAATAAAATGAAAAAGAAAAATCTTAGTCAAAACATAAATAATAACTAATCGAAGAAAATAATAACCAACCATTTATGTCTGTGCTTTTTGCTGAGAATAATTAATGCTTCTGTTAGATCTTCATTTGAAAGTTCTTTGGACAAGCTAGACAATAAATTAAGGAGATGATTGGAATGATTCTGAGAAGGCTATGTAAGGGATATGCGACATTTCGATGAATCTATGGACAATCTTGGATCTTCAATTCTACAAAATGTCTATAGTTAATATCTCTGTACATTATGGAAATTCCTGAGGAGATTACAAGTGAAGAAGTTTGAAGAGTGAGGAGACTCTTGTGTTTGAGAAGTTCATTATGGGGTCGCTTCGAATGCAGTTTCTTCTGCAGTAAAGCATGAGATGTCTAAGAGATTACTGAGCTAGTGGAATCTTTGAGGAGTATTTTGGAGATATTTGTGAAGGATGCTGGTATTGATTGGAGATCTGCATAGCGAATGCAGGGATATCGCAATCACCAAGATTTAGAAGTATCTGAGATATTAGAGGAAGCTTAGAAAAGTTGAAACTTTGTTTTCTTTTCATTATTATTGGGAAACTTGAATTGATTACAGAGTTGAGACCTAGTATTTGTGGAATCTTTTGTTTTAGAATACTTCTATGGTGAACCGAGGAAGAGAAAAGAAGCACTTTATGGGAATATACAGCCTATTTTTTCTTTCTCACAGGCAGATCTCAAGCTTTATCGGTAGCTGTAGCATTGAAGGAAAAAAGACAAATCAAAGAGGAACACTTGTAAGGGAGTTTCTTTATTTTTATTCTTCTCTATTCTTCTTTCTGAATCACAAGGAAATCCTTTTGGTGATCCATTCTTGGAGAAATTACTAAATGCTCTGTCTAAAACATTCAGATTGAATCTAACTTTGAGGCGTTCTTCTCAGCTAAGTTTATTTATTATTTTATTTAAATTTGTAATTTATCAAATAGGATTGCTGATTGCTATTTTTTACCTTTTAAATAAAGTTGCTAAAAAATTGAAGTAAGTTTTTTCTTTTGATTTCGTTTTTCTTTTAACAAAAAGCGTTCGACTTCAAAAATGCCTATTTTTGATTCGAATTTTATTTAGAGAATTTTGAGATTGTATGTGCTATGTGAAAGTAAGTTTAAAATTTTAGTGTTCCAAAGTCGCTGGAGAAACATATAATCGTAAGTATCCATAACCTTTATGTTATGTGACCGATAAGATTATGTGTACAGGGACAGGAACAATCTCCTGGTAAGTCTTTCTCTTCCCCTTTTATTATTTTTACAAATATTTTCAAAATCAATGAAAATACATAGACTGTCGAATCAGTATAACTGGCAATTCTATATTAAAAACCCAAAAAAATTGTGGATTTGGCTAATAAATTTTTTGTTAAGCCAACCACATAATTTTATTATATTAAACTTAGCAAGCGCTAATTTGAAACAAATATGATCAGCTTTTGAAAAAATGAATTTCTTTGCTATTTGCTTTTTATAAACCCCCTCATCTAATCTATACATTTAATAATATTAAATGTATAGATGAAGTAACATTTGTTTTTTTAAAAGAATTTGTTGATACTCTTCCTTACTTAAATAAAAATTAGACACCTAAAAGACCTTCTTTTGACAAATGATTGATCCTTTTAGTTAATTCTTTCCCATCCTTATGCTGCACCAAAAAAACTATTTACAAGCCTATATTTAATATATTTATTTATAGGCTTGGCGTAACATTATTTTGCTTAAAATTAATTACTCTGGATTATTTTATTATATAAAAAAGTAGATGATGGATGCATGGTGAAGACAGGTGACAGACACATAAATTAATCATATGATTATTTATTTGTTAATTAATTATACGTTTCATGTTCAGAGGGTATTGGGGAGGGACTTTTGTTATCAGTGACTTAGTTAGGCAGATGCAGGGAAGAAAATACATTATCTATTGGAGAAATAATTCAAGTTTTTTAAATTAAGTTTTTAAATCCAGAGAGTCAACAGTAAAATTCGATTCACGGAACCGAACCTATTCGATAGATAAAAAGTATTCCCTAAATCCAAAACTATATCAGTAGTCATTCTTACAAAAGTCGAGATTGTATGTATCCACCTCAACTGTATTACTCAGTCCTCCCTTCTTTTTCCACTTGTTCTCTTTTATTTCATTTCATTTATTTTTTCATTTTTATTTAATTTATGTTTGTCTATTTTTTAAAGCATTCATTATTCATATTTTGAATAATGAATGCTGTCCCTTCAAATAAAGGATTCGCTAATAATGCCCATCAAAATCGTTCACCGATTATGCGAATCCTTTATATCGTTCCGCCCATCAAAGTTCACCGTACCGCCCATCGTAAAGCCGTGCAAAAAATCCTGAAGCCTTTATTTTTAATATTTTTTAAAAAAGCCCTCCTTGAATCATATATTAACCTATTTTTTAAAAATATTTTTTAAACAAATTTTAAAGTCCTCTTCGTAGGCCTCGCATTATATCTCGCATTTTTAATAAAAAAATTTTTGATAAATAAATAAATCATTAAATATTAAAAAAATCAATAAATAAATAAATTAATATTTTTAAGTCCTTACATGGCTCTCTCGCATTATATCTCAAAATTAAAAAATAAGTTAAAAAAATAAAAAAATTAATGAATGAATAAATAAAGATAAAGAAAATAAGAATACAATAAGATAAAAAATAACTAATAGAATAAAAAAACAAACAAATAAGCAAATAAATTAAAAAGATTAAAGAAAACAAATTAGAAGAATAAAGAAAACAAAACCAGATAAAAGAAAACAAAAAAAAAGATTAAAAAAATTAATTGAAAGAAAAAAACAATAAAAAAGAAAACAAAAAAACAAATAATTAATTAAAATAAGAAAAAAGATAAAAAAGAAAAAAAGAAAAAAAAATCAAATATCAATAAAAACAAACAACATAAAAATAAACAACATAAAAAATTAATTAAATACAAAAAGTAATGGGGCATGCCAAATTTTTTTTTGAAATTAATTAAATTTAATTAAAAATACAAAAAAATTTAATTTTTCATTCAAATTGACAAACTACCTCAGGAATTGTACAAAAATTTATTTGAACTAAAAAATCAAAGCCAAATTACTTCATCCTAAAAATAATAAGTAAAAGTAAAACTTTCAATAAAGCAAACATCCTATTTGACATGCTTAAATTTAGTTAAATTAATATCTATGTTGATCGCAATTGATAAAGATATAATTATTCAAAAATATCTTTGAATTTATATAGCTCAAAAAGTTATTGACAAAAAGATATTTTTAATTAATTATTTTAAGCTATTTTGATGATAGCAAATTTACATTTGATATTTTTTTACTAAAATACAAAGTAATCAAATTCATATAAATTTCCAAAATAAAAAAAATGATAGTGATCTATTAAAAAAAATAAACAAAGTAATTTAATTAATCTATTTTGGTATAAAAAAGATAAATAAACAATTTTAATTATGAAAATTATAAATAAAAACTAATTAAATGCTAATTAGTGAAAGTAAAACAATAAATAAAATTATTTAAAAAAGCATGAAAAAACATTTATTAATTGAATATTGGCAATTAACTACAATTCATAAATTATTTTTAAGTTTAAAAATTAATTCGTTTGTTTGTTAATTTTTTAATAATCTCTTTTATATTACTTATTTATAATTAAAATAAGATATATTTTTTTCTAATTTTTAGCTAAATATTCTGAAGTAAAAGCATCTTGAAGAATAATAATTAAATAAAACAATAAATAAAATTATTTATGGATAGATGGATGAAAGGTGTGACATGAAAACATATTTTTTAATGAAATTTTAGATAGCATTAATTAATAAGTTATTTTGTTAATATATTTTTAACTATTTATTTTGAAGTAAAGTAGCTTGAAGAATAATTATTATAAATAAAACAATAAATAAAATTATGTATGGATGGATGGATGGATGAATGGATGGATGGATGGATGAAAGGTATGACATAAAAACATATTTTTTAATGAAATTTTAGATAGCATTAATTAATAAGTTATTTTATTGATATATTTTAAATTATATATTTTGAAGTAAAACAGCTTGAAGAACATATTAAAAATAAAACAAAAAATAAAATTATGTATGGATGGATGAATGGATGAAAGGTATGACATAAAAACATATTTTTTAATGAAATTTTAGATAGCATTAATTAATAAATTATTTGGTTAATATTTTAGTTGATATAATTTTTCCAAAAAGAAAGAAATTAATTAGGAAAACTAATTTCAAACATCAATTTCTTTTTCTTTACTCTGTTAATTATCTATATTGAATTAACTTCCTTAGTTAGAGTATACGTTTTATTAGAGTGTTGCTTATTTTTATTCTTTTTAGTTGATATTTTGAGGGGTATCTATTTAAACTCTGTTATCAACAAAAGGATCTTATAACTCAACATTATTTCTATCTTCTAAAGTAGTTGGCTATTTTGGAGGATATGGGCTCTTGCCATTTAAATATTGTCTTACTTTACCCATGAATCTGTTTTGTGGTTATAAATGTTGAGGCAATTCACTTCTTTCAACCTACAAATAGAAATCAAACTGAATAAAAGCCTTTTAAATTTCAAATTAATAAATTACGACTGGAGGTTCTTCGAATTCAATGTTTCTTTTAATGAATTGAACCCAAGTTTCACGAGGATCTATTACAGGATCAACTAATTCAGGTTCTATTTATGAAAATTAAGATTTTATTTATTTAAAAAACATTTATTAATTAATTACTAGTAGGTCTTTAATAGAAATTAGGGCAAGATTCAAATGGAATTCTAGCCTTCAAATGATCCAAGAACTATTCGTAATTGCAATAGCTTAAGTACTTACCCTCAGCTCCCTTTTAATATACTTCAGGAGTTTGTAAACTTCTATAGTATTATAGAATTGTTTGAGTTTTTAAAACAAAAGAAATTTATAATTTACTCTAATTAAGTTAGATCCAATGAAAGCAAGTATAAGCACATTTCATATTAACCCATAACTATAGCGCATTCAAGAGGAGTAAATTCTTATTTAATAAATAAATAAACAAATTAATATTTCTTCGAATTTCAAAATTTCCATCAATTATGAATAGATTATAAATTATAAACAATTTTACTTTGATTATCTTCTGATCTTTATAGAACTTATGCGCCATTTTCAATTAATAATTTTGCCATATCAATATGTCCTCTTTTAGCTGCCCACATCAAAGGACTTATTCCTTTTGAGGCTGTGTTATTAACTTAACTGCCCATCTAATTTTTTTATAATATATGTTAAAAAATACATCAAAAATAAATAATATGTCTTTGATTACTCCTAAAATTAATTTAACTAGCTTTTAATCGTTCCTCCAAACACTTCTTGACAATGCTGTATTCTAGCAGTCCTCAGTTAGAGGAGCGTTAAGTAAAATGGGATTTTCCTATTTATTATTAAAAGTGAAATCAATCAAATGTTTCTCTGCTAAAAGCCATTTGATAATAATATGCAATAGATAGTACTTTGATGAGCTAGGCAACTCTTGCTTCATCAGATTGTTCTACTGCTTCGTATAATTATTCTTTAACGTTGTTTGCTCCCATGCTATTTATATACTAATTAGCTTTATAGTTTTGATATACTTCTAAGTTAAGATAGATGAAAATAGTTAATTAATTTAAAGTTAATGCAATTAATTGTAATTAATTTAAGAATTTAAATTTGCTTTTTTGATAAAAATTTAGTGATAGCTAACAATATAGTTTTTTTTAAGCTATATAAAAAAATCTGATAAACATATAATTCAAATATTGTTTATATCTATTACAAAATTTGAAATAGATAATCATCAATCAACCTACTTTCTAGCCTGAAAAATTCAAAAACTTAACTGAAAACAATAATTTTCCCATTCACATAAAATTAATTCATAAAACATTTGGTCTCGAATTTCATTTTATCTTTATAAAAATAATGTTTCAATTCTTAACTTTTAACAAGTTAATATTTTACTCTTTCCTAGAAATGCAAGTAAATGTAGTGAAAGTCTATGAATTATTTATTAAGAAATAATTCAAGAAAAACACAAAAAAAATAAGTTTAAAAAATATTAAAATAGTAAAAAAACAAACAAAATAATTTAAGGTTTTTTAATTTATTTAAAAAAATTAATATTCTCGTTTAGCTCTCTTTATAATTTTTTGCTAATTTAAATAAATTTTAAGAAGTTCATTCTTAGATTCTTTCATCTAGAAAGCTTAATTGACTAGAAATATTTTTTTTAAATAATCTTTGTTTTCTATTTTTGGTAAAAAAAAAATATATTTTAAAGATTAAAAAATAAATAAATAAATAAATAAATAAATACTTTATTTTTATTAATTAAATTATTATAAATTGATAAAATATCTAAATATTTTAATAAATTTGAGTTATGAATCTTAATTTATTTATTTACTTACAATGAATTTATTTAAAATTTGAAATAATCTTTTAATACAAAGAATATTCTTCGCATTAGTAATTAGTTATTAACTTTTTCTAATGCTTAGAAAGGAAAAATGTTAAAATTAAATTGTAATTGTTTAATTGCTATTAATAAAAAATGAGTTGATGGACAAAAAAATTAGGTAGAAACTTATATTAATTTATACAAAATGAGAAAATTTAAATAAATCTATTTAATCTTAAAAGTATATAATTTTTTAGCAATTAATTCTACCATATAAAAAATTATATTATAAATTATTAGGAAAAATATTTTAGTGTTTTTATTCATATTTACTACATAAAAAATAAATAAATAAATAAATAAATCTTTTAAAATAATATTAAGGAATATTTAATTAAATTTTTTTGAAAGTAAGTAATTTGAGAAACAATTAAAAAGTATTTACACAAATTTATAAAGAAAAGTGTAGAAATTTTATTAAATGATAAGATGATATCACAAATAAATAAAAACAAGTAAACAAATAATAAATTAATTAAAATATTTGTTTTTTATATACAAATAAGTAAACTATATATAAATATTTCTAAAAAGTGTAAGTAAATTAGTTCTATAGTAATTTATTATATATTTTTTAAATTATTTTTTTATTAGTTTTTCCAAATGAATAAATAATTAATAAATAGCTAGTTATTTCAAATATTTGCTTGTTTGTTTGTTATGGCATAATAAGCGTCATTTATTTCTTTATTTGGATGTTTTGTAATTATTGAAATTATGATGGTTGAGTAATTAATTTATGTCTGTTGAATATCCTAAACTTGATAAAACTATCTTCTCCTTCAATCAATATATCACTTTATCTATCTAATTAATTAAATTATATAAGAATTTTTTTATTTAAGAGAGATTAGTGTAAATCCTTTCAAGAATATTATGAGTTTTTCAAATAGTTTTTCTTTCTTTCTCTTAGCACTTGCTTTAGCTTGCATGCATTTAGTATTGAAATGCAAGTTTAACAATAATTATTCAAATTATAGCAAATTTTTTTAAGAATAATAAAACCATATCTAGTAGAAAGTTTCAAATAGACAACAAATCATTCTATTTTTTCTTAAGAGACTTTAATTTTTGCTGAATTCCTTTCGAGCAAGTGTACTGAAGTAGAAACTTAGAAAGATATAATAAATTTTTGTAATTTTAATAAATTAGAAATAGATTTAAATGATGGACTAATTGACTGATAATTTAAATCTGATTCAGAGTTTTATTTATTTATATTTATGTATGAATATGTATGTATTTATTATTGTATGTTCAATTATTGACTAAATAAATAGGTGTTAAAAAGATAGAGAGTGATTTTCAGTTTTTGAAGAGTATTATCAATTTTAAACCTAAAGCTGTTGGGTGTCATTTAATTCTGCTTATTCGCTCAAGTTAAAAGAAACAACTTTGATTTAGTTTTTGCTATCTTTGCTTAGAGATTTTTTCATGTATTCAATTTGCTTAACTTAGATTTTAGGAGCAAAATTCATTTTCTTTAGTTAAGCTTATCTTTATTCAGAAATATATAGAGCATTGTAGACTGTATTTTCGAAAGTTGATTACAATAACTCATCTTCATGAGGTTCAAATCCATTTTCAAATTCAAAGAAGGAGAAATCAAATTTTTTTCTCAATCTTTCGCGTAGCTTAGCATCTTCCTCACCTGCAACAAAGTTTATTTCATAAATTTCTCCAATTATTTTGTAAAGTGAGTGATATTTCTCAATCATGTTGGAAAAGTAAATCTTAATTTTAATAAACATCAAACCAAAGCTTAAAACTACTCTCTCCAAGAGAATAATCAAAAACATTAAATACTCCTTTTCATTTTTTTTTGCATTCATTTCCTTTTAATTGTTCTGTAAAGCAGTTAAGTTATAGCACTCAGTCCCTATGAACCCGCTCAACATTTTATGATTAACTTCTTTTGTTGGTTAGTATAAATATCGAATAAGCTATTTAATTAATATGCTGTTTTTGTTTATTTAACACTATTGATTTTTTTAATTAATTAATTGAATATACCAAAAGTAGCTTGCCTTTTTTCTTTTTTGCTTATATTAGAAGTCAAACTTTACTCTTGTTTACCTCTATTTATCTATCTATCTTAACAAAAATTTGTAAATGATAATAGATAGATAGATATATTTATTAAATTATTTATATTGAAAATTTTATTCTATTTAGCTCATTTTCTTATTATAGCATTTTAAAACTAAATAAATACGTAATAAACAAGTAGAGTGCGCATTGAAATTTTTTCTCTGTTCAATAACAAAATAATCAATCAAACCTGCATACATTATAATTACTTACTAATATCAAAATCATTAAATTTAATTACTCATTTCACAAAATAATCAATCTTATTTTAAGAAAATTGATAAAATTATCCTAACTGATTACATTTTGAAAGGTGCATATATATTTATTTTTGTTCAACACTCCTTAAATAAAATAAATTAAGCTAAACATTATTATTTTTTTTCAAACAAGGACAAAATTAACTTAACCAATTCTCACAATAAATTGTATGGAGCTAATACAAGCAAAATACAAATAAATCAATCAATTGGATTTTAAAATTGTCCCTGTTCAAGCACTCAAACTTTTTAATAAAATTGAATAACTAAAGTATAAATAAATAAATGAATATTTTTCTTTCTTCGTCAATAAATTAAATTTGGTAGAATGCTAACTTATTTAATAAAAAGCTAATTTTTGATCATTTTTATTGAATAAAAAGATAAATCTTAAATGCTTTTATTAATTCATTTGTTATTTAAAAAATATTCTAGCTTGCTATCTATTAATCCATCTATCCATCTATCTATCTATAAATCTAGATATATATTTAAGTTTTATTTTTAAAATTTTGAAAGATTTTTCAATATTTTAAAACTTCTTTATTTACTAACATTTATAAAATCTATTAAATAATTAAAATATTATTTTATTTAGCTAAAAATTTACATTTAAATTGAATGTACTCAAAAATTAATTTTCTTTCAAATTTTGTTTCTTTATAAATTAAAATATTTTTCAATTATAATAAATAAATAAAAATAATTAGCTAAACAAACTTAAAAATTTATTTGAAAAATAAAAAAATGTTTAGAATGTATTGAATTTTGTTTGAAAAATGTAATGAGTAAACAATTATTACTTATTATTACTTATTTAAATACCTTTTTCAGATTAGCTAAAATATTGTTAAAATTAGAGATCCTTTTCTCATACTTAAAGGATAATCGCTCTCTAAGTTAACTAATAATTACAATATGTAGAAAAAATCTAATTAATTAAGAAATGTTTTTTATCATAGAAATTTTAAATCTTTCAAAATATTTTAGTTAATACATCAACAATTGATAATTTTTGAGATTTTAATTATTGCCAAAAAATTAAGATAGATTTCAAAATATTAAAATAAATTTAATATATTCAACTTTTAAGCTTTTGTATCAATAAATTTATTAATTTGTTAGATCTTCAAAAAAAAAAGATATTAAAATATTAAGAAATTTATTTTATTCAAAAATAAATAGATTATTAATAAAAAATTAAAATGGTATTGTTTTTTTGAATGAATTTTTCAAAATCCTAAGCAAAATGAAAAGTAAGTTTGTTTGTATGAATAAATTCTAAGATTGAAATATTTCTATGTAATGAGCTAATGTTAATTTATCAATAATAAATAAAATTTCCTATTTATGTTTAAATAAAAATTAGATTTTTTGAATATTTCTAATTGTTTCAATATAAAATTTACATATTATTATAAAATAAATTATTTTATTGTCTATTTTTAATAATTAAAAGTATAAATAAATAAATAATTGATGATTTGTTTTATATAAGATGATTCGCTGATTTATGCATTCACTTGCATTGAATTTATTAATTAATAAATACTATTTAGTTTGTTTTCTTTAAAATATTCCCTAATCAGATAGCTTGATAGTTTTAATTGTTGCCATTATTTAAGGGTTACTGCTATGGGTCTTGCTATTACTATATAAGTTACTGCTAATCTTGTTATTATTATGGGATTTGAGCAAATTATTATTAATTAAAACCTGCATTATCTTCACTCCTTATCGCAACCATGCCATAAAATATACAAAGAGTTAGGCAGAGTACAAAGAAAATTAAAATGTAAAGAGCATAAGAAATTATAATAAAAAATAAAGTGAGAGTGTATAATTATCCACAATCAGTATCTTTAGAAGAGTTGAGACCCATTAAGCATATATGGGAATATATAATACAAGCATAGAATGAGTATTCTAACAAATTTGAAAAGAATTTTTAGCCACATTATACTAAGATAATGGTGAAAAGAGACAATAAACCTATCAGAAAGCAAGAAAAAGCTGATATTAAAGTCCAATTTAAAAATTCTTTGTTGTTGCAGTTGCCATGGTAGCTTGGTTCTTAGCGAAATAAAATAAATAAAGAACCAAATAAGATATTTACTAGCGTTATCATCAAAAAGAAAAACTTCCAATCCCTTTCATTAGCATACATCATTTATTGATTATTTTTTTAGTTAGTTAGTTAGTTATTTACTTACTTCTATTTTTCTAATTAAATCTAATATTTATATATATATATTATTCTTTTCAAATCAGGCATTCATTCATAATATTTATTAAATTTTTTATAAAATCAATACATTTTTAATGTAAAAACCATTCAATTACTCTATTTGCTTTTACAAGTACTTACAAGCAAATTAAATGTATTATGAATTACATATCAATAAATTTTTTATAAGACGTTTCTAATTTTATTCATATAAAAACGAGTAATAAGGTTTTATGATATAATCCAAATTTATACTTCGAAATATTATATTTAGTTAGTTTCTAATTCGGTTACTGTTTACATTTTTAACTAAAAACATTAAATAAGCTTTTTACTTTTTTAAATATTTTTTAATCATGAGCAAAAGTCTAAAAAATAATTAGTTTATTTGTTTAGAATATGAAGTAAGTTTTCAAATGAATAATTATTATAAACATACATAGAACCTGATTACTTTAAATCCTCATTAATTCTCACTGATATAAATTTCTTCGTATCCTCTAAATATTTCAAATTATGACCATTAATGTTTGCTGGATTTTTAGGAGGGTTTGTGAGAATTAATTTAAATTTAGGGTATATACTTTTTAACTAAAATGAATAAATTTAAAACTATTAAATAAATTTTTTAGATAAATTATCAATAAATTTAACTAAATAGCAAATGACAAATGATATATATATATAAAGGAATTTGAATATTTATAATAAAGAAGGACACTTAATTTAAGTAAAATACCTATATTTATATTATTCATTGTATTTGTATGGTTTTTAGTGTATCATATTTTTATTTTGATCCTTATTATTACACTTCATTTTTGCTATTAAATAAATAATTGAGTTATTTAGTATTAGTCTCTGAAAAGTACCTTTTTAGTAAAGAGTTTCTTTGTCAATAAAATTTAAACCTTATATAAACTTTTATAATAAAAGAATTAACATTTTTAAAAATACCAATCGAATAATAAAAGGATAAGAAATCTTAAAATATCAAATTTTAAATTGCATATCACTTATTTAATTAGTTAGTTAGTTAGTTAAATTAAACTTTAAAAGTAAAATTTATTCATATATTTTGTATGATTAATATTTAAAAAAAATTACACAAGTTTTAATTTACTAAAATTCAATTAACTTTTAAATGAATTTGCTTGGATTGAATCCTTTTGCCATACTATTTTTGCTTCTTGCATAACTAAAATTATAAATTATTTATTTATTTGTTTCTTTACAGCCTATAAATAATTTGCACTTATATTAAATGATATGAATAGTTTTTTGGAATTATATTTTTGAAATGCTTAAATGTATGTAATGAAGTGAAAATTTTTGGTTAAATATATTTTAAATGAATAAAAATATTTTGGAATATACAATTTGAATTTTATATATTTGCATACACTTTTTGCTAATCTGTTATAAATAAAACTCAAAAAATCTTTAGTTACATTTTGATGTTTTGATAGGAATTAATTGAAGTATTATTAATTAGAAATATCTAAATTTAATATTAATTAAAAAACGATAAAAACGACACATATATTTAGACAAATTTGCTGATAATATTTTATTTTTATATATCATAAATATTCAATTAGTGTAGGAAGAATGTGAGTAGGAAACACTGACATAGCCTGAACCACTGGCATGATCTTTAGAGGCAAAACAGTTGTAAATGAAGAAAATAAGTACTAATGCTACAAAGGCAAAAATAACAATATAGAAAACCATGGCTAAGGTATGCAAGTCTCCACAAGTTTTGCTGTCTTTAAGTACCAATGCTACAGCGCAAACAAGGACAGCAATTGTTCCTAAAAGGTCTACTATTAGGTAGAATTAGAGAAATCTTTGTTGAATGGTGAAATATGCAATGATGTACTTAAGAACTAGAACACCTACAATAACAAAGCAAACAATGTATGTGTATTTACTCCAGTTAAGGAAATCAGTGGCTCTACAATAGCTAAATTTAGAGGAATCATCAAGGAAGAAGTAAAAGAGGGCACCAAATATTACATAGAATATGCCCATAACGAAATTAGCATAATCAAATCTAATTACCATTTCTGCAATCCAAAGATATTTTATTAATTGAAAACTTATGAATTTTTCTATATTATTAATTATTTAATTAATTATTCAATGTATTAATCAAATTTGATTTAAATCTAAAAGATATCCATAGATAGATAGATAGATTAATTCAAAAATTAATCATCAAACAAGCAAACTATACTTTTCTGTTTATATCTTTAATGCCAAACCTTTCTTTATGATAATAAATCTGATATGAATCAAAAATCAATTAATTTACCTATTTTTTTAATCACTTTTAATAATTTTAGTAATAAATCGCCTTTCAAATTTTAAATGAATGACAATAGTAAAAAGATGTATTTTCTTTAACAATCATTCATTTTTTGTCTGAATATCTTTTGATTCAAATATTTCTATTTAAATTAATGCTAATACTGCATATTTACTTTAATCTGTATGCAAGTTTTAACAAACCTACATTTTTCTATGAAATATTCAAGTTAAAACGATGGTAAATATGGCTGATTATATCAGATCTAAAATATATTCTTTTTTGCAATAAAATGTGTATTTTTATTTCTATTAAATCTTTTATTAATTGATTTTATAATTCTATAGAAATAAACACAGATTAATACAAATATTTTACTTTATGAAAAATAAATAAATAAATCATTTGGTTTGTTTTTACGAATAATATATACAGTTAAGGTTCATATATTAAGGCCTGTTTTTAAAAATTTGAAATTAAGGCCGGTAATCGAGGTGTCTAAACAGAAATAAAGGTGGCCTTAATATATGAACCTTTACCGTATATATTTAAATATTTTAATTTTATGTGAATATGTATGTATTGTATGTGTTTATCTTTTGTTTGTTACTTACATTTTAAAAAAAATTAGGAATATAATTAGGCTCAAATAATACCAATATTAAAAAGTATAGATAGAATGCAATGATAGAAATAGAAAGTATAGTGATAAAATTAAGAAAATTAATCGAATCTATGAATAATACTGACATAAAAAATATATATTGTGCTATGTATGCATTTATTTATGTAGAATTAATTATTTTACTTATAAAATGCATTTAATTTTACAATTAATTTTCAATAATTTGAAATTGCTTGCTTCTTTGCCATTTTGATTTATTGATTGATATCGCAAATTTTGATATTAATTATAAAACGACCTAAAAACGGTCAAAAAAGTTCATCTGAATATATTAGTAAAAGTGGCTATACTTTTATTAGTATGTGGAGATAATGTGTTTTTTTCATAATTAACCATCATATTGGGGAGCGGTATCGTTATTCATGGGTTTGCCTTCTAAATCATCTGTCTTTTGCATAGAAGCGCTAGCAACCATTCCAGCACAGCAGATGCAAGAGCAGCAAATAACCAATCCTAAAATACCAAGACTAATGTAGACAAGAATATAGAAAACCATAGCTAATGTATGCAATTCTCCACAACTTTTGTTATCCTTTACAGTTAAACCAATTCCACAAATGATTACAAAAATACCGCCAACTGCTTCAAGAGAAGACCAAAGAGTAGGACACTTCTAAGTCAATTTGCAGATATACAAAGGAAGTTTGATTAAAGAAACAGCAGTATAAGAAAGACAAACAATCATAGTTAATTTGGTCCAATCTATAAATTGGCTATCATCGCATTTAGAATATCTCTCAGGATTTGTTGAAAATGCATAGAACAAACCACCGAAAATACCATAAAAGATGACGATTATAAGATCTTTGCCCCAAGCAGAATCGTTGTTACCACCGAGTTGTGGGTTTATTTGGTTTAGTTGTTCGTATTGCATTTATTAAAACTCTATCAGTTTGTTTTGATGTTATTTGATTTATTATTTTCAATTATTTCTCAATATGAATTTTAAAGAGTTTACTATAAAGAAAAAGATTATTGTCTTCAATCTGATATTATCTTATCTGATTTGTATATATATAACAAACAATTAGTAATCTTAAAATTAAAGTAATTGTGGAAATATTTAAATGCTCACATAAAGAGTAAATAAATGAATATCTTTATTCTAAGTAGTTAAATTATTTATAAATAATTGTTTTATCATAAATTATTTTATCATTTTTGAATAAAAACTACTAAGTATAAAGAGAGAGAGAACAAAAAAATTTTTGTAAATAAATTAATAGTTTTAAATAATAAATAATTCATTTTATTTAATTTAATTTATTTACAAAATTATACTTTTAAGCAATAATAATTACATTATTTTCATTAAATTTTAATCTAATAAGTAAAAAAAAACTAAAATAATACATTATTTTCTAATTTTTTAAATATTTATTGAACAAAAATTAATTTTATTTTTTCTTTTAAAATATTTTATTGAGAAAATTAATTATTTTTTAGAAGTAATATCAATGATAAAATTATTTAAACATTATTTGAATAAAAGCATTTGGTATTTAAAAATAAATAAGCATTTATTTGTGCTTGTTTGTGACTATTTTTTTTATTAAGCTTTTATTGCAAGATTTGTTTGTATAAAATAAAATTTACTACCAAAAGAAATGAATAAATTAAATAATATATGTAGGAGTTTGTTTTTTTATTAATATTAAGTAGAAGTACGTACTATTACAGCTTATTAAATATTTAATTACCCATAATTAATTAATTAAAATAACAATATTTCTAATAAATCAATTAAGATTGCTTTTTTTCAATAATTTCAGATATTTTTTTCAATTTATCAATAAATATTTTTTAGCTTTTTGTTAAAATAAATAAATATATTTTTCGTTGAATAAAGATTTTTATCAAAGCAAGAAATAATACCTTCAAAATAAAAAATATTTTGATTGTTTATCTCATGTTTAGTATTAATCATCTTAGCTGTTTGCTTGCTTGCTTGGCAAATTAAAAAAAGTATTTTGATACATAAATTTATATAAAAAAAATATTTTATTCTTAGTTCAAAATAAATAAATAAATAAATGGTTTATAATTAATGAGCTAAATTTTTGAGTTAACATAAATAAAATTAATTACTAGGTTAAGTATAATACAAACAATAGCTTTATTATGAATGATAAGTTAGTAATGATATTAAATAATAAAAATACAAAAAATTTAGTACATTAAATTTACATTAAAAAGTGATTTATATTATAAAAAATTTGAAAAATATTGAAAAAATATGCTAAGTAAATTAAAAAAAGTATTTATTTCATATTGAAAACAATTTATAAACACATACAATAATTATTAAAAAAAAATATTTTAATTTTTAAAAAATAAATTATTGAATTTAAATTGTTATTTATGATAAGATGGCCAGTAAATAAGTTAGTAAAGAAGTAAGTCAATCAACCATTCAATTAATTAATTAACCAATAAAATATAAAATGGTAGAGATAAAAAAAAAAAAGGCAAAAATAATTAATTTCTATTGTAATATATGAGACTGACTAATTATTTACTTACTGATTGATGAATTTAATTACTTATAAATACTATTAGGTTACTTAATTTGATAATAATAAATTAAAGATTGGGATGATTCAAACAGTACATACAAGAAAAACAAAATCATTAACAATCTTCTATAGTTTATATTATTCTTATGATATGATGATGATTTACATTCTTAATTAATTAATTAATGAAAATATTTACAAACCACATAATAAATTAATTTAAAAATAATTTAAGATGTGGTATTTTTTAAAGTTAGGGAAAATTTTTTACTACTGAATTATTTATTTATTTATTAATTTTTTATTAATTTAATTATTTATATTTAATATTATATTTCTAGTAATTGCTCTGTTGAATGAGCAAGCATCTAATTTTATTAATTATGATATGAATAATTTCTATTTTAGCTATTTGATCTATTTTTGGATGAGCATTAATTTTTTAATTTTTTGCTCAGTCGTCTAAATCTTTAAGAATATTATTCATTGATAGGCGTTCTGATTATTAATCTTTATCTTTGGTTTTATTTGTATATGTTTAATTATTATTTGTTTAAGTTTTGCTTGTCTAACTTTTATTTGATTACGTTAGTTAATCAAGAAATTATTAATTTGGTTTCTTTTAATTTTCTTCAACTTCGTCTTTTGCGTTTAAATTTAGGTTAGAGTTCATTTTTTCTAGTTCAAGAAGAATTTCAATATCGCTTTTATTCTCGTTGATATCTATTATTGCATTATTAAATATTTTATTTTTATTGCTTTCAACATCATTTTCGATAGAGCAAAAATAAGTGTTTGTTCCTCTTCTGATATTTTCGTCATTTTAATTTCCTTGTGCTGTATTTTTTTCATTACCCTATTGCTCTCGCTTTTTTTATTCCTATGATTCAATTTACAAATCCGACCAATTTTGAATAAATGATCCATTTTATTATTTGCTTGTTTTTGACTGTGTATCTTTACCTGATTTTCTAATAGTAGAAATATCATCAGGAATTACTATTTTAAATAAAAAAATATATTCGACATTAAATTATGCATATTTATGTATTGATAATATCCTAGATATTGCTTGAACAAAAACTTTTTAATCTGTCTAAAATCTTAAAATAAATTTTACTTATTTCTGAATTTTTCTCTTTTTATTTGCAGCTTTAGCATGGTCCCATTTTTTCTAATTTTTACACTAACTTCCTAATTATTTATCCTTAAATTCTTAATTAGATTGTTATTGTAAAATATAATGTTAAATTTCTATAAGATTCAAAGTAAATTCATCAAATTTATTCTTATTCACAAATCAATCAGCTTAATCTTAAAGTAAATATACAAAAAAAATTATTAATTAATTAATTGCTGGTTTTGTTTAAAGCTTTATTAAATACAAATAATTAATAGTATTCCATTTATTAATTCAAATAATTAGCCAACAAAGTAAATTTTACTAAAATGTGATATATTAATTAAAAATAATATTCTAATATTAATATTTGGTATTCTTTATCTTTTGTTCAATAATTGCATAATTAATTAATTATTTTTTCTCTCTTAAAAATAAATAGTTGAAAATTTTAATTCTATAAAATATTTTTTGAATTAAAATTATCAAATAAATTTCGAATTATTCTTATTTTGATTAAGCCAAAATAAATATTTTGTAAATCAAATAAATTTTTTGCAAGATAAGTAAGTATACATTTTTTTAGTATTTATCATCGAAAATTTTGTGTTATTGATAAAAATAAAATAAATGTCTATCATCTAAGATATTATGTGATTATTAAATGAGTACTAATAAATAAAATATAATTTCTGCTTAATTAATAATATTTTTATCATTTTTTTGCAAAATAATTAAAATAAATCATTATAAAATTTTTTCAAAACCAAATATTTTTAAAATTTAATTCTGATTTTTGATTTTTTCATTCGAATTTTAAAAAATATCTCTTTGTTTCATATTGGTTTTTAAAATACTAATTATTATTAAAAATTCTAATTTTTAATTTAATTTGTTAGAGTTAGCAATTGATAATTATTAAGTTTTTCACTAGACTTAAAAACTTTTTAATTATTTGATTATGTAGCTAGCTTTGAAATAAATTAAATTAATATTACATTGTTTATAAAAATAAATTAAAATACCATTATTTTTATAAATATTTGTTCTAACTTTTATTTAATTATTTACTGAACAATAAATTAATAATTTACTGACAGATAAAGTTATACATTTAAAAAAATAATAATTAAAGAAAAATAGTATTTATATTTTAATGGACTAAATAATATAGAAATTCTTAAAAACTAAGATTGATCTAGCATTTAGAAGAATGCTTTGTATGTAAAATTATTCAAATTTAAGAGGTTTAGCAAACTTAACTTGCTATAAGTATTTATCTAGTATATTTACTTTTTTGACTCACAAATAAATGTCTAATAAATTTGCAAATAAACAATTTTTAGTTTTGTGTTACTTAATATATTTATCTATCTAATAAGAAACGATGAATGAAAGGCTGATTGACAAACAGACAGAAAGACAGATAGTATGCATTAATATTTATTTATTCATTAATTTTAAAGATAATTAATATATTTATTTATTAATTTATGCTCAACTAATTTGATGATAAATAGTTTTTATTAACATAATATAATAGATAAAATAAGTAGAATTAACTAATGGGAAATATAAAGAAACTGATTATAGCAAAAAAATACAATTCATCTACCTCATACTATTTATTTAAATAATTAATTTATTAATTAATTAATTAGCTGTTGATATTAATTAAAGTAGTTATTAACAGGTAAGTAGGAAATCAATTACTCAGATAATAAAATAAGAAACAATAAGTAAAAATAAATTTAGGATTGACTAAATATGTCCAAGTCAAGATACTCAGAATTATCTAGAGCAAGTTAAAAAACTTAGCAACTTATGGAAGAAATAAGCTCAATGAATGAATCAAAGTAATAGTTTGTTTTTATTATTTAGAGTTTACATGCTATTCATTCATTAATTATTAAAAAATCATTATAAAAATGAATGTAAGAAGGTAGATAGATGGTATTTCATAAATTTTTATTAAATCAAAAGGTTAGTTAAAGCCCAAGGAGCTATTGATGCGAATACTCTTTACAATATATGGGCTGCATTAGGTTTTTAATTAATTTTTTTAATTCTTAACTAAGTTATTACAATATTAATAAATTTTAAAGGGAGCCTCATTTCCAAGAGCTTAAAACTTGGTAGAGCTTTGCAGATCCCAAAATTTGGAACTTTTACATTTTCATATCCAGAAATAGATTTAAAAGTAAGCATTTATTCATTTATTATACAAAATTAAAATGGATGTTTTATTTCTTTGCACAATCATAATAAATAAATAAAATAAATTGTTTCTTCACTTTGTATTTTAAAGTAGAAATAAATTATTTCTTTAATAACAAAAAAGCATACTACAAATGCTGAAAGTAGAAACTCTGAAAATAGAGAACCTGTTTTTATTGTTTCTAAAGAATTTGCTTAGGGATCTGAAATTAAAAGTGGAGTCTTCAGAGAGAAAGGTTTGAGGCCATTTCAACTAACAAGTCTAAATGGAAATATCTAAATGACCTAACTTTCATTTACAGAGCTTGGAGCTCTTTCTAAAACAGACAAGGATATTGCCTACTTGGCTATTTAAAGGATAAAATATCGACTTGAACAACTAATAAAATAGGTAATTAATTAATTTGTGATAATTGATTAATAATCATTGTGTTATTTACTCATAGAATCCATTAAATGAAGCTATCGTTTTGGAAATACCTTGCGTGGGTACTTTGATGATAAAAAATAGTGTTTGCGCTGTAAATTTTAGTGAATTTCTTGTCGTTCAATTACAAGTAATAAAAGAGTATTAAATCCAACATAATTAATAAAATAAATGAATTATATTTATAGGGAATATTCAAAGAAACCATGGACTAGAGGAGAAGCAAAATAAGCAATTTAACTTCTTTGAAGCTTTAGCAACTAGTATATATTGATAATACATTTATTTAATTATTTTTATGTTCATTTTATTGTATTTCAAATAGGAAGAAAACTATAAAAACTTAGATGAAGGGGCTAAATAATGGTTGGGAAAAAATCTAAATATTGATGCAGAAAAAGATTGGAAAAGAAAGATTTTTTTTGCCAAAACTCCTGATGCTCTTTCAATAAAAAATGATGATATTATATCACAATTCTAGAGGACATCGTGCTCTACTCTTTTTGGCACAGTAGGCAATAAGGCCTATAGGTAATTTTATATTTTTATTAAATATTCTTCATTTTATAAATTTATTTTTTAGGCCAAAAAGATTTTCAGATAAACCAGAAAAATTTAAAACAGAAAGCGACACAACCAGTGTTAACAATTAGCCTAAAGAAAGCGCTGCATAAACAATAGCCAACTATAAGATATTTAAACAATTTTAAAATTTTATAAAAAACAAATTTATGAGCTCTGAAGCAGTAAAAAATTTTTTATTTGTTAGATATCATTATTAATTATTAAATTAATTTAAATTTATGTAGAGCTTTAAATTAGTTCTAAATGAAGGAACTGGAAATCAACATTTGAAAAATTTAATGATTGATTAGACTACATTTAAGGGCGGCTTGTAAAAAATCAGCTTTGAAATATCAGATTAAGATTTAGAATAGCTCTTCAAATTCATAGACAATAAAAAAGACGGACTTATTGATTAAGAAGAATGGAATTAGCACTTTACTTTTGACAGTTAATCTTTCAAAATTATTTTTTATATTTTTATTTTGAATTAAAATTATTTGCTTTAGTTTTTGATTAATTAAAATAAATAAATAATCCCATCCTCTCTTACATTTTAAAACCTCTTACATAGATATTATTTAGGAAAAATATTTAGGATAAAAATTTAAATTTTTAAAAAACTTATAAAATCCATGTTTTATAAATTAATTGTACAAAATAGATATTTACTCTAATACATAATTCTTTGATGAACTCAAAAAAAAAATATTGAGGTTTTCAGGTTTATTAAAACATAATTTCCAATAGATTTATTAATTAATATATTTAAAAATAAACGAAACTTTACAGTAAAGATTAAGATTTTTTTATTATTAAATTTAATCAAAGAGAAATTAATTTGAACATAAATTATTTTACTTAATAAAAAGGAACTCCTTAAGAATGGATTTAATCAGTCAAAAGTAGAGAGAATATAAATTAATCTGAATTAATGAAAAATATGGGAATTTCTAAAAATAAATTGGAACTCTCTTTTTAAGATGTTGTTATATGTATTAAAAGGCTTATGAATTGCAAGCTGAACGAATCTGACAAAATAACAAAATTTATACTCAAAGATAAATAGTCTATTAGTGTTAAAAACCTAATTTCTGTTTTTACCAATTAAAGTAGCAGTACTCTAATTTAAATTAATGAATAAGACGGGTTAAAATCTGAAGCACTTTAACAAGGCTCTAAGGTTTTAGACAAGAAAAAACAAAATTTAAGTAAGACTTATTTATTTTTGAATTTAATTAATTATTTAAAAACATAGAAGACAAATGTTTATTTATTTATTTTTAAATAAATTTTATTAAAAAAGAAGATGGAGGAGATAATTCCGATGAATGGCTTATGGAAATGTATAAAAAAATTAAAAGAAATTTAAATTCAAGGTTAGACAAAGATGTTTTACAAAATAAATTACAACAAATGGATGCTCATAATAGAGGATATTTAGATATGATAAATTTTAGCAGTTGCTTACTTTAATGCAAATTAGGTTTGAATCCTTAAGAAATAGATAAAATTTGTGAGTTAATAGAAAAATCTGATGCATCACTTCATATAGATTATTCTAAATTCTTATAGAAAGTTGAAAATTCACTTAAGATTTAAAATTCTAAAGAAGGACTTGATTTTATTGCTACATAAATTTAGAATTATATAAAAATGTATTGCAATAATGATGTCCACAAGTTTTTGTAAAAGCTCAAACTAGTTAATCAGCAAAAAAAAAGCAATTAAAATACAGAAGGAATGCTTTTAAACAATTTTGTGAAAGGTTTGCAGCAACTCATTTTTTAGAAAGATCCTCAAATCATAGCAAACAGTTGCGATATTATAGATATAGACAAGGACGGATTTATTGATAAGTTTGACTTAGAAACATTTCTGAAGAGATATTCGTATATACAATCGTCTATAGGCCATAATGATTTTAGCCAATCCGAGTAATTTGTTTAAAACAAACATTCAATTTTATTTATTTAAAAAACCAAATTCATTTTTTAAATTACAATTTTTGGTTTTTATAAAATTTAAAAGTGAAAATTTTTTACAAATTTTACTAAAATAAAAATAATTTCCAATAAACTTGGAAATAAAACAAACAATAAGCTAATCTTATACATAAATTACCAGAGAAAGATATAAATTAATTTTTGATATGTAAATTAGAAATAAACCTGAACTTTATTTTTAGTATCATTTTTTTATTTTTTTTTACACTTTGATTGAAAAAAAAACTTAAAACTCAAATAATAAAATAAAAAAACATAAACAGATTAGATTAAGAATATTATAATTTTGAATAAAACCACATGATTTATTTATAAAGCAAAAATGGAATTATTTTATACCTATTTTTTGATTTTTAGCTTTAAATTTTAAAAATAAAATAATAATAAATAAAACAATAATTTATTTCTTTTAAATAACTATTCATTTTTTTTAGAAGCTTTCAATTTATTTTAAATAAAATAAAAATATTTATGAAAAGAATCAAATTTTCTTTATAATTAATTTTATTGTTTTAAAAAACAATAATAAGCCAATTTAAAATATTATTTTCTCGTATTAAAAATAAATTCTTTTATTTTGTAATTAATTATTTTAGAAATACTTTTTTCACTTTATTTCAAATAAGAAAAAAAATATTTGTTGAAGAGATTTCCTTCAAAATACAATTTTAATTTTTTAGAAATCAATTTTAATTCAATTTAAATTTAAATTTTTGTTTAAAAATTAGTTTTACCAAAAATCAAGAAAATTACAGAGTTTTTCCTACTAAAGAAATTTAAACTGATTAACTGGAAAGAATTATCAGAGATTTAAAAAATCACTTAGTAGAAAGAAAGATTTCTCTTTATGATAGTTTCAAGTTTTTAGATAGTAATAATGATGGTTTTATAACTATTTCTGAATTAAATGAGAACCTATAGAAAAATTTGCAATTTTAGCTAAGTTAGTTGGCAATAAATGGACTCTTTTCCTATTTAGACTACCTAAGAATAGGAATGTTTGATTATTCTAGGTGGCATTAAGTTTTATCTAGAATTATCTTGCAAACAGAGCCTATAATAAGCGATAACTTCGATTACTAGTATTAGCTTATTAAATAAGTTCAAGAATGGTTTGCAATTCAAAGTAATTAATTTTTTTTTGATTATCAAGCAATTTTTATTAAATTTTATTCTAAATAAATTAGACATGAGCTCGCTAGATGCTTTCAGGATTGCTGATAAGGATTTTGATGGGTATATTAATAAAGAAGATTTAAAGAAATTCCTTCTAGAAAATGTGAATGTGAGTTCAAAAGAATTAACAGTTCAAAACTTAGATAGACTTTTTAAATTAATTGACAGATCTAAGAAAAATAGCATAGACAGAAATGATTTTATAGTATTAATAGATCCAAAGAATTAAATAAGTTAAATAAGTTAGAAGAGCTTAAAGTCATTTAAATCAATAGGAAGATACTAAACAGTCTCTGACTCAATAAAGACTAGCGAATCTAATGGGTTTGAACCAGATAACTAAAATTGGATAAAAAATTGCTTATAGTAAATATCTATTTACTTTTCTAAATAAGAAAAAAATATATAAGAGTAATTTGAGATTGTCTCTGGATATAAACCCTAAGTTACTTATTCACGGTTTGTAAAATGGATAGAGCAATCTGATGCTCTCCATGGCTTTAATCTTACAGACAAGCTTTCTTAGCAATTATTTTCCTATCTAGATCCTCACAAAAAAGGTTTTATAACAATAAAGGATTGGAAAAATTGCTTATCAAATTACTTAGGTAAATTTTTATAAATAGCATTTTTAATTATTTTTAATGACTAAATTATTTAATTTAGGATATGAAGAAGTCAAATTGAAAGAAATTAAAGAAGCCCTGCTTAGTAGTTTTAGTACTATTTTGGAAGGATTCAATTATCTATCGAATAATAAACTAACTATTAATTTTCTTAATTTCTCTAAGGCAATGAGCAACTTATTTCCAGGTCAATATAATTCAACGATTAAATAAAAAATATGGCTATAAATGATTCAACAAATAGGAATCAATGTATAATTAGCTTTAAAAAGCACAATTGATTTCTAGCAATTTTGCTAAATATTTGAGTTAGATTCAAAAGACCAACAGATTATTAGCAATAGTTTCAAACAAAAGTAATCTTTCTATTAATTATTCAAACTTCATTCAAAATTTTTATTTCAACCATTTTAAAAATCTATTTTTTATGATTTCAAAAATTTTATTTTTCTCATCCTAAAAAACTTATTTTAGGGATTTGGATAAAAGATTTATTTATATTTTTTAATAATAAAAATCAATAAAATAAATGGATAAAAAAAGTTAATTTCTTTAAAAAGTTTAAATTATAAATGAAAATTTGATTATTTATAATAAAAAAATAAGGTGATTACTAATATTTTTAATATTAAATTTTGATTTACCAAGATTTAATTTTAATTTTTATCATAAGAAAATTTATTAAATAAATTTCCATTTTATTTTGAAAAAATTTTTATTTATTTTTTTTTTATTTGATTTGATTTATTTCAAATAACTTTTGAATTTCGAAAAAAATAACATGATTTGTCAGATATTTATTTTCCTTTGATTTAAATATTTATTTTTTTATAAATAATTTAGATCATTTAAGTCTTCAAATATCTCTAGCCTTTGCTCAAGCTCGTTTCCTCCTTAAGAGAGTGTTTGCTATGATGATTGTGCTAAGGCTTTCAAGAGGATGAAAAATTTACTATTCTTAAGCAACAAGAACATACTGCAGGAGTTTTAGAAAGTTGATACTTCTGGATTGGGATATGTAAGTATTATAGAATTCAAGAATATTTTACAAAATTTGAACCTAGGTTTAAGTGGATCTGATATTAATTTGATAATTTAATTTATTGATCCCACATCTTCTAAAGTTTGCAGCTACAAATAATTCTTAAAAAGCATAAAAATTGATAGTAATACTGAATCTATTCTTAAGAGATCAAGCAACCGCATAGTGACTCTTAGGAAAGCTCTATATGAATATATGATCACACCAAAAGATGCATTTAGATAAGTAAAAAATAAATAGCTTAAAATAATAATTTAACACTCATTTAAAAAAAGGCTGATTCTTCTAAAAAGGGTTACATGAATTTCTAAGATTTTAGCAAATTTATGGAATAAATTCAAAATCTTTCAAAATCAGAAGAACATCTTGGTTTTTAGATTTTAAGGGATATGTTTGACTTTATTGATGTGAAAGGAGATGGGATTATTGATCTTTAAGAGTGGTTATCTGCTTTCATGAAATACGAAGTAAATTATTTAATTTCTTATTATTTATAATTGAATTGATTAAAATTATTTAAAAAAAAAAATAGGATTGTAGAGTGAGAAGGTTTGGATTCTCATCACATTCTAATTAAGAAGAGAGTTCAAAAGAAAATTCGATAGATTTTAAAACAAAGGGGAACCAGTCTGTAAGAAATGAAAATTACAAGCAAGTAATATCAGCTAGCAAAACGATGATGGATTTCTTACCAAAAAAGCTAGAAAATTTTAATAGTAGGTCAAAGCAAAAGACTAATACAACTGTAAAGAGTCTTTTAAATTAAAGTAGCAAGTAATTAATGCAGACACTGAGTGATTCAAAAATAATAAAAAGTATAAACGATTACTATGCACAAAACAGTATAAATCCTACTTAGTGGGAATAATCAAGCGAATATGATAAAACTTAAATGACTATAGCAAGAAATAGAAAGCAACTCCTTTAATAATTTATGGAAGCTCACTAAATTATTGCTACCTCTCAGGGTGAAAAGCCGAAAAAAGAAGTTCAACAACAAGATTAAAACAATGAGGGAAGGAGTGGATCACCTAAAAAGAGATCTATATCCTTACCTAAAGTAGTTTCGAGTCAGAATTCATAAAATTTATTCTTGCCCACACATATTGTCTAAAATATTATTAGCAACTTACTTGAATCTCAAAAAATATAAGTTCATTAAAATTCTTGGTAAACATTACTTGGATTTGCAGAAAAACAACAAGGATAAATTGATTTTAGATTCTTACTGGAAGTCTATAAGAATAAGCTCATACACTTAGAAGCTCCTCCCAACATTCTTAATCAGAAATTGCAATCTAATATACAGCATGCATGAAAATAAATTTATATAAATGTTTTTGTTATTAAATCAAAAGTATTTTACTTTTTTCATAATTATTTTTTGAGCAAACATTATTTTTACTTTATTTGATTTCAAATTTTTATTTAATTGATTAATTAAAAATAAATTTTAAAATCGATCTAAATCATAAGCATAGATAGTTTTGAAATAGTTAATTTTAAATTAAATTGAAAACTAAAATTTTGCATTGATTAATTAATTAATTTATTTAATTTGATAAAATTATACATACTTCATTTTGTAATTTTATTTCATTTTGTCAAATGTGTTAATTTGAATTTTTTAAAAAAGCGCTAAATGGAATAAGTTCAATTAATAGAATTAATTTATAAATCTAAACATTAAATTTAAAGAAATTAAGTATTTATTCTACTTGAGTATAATTTTTAAAATTATTTTTTTTGATTATTTTTATTTTTAATTGAGTTTTTGAAAATAAATCTCTTTTAATTTTTTAAAGATACTATAATACTAAAATTAGTTTGGTGTAAGAAGTAAATTAAAATGTATTTATCAAAAAAAATTATAAATTTTATTAAAATATTATTCAGATTTTAGTGGTGTTTTAAATCATATTAAAATGGTTTATAGTAGTAGCAAGTTAAAATTTTGAATGTACTATTTCAAATACAAAGTAAAATAGTTGAAAGCTAAGTGGTAGATAAATTAAAAAATTAATACATTCATAAATCTAAAAAAGAATAATTTTGAATTTGGTTGGATATTATCAATCAACTAATGAATTGATAGCTAATTTAATAGATTATATAGTGAAAGCATTTCTTCTATTTAGATATAATTTGAATAGTATTATTAAGATTTTAATTTGGTAAATCGATTCAGGATACTATATTTTAAGTATTTTATGAATACCTTCTTATTTGAATCTAAAATTAGAATGTAGTAACCTGAATTAATTATCTCCATCTATCTTTTTAGGTATTTATTTATTTACTTGTTTACATATTATTTATTTGATAGTGTTTAAATCTATGAATTGAAATTACAAATAGAGAAGGAGAAAATAAATGAATGAGAGAACTAAGGAAATTATTAAATAATAAATCTATGAATGTTTGAGTTGATTAATTGTTTATTTAATTTATATTTATTTATTAATTTATTTATTTGCATTGGATATTATATATGTTTATTTATTTGTTAGTATGCTTGCTTGCTTGCTTGCCTGACTGACTGCATGTATATATGTATGTATGTGTATATATATTTAAGGGACTATGCTAATATGATGGAGAAGATGGGATATTAAAAATTAATTAATAAATTGATTATTATTAGTAATAAGAAAGAGGAATATATTGATTTTAATAATTTGAAGAAGGGAGAGAGTTAATAGATAGGTCACTCAATTAATCATAAGAAAAGAACAAGAAGAAGAAGAATAAGGAAAAATAAGAAAAGTAGCACTTAAAAATAATTGCTGGCAATTATAGGTGAATAAATCGAAGAGGAGCCTACAAAGAGTTTTTTAAGTAGTTATTAAACAAGGAAGAAGGTTAATCAGAGCTATCTGATCCAAATTTATTCTCATTTTTATTAAAATTTTAAATAGTAATTGTTAAATGAACCGTTCTCGGCCAAGAACATACTAGTATTCGCAATTTTTTCAACGAATGTCATCGTATGATGAATTTGCGAAATTAGATAATAGTAATATCTAAGATGTTTAAAATACGCAGCATTCTTAACAGAATTATCAGAGTCAAGAGAATAGTTAGAACTTTAATAATAATTTAAGCTAGTCCATTAACTATAATACTTAGAACCTTCAGCCTGAAGTCTCTGCATCTGGTAAAATTAATTCTTAAAGCTAAGAAATTCATATAACTCCTTAGCTTTTGAATCCTTCTAATAATAACGCTGCTTAAGGAAATAATTCTTCAGCCTCTATATTTACTACATTTTCAGGACCTGGGCAATCCGCACTATACAGCAAGCTTGCTTTTGGAAGCAATGGGGCATTTCCTGATAAAGGGGCTAGCTCTGAAAATACTGAAAAGAAGAGGAAGATCTAGGGGTATTCATATCTTCGTATAAGGCACGACTAAGTTTTGCCCAAACCAGAGGCATACGAATTGAGGGATTAAGACATCGAATTTTTAATAAAATTGAATAAAAATTATTCGCAAAATCTTAAAATAGAAAACCCTCAGAAGTATGAAGAAATGATAGCATAGCAAAAACAGCGATAGGAGGAGGCTGGAGATGGAAATAGCATCCTGGGTGTTGACGAGGCAAGTGGGAAATCCCAATAAAATAATAATGATGCTAGTATTATTTTAATTTCAGAAGAATAGCTAGAGAGGTTATTCATTCACTTTGAAAAGAAGTCAACAAGAGACAACACAGCTTCTTTTTAAGAGATTATGATGGATTTGCCAAAGGAATACGAAGAACGTCTTGCCCATAATGAGCTCGATGAATGCTACCAGTATTGGAAGCGTGAAAGAGAAAGAGAGTATGAAAGATAAGGTGAAAAAAATACTGAAAAATAAAAAGAACTTTATCCATTTATGAGAAGATATTGGCGTGCATCAGCAGAAGAATAAAATGCCCATGCAGCTTTTCGTCCTCGTGAATAGAATCGTATGAGAACTAGAAAATCAGCTCGTCCTGAGAACAAAGAGACGTATGAGAAGATGCTTTCATTAGAAGGAGATTTCAAAAAGTACAGAGTTTTAGCATTAAACCTTAAGAAGAGAGAATTACTAAAAAGAGAACTTGCTTACATATAAATAACAGAATTTAATAAATCCATTCCTGGTCTCACTAATGAATTCCAAATTGTAAATAAATTTGTCTCGCGTGAATAAGAAATCAAGCAAATTACAAGTCTCATATAGCCTAAACTTCCCAAGCAAGTAAAGCCTTCAAGACCAAAAGCTCCAAAAGCAGAGTAGCCAAGTAAGGAAGTTCCCACATCAAGTCAACTAAAAGAGTAAAAAGCTGATGAAATTATGAATGCAGACGAAGTAATTTAAAATATCTTGCTTATTTAAAGCACTAGTTCGCATGTTAAAAACCAATATCAGATAAAATTTAGAAATCAAATTAGAATTTTATAATATTTTTACCAGCCAACCAATCATTTTTTCTCCTTTCATTTTCAGCTATTTATTATTTTTATGGATTATTGATTGGTCAGTATTTTCTGCTATACTATATCTATATTTTTCTTCTTCATCATCTTTATTGAATAAATGACAGACATCATCATACATATCTCCTCATTAAAGCAAACTAGTATAAATATTTAAGCAAGAAAAAACAGAAGCCTGATCTCAAAAATAAAACAAACATATTACCAAGCAAGAGAAGAAAAGCGCTTGCTCATTTTCTTTCTATCTTTTTTCAATTTTCATTCAAAGCTTTTAAAATATTTATTTAAAACGAAAATATTCCTAAATTTTAGTAAGACAAAGAAGCTCCTAGCAAATTAAGAAAAGTTAAGCAAACAACTTAGAAAAAAAATGTATATTTACATAGATGATCAGCATAGCCTAAGCATTTTATCAAAAAGATGAAAGTTTTGTTTATTATAATTAATAGCAACTACATCTTAAAATAGGTATTTGAACGAACGCCCTTCTTAAACTAAAAAAAGGATTCAAGTCAATTAATAAGAAATTAGAAATAAAGCAAGATAAATAGATAGATAGAAAGAAAGAAATAAAAATTGCAAAATATTCTTAAATAAAAAAATTAATAATAACAACTAAATTTTTAACATGCCATTTTTATTAAGATACGAATTTAGAAAGGAAAGCATTTTATAAACTGATAAAGTTTTAGTTTAACATTGCAAAGAATAAAATATTTGAATGATTTCGAAGCTAAATTTTAAATTTATTTTAAATATTTTAATAGAGTAATAATGTTCAGCCAGTGACAGAAGTACCTAAAAAGCCAACAAAAATCATTTTACCAAAAATTTCAGACAAGAGTAAATTTAGCGATGAAACTAAAAAAGTGTAAGCTAATGGTGAGTTAGCAGAAGGAGAAGATGCAAGCAATTTAGCAAAGAATTTGGATGACACTAGCTAACAACCCGTAGTAGAATAAAAACCTAAAAAAAAGCCAAGCAAAAAGAAAGATTTATAAAAATAAGCAGAAATAAATTAAGAATAGTAAAATATAGAAGAAAAATAAGAATAAGTCTCACAACAGCAGCCTGCAGCTGTGCCATAAGAAAAACCTAAAAAAACTAAAAAAAAACCTAAAGAGTAAAAAAATTAAGAAGAGAATGCATTAAATTAAACAGTTTTATCTGCTCCAGAAGAAGGATAGCCTCTAACTTCATCTATCAATCCCAATTTAGAGACAGGAAATTAAGGTAATTAATTATTTTATCATCTATCATCAATTTATTTTTAGAATTAAGATAAAATTTAAGCAATTTTATTAAAATTTCTGATTTCAAAAAACTTTCTTTAAGTGCAAAATAAAAATAGCAACCTTTGATTTTTTAATTTAGAAAATTTTTAGATTTTAATCAAAAATTTATGCATCAAAATTTTTATCAATAATCAGCAACAAATTAATCTTTTTTGTTTACATCAAAAATATCCTTACGAGTTTTCTATCTTTTTAGAAAGAAAAAATTAAATAAACAAAGAAACAATCAAATAGATAAAGAAGAAATTAACAAGCAAAATTTATTTCAAAGTTTTATTTTTTTATTTGCAAAATGAATAAAATTAATCAAATAATAATTTAATTAATTAATCAATCTCAAACTTTTTTTAACTGATAAATAAATTAATAAATTATTTAATAAATAAATAAAAAGATGAGAGTGAAAAGGTAGTTTAAACAACAAAAAAGAAAACTAAAAAAGAAAGAGCTGAATCTAAATTGGTAGATCCTAAAGATATAGCTAAGAAAAAGCCTTCAAAAAAAACTAAGAAAGATTAAAAAGCTGAAGAGGATTCAAAAGTAGCAGATGAGAATCCTTTGGCTCAGATTGCTCTATCACCTTGTTTGGATAAAGAATCTTAATCAATTATTCATGAGGTTGACTAGTCTACAGTTAACGAAAAAGCAAGGGAAGAGAGCTCAAATCCTGGCATATAAAAGAAACAGGCACAAAGAAGAAAAAAGAAATAAGAATAACCTGCAATAGATCCAGAGATAACTGCCAACTCAGAAATGATTGAGGAAACCAATAAAACTCTTAGTATTAATGCCTAGCCAACTATAAGTTAATAAGAAATAAGTCATAAGAATATACCATTAATAAAATTAGATAGAGATATAGAATCTGCTTAGTTTTTATCTAGCTTTGTGATTTACTTTCATTAGTTTAAACTTCCTATCAACTTCGAAAATTTAGATAGTAGCGAAAAAATAGCAAGTAAAAATCAAGAAATGCAAGAAGAAAAGAAATAAAAACTAAAAAATACAAACACTTTACCATATTTAATTCGTAAGCGTTTAGGACGTTCTAATGTAAGCTACATAGATCGTAGTTTCGATTCCTTTAATGAAATAATAGGTATATAAAGTGGAAAAATTTCTTATCTCCTCACACCGCATCGCAACGAAGTCATTTATAATACATACAATTATGTTAATCCTGATGCAGTTAAATACATTTCTTCTTCATCTAGTCACAACAATGCCTATCCTTTATCACAAAATCCCTTAACTTCTTCAAATAATTCTAATTTAATTGCAAACGGTCAGATATCTTCTATTGCTGGTAATGATGAAGAATAATATAATAAGAGAGAATCTAAAAGTACCTCAGATAAAAAACTTAAAATATTACCTTCAAACGAAAAGCTAATTAGCGAAGTTAAAGAAAAGCAGCGTTAATTATTTAGAAACTCTCTTTTTTAATAAAAGTAAGAAAAAATAAAAGCAGTAATACAATAACCATATATCTAAGAAATGGAACGCCGTCGCAAACGTACATATTTTTAAGCTTTTTATTAAAGTTCTAGAGCTTAGTAGCTTTGGGTGGATGATGATGACAGTGGAGACCATGATGAAATATTCTAAAAGTAAGTACAAAGTCTAAAGTAAACTATCGAAGAGAGATAAAAAGAAAAAGAGAAAAAGTTGAAGTAGCAACAAAGAGCATTGGCAGAACAGTTAAGAAAATAAAAGGAAGCAGAACAAAAAGAGGAAGCTGCTCGTTTGTTGCAATAGCAAAAGGAGGAAGCATAAAAACAATTAGAACTTTAGCAATAACAGTAATTATAGTAGTAATAGCAACAATAATTTTAGCTATCGCCACCAGATATATAAAAATAATAGTTCATTCAGTAATAACCTCTTTAAAACTAATTTCCAAATTAGCAATAAAACATTTAAATACCATTTAACAGTAATAGCAACAATATGATAAACACTAACAACAACATTAATTTCAATAGTAACACAAACTTGAGCAATTAATATTACTAAGAACCTATGATGTATGATTAAAATTCAAGCTACAATCAACCCTCACTGTAAATGAACTAGCAGAGTATAAATTATAATTTTAATTATGAGAGAAACTCATTTGACTAACCTCCTGGCTTAATGTATGGTCAAAGCAGCTAAATGATGGGATAATAAGGAATAGATATGATGAATAATGATGATAACATATTTTCACCAATGTAAATGGCACAGCGTCCTCACTAAAGCAGTTTCTAAGGAGGAGATATTCCTTAATTATCAAATATGCAAGGAATACCCTCCGCATAGCCTATTTTGAATTAACAGCAATCTAATAATTATTAAGATATACCTTATTATTAAGATTTTGTGGATAATAATCCTTTCGATAATGAATTCATTCCAGCTAACTAAGAGAATAATGAATTTTATAACTATCAAAATGATTATATGGCAAATGATAACGACATAGAAAATAATTATATCGCTGAAGATTTAAATCCAAACTTCATGGAAGATGATATCTGATTAAAATAAATAAACCTTGCATCTAACTTTTAAAACAAGATTTAATTCAATCAATCAATCAACAAATTAAATTATTTATCTATCTAAACTTTAAAAGATTTCTCCTATCTTAATCAAAATAAATACATAAATAAAAAATAAATAAATAAATTAAAATACTATCTCTATTAATTATCCTCTTCACTCACTATGCTCACCATCCAATAAAATATTATATAAAATCAAATTTAATATTATTTACTATTTCTTGTTTGATTTAGTTGAAATGTATTTAAAATTAATGTGTCAAATGAAGTAAATCAGTAAATAAACATAATAAGTCAGTAAGTAATAAATCAATCAATCAATTAGCTAATTAATTAAATTCCCCCCTTAAATTAAATATTCTCCCTATAATACATATCAACATTCTAAACTGTAATAACAATTAAACCACATTCAAATAAACAAATAAAAATTTAGCTCTTAATTATAATAAAATTCGTGTAGATAGATTCTTTTTCTTATTAAAAATATCACTTTAATAGTTAGTTAGTTAATTAATTTATTAGGAATTTAATAATCAGCTTTAATAAATAAATAAATAAATAAATAAATAATTGATATAAAATATTTATATCTGAATAAACTTGATATTAAAAAAGTAAATAAATAAAATAGATGGATAAATTTTTCAGATATTAATTACTTATGATCAATATGCTTAATAAATAATATAAAAATAATAAGATTCTCTGAAATATATTTTCAGTTCTCAAAATTTATTAATACTTACTGAAGATATCTATAAAAAAATGGGTTAATATAATTTATATTAAATATAAGGCTCAATAAAGTCAGACCTTCAATTTAAAATATAAAATAAAATATAGATAATTATAATTAAATAACTAAATAAATAAATAGATTAATATGTATATCGCTTGCAGAAATTCTCATATAATTAATCAATATTGATTGGAATGGTAAATTAATTAAACTAAGTAAAACTGAATATTGTAATTTATGTATTTCACATTTTATAACATTTTAATATTATACTTGCATATCAATTATATTCTTATTGAGTTAAATTTTATTCATTTGTTAATAATATGTTTTATCTATTTTAGATACTATTCCACTTTAATTTACTTAATATTTTTTTTGAGTTAATCCAATTATTAATCGGTCTATACTTTCTTTAAAAAAATTTGATTATATAAAATATTTAGTGATAAAAATCTTTGGTATAACTTTAAATCAGGTTGATTTCCAACAAAAAAAGAAAAAAAGGATTAATTAAATAATTTATTTATATAAAAAATACTGATTTTTTTAATCAATTCAGTTTGATCATATCAATATTTTTTTAAAAAAAACAGCTTTCAATCAATTAAAATAGTTTTTTAACAAATTTGCATAAATCTTTATTCTTTCTTTACAATTTTAAGTGATATTAAAAATATTTTATCATATTTTATTAATTTGATTTGAAACAAACTTATATATTGATTTTTTTATGTTTTGATTTCAGGAATGTTTGTATTTATTTATAAGTAATTAATTAATTAATTAATTTATTATTTTTAATAGTTAAAGAGAAGTAAAACTGACAGTTTGTTTTATACAAAATAAATTAATAATAGTATATATATAAATTTATATCTTTAATAGATAGATGTAAGTTATTAATTAATTAATTTATTTTATTTAATTTAAATTTATATAGCTTCTTTTATTTTAATACATTCATTTATTTGCTTATTTATTGATAGACTATCTTCATAAAAAAATAATTAATTTTAAAATAGTTTTCATTTAGAAAAGTTAGAATTCCAATTTAACATTTTTTTTAGTTTAACCATCCATTCATGAACATTATTTGCTTTGAAAGTTTCTCTAACAACTATTTTATTTTTCATAGTACATATAAATATTAGATTTACATTTATAAAATTATGATTTTACCATAGACATCTAAATCAGAACTTTCTATCTGGACTACTTCTCCAGGTAGTAAGTCAAAAACTTTTTATCCATCTCCAGAAATTTTTCCTTGGCCTCTATTATCATCAGTAAGCTAGTTATAGTATAATAATTATATTTATTTCAAAAAGATAAAAACTAATTTTTGAATCGTATGTGTTGATAATTTTTATTACTTTAACTTTTAATTCACTGCATTCAGGTAGTACTATGGGTCTGAATGAAAGTGAAAATGGGCATATAGGTACTAAAGATATGCTTCTTACTTCATTTTAAATAATCGGTCCTCCTGCACTCAAAGAGTAAGCAGTTGAGCCAGTCGGAGTGGAAAATATCAATCCATCTCCAAGTGTTTTTGTTAGTGACTCGTTATTTAAAAATATTTCCATTTTTAAACCTAAAAATATTTCGTTAAATGATTTGCTTAAATAATCAATAAATAAATAAATAAATAATTACATGAGGCGTTTTAACCTCTATCAATAACTATTTCATTTAAAGCGTGGTATTTCTTCTCAACTCCGTTCTACTTTGCTATATTACCATTTGCATCTAACTTTATAAAAATTTATTAACTGTATGATATAATAATAATATTTCTAAAATAAAATCAAGAAGATTAATGAGAAAGTATTTCATTAAGACTTGCTTGCTAACATTAGATACAGAAAATTCATAATTCTGATTTGTTAATTTGTTTATTTAAAATTGTTTTAATTTTGTTGTTAATTTAAAGCTAATAAAGAAGTTGCTTACAATTTTAGCGTGAATCCTCATTTTCCTCTCAACCATTATGTTTTTATTTGCTTTCACATTTTATTAAATTTTTTCTAAATCCTTTTCTATGTTTTGAATGTTGTACATACACATAAAACCTAAAGTCCCCTGAATAATTAAAGAAGTATATGACTAAAATTTTTTTTAATTAAATAAAATCTACTTTTTCTATTGCTATAATAGGTGGAGAAGTTCTGTTTTAAAAGTGACTCATAGTATATAAAATAGTACCTATTTTTAAGTGATAAAATGTCAATACTTATATAATATAACAAGCAAGCAAGCAGTCAATTAATTCAATTAAATCTATATCAATAGTAGTAGTTAATAATTTATTTACCATCACCACCTAATGTAATTATAATATCTATATTTAATTCATGATTAGCAGAATCAAACTCGACTATTGTTTCTATAAATTCGTTTAATTAATCTTAAATTAATTGACATTTGAATTTTTCTAAGCTGTGATTTTCTACATAAAAGGAACATTTCTTATTCTTAAATTATCTTTAAATATAAAAAATATTTTATATAAAATATCATTTAATTCCTTCAAGCTTTTTTTTAACTTATATTTAAAGTAAAAACATTTTAAGTTAATTTAACTTTTAGTGATATAAATGGATTATTTAATTTAATTTACTTTATAATTTAAGAAAAGAGAGGGAATACTTCAGGATCATTTAGTTTACCAATCAACAAAATTTACCAGCTGTCTTCTTTTTCAAATGGAATGATAGAAGGTTTGCATCCGCATTCAAACTCTTTTTCTTCTATAACTTAATAAATCTAAGATATATTTTTTGAGCTTGTTTTGTTTCTAAGTTCTAATTAATCTAGCTCCATTTATTTAGGTTAATATTCTTCCTCACTATTGATGCTTTAAAGCATTTTGTTTTTGCTCAAATGCATTTAATTCTATTTTATAAAATGATTATTATAATTCTTAAATAATAAATAATTGCCGGCTGACTTTTTAAATATTCTTTTAAAATTTTTGAGTTTATTCAAAAGCCTTTTTATGTTATTTCTTATGCTAATTAATACATTATTTAAAAGTATTAATTTAAATGAAATATGTTAATTATTCTCAAATTATCTTTACTTCATCACAGTGATCGTGATTTGAGTATTTACAGTGTCTCTAAGAATCTGTCCGATATGGCTTTCTTTAAAATTTGCTGGTACTTTTTTATTATTCTTCTACACTTGTGCTCATTTATTAACTATTTTAGAAGCTATTTGTGTACAACTATTGCATCCAAAGCTATCTATCAATTTCTTTCTTAATTAATTTTTTATCAAAAAATTGATAGTAAAAGATACATATATGACTTATTAAGTTTGCTTTTTTAGTTTTTTTTTATTTATACTAATGATTACAAATAAATATTGATTAAAAATATTAAAAAAAACTAATAAACTACTAATAGAAGATTATTCTATATCATGCATGATCAAAAGTTATCACAAAATTAGTTTCTTATCAGTACGTCAAAATCTTATTAAAAAAAATCTTTGATTGTTCCATTCAAAATATAATAAAAAATTTAAATCTATTCATTAAATTAAATTTGAAGTAAGTAAGATAATTAAATTACATAAGTAATTAAAGTAATTAATTCTTCCAGAAAAAAATTTACATCTAAAAAAAAATTCTAAATTTGTTTAGTTGTTATTTAAATAAGCATTTATTTATATGAATAAATTTACCAATTAAATTTAAAGATGATATCATTAATTTCTAAAGTAAAAAATAATATTCTTATTTAATTATTATTTAAAAATCTGCATCTATCTTTGAATAAACGAATAGAATAATGTAGATACTCTTTAATTAAAACAAATGAATTTCCAAAAGTTTTAATAGAGTTAATGGTTAATTTATTAAAAATTTATGGATTCTTAAAAATCCCTACAAAAAGTATTAATTTACGGGAATGCAAGGTTTAATTATTTTAAATATTTTAAATAGTGAAAAAGTTTGAGGTTATTTATAGTAAATGAGAAATTTAACTATTTTTTTAAAGTATTGTAATCTTTTAAAGCTTAATTTATATTGCCTAAATATCCTGAGGCCTTTTTAAATTCTAATTAATAAATCCTAACAAATTTAGCTAGTTAATTAACAAAAATAAGACTAAACATACAAAAAATTTTATAAAAATGTATTTTTGGTAAATTTTAAAACCTTAATTTATAAAACTTGAGAAAAATAAATGTAAATAAACGAAATTATAACATGAATAATAAGAATTTGAATAGAAGAATTAATTTATAATAAAATTTTTAGAATAATAAAGAAGGAAGAATAAAAAAAATAATAAAGTTAATTTATGAATTAATGAATTGCTTATCTTTTAAAAATTAGTAATACACAACACAGAGATTACTATTGAACAAGAAGTTGTATCTATTTATTTAATTTAACAGAATTTGTTAAAGATATTAGATATGAAATTAAAAATTTAACTAAAGTGAGGAAGAGGAGGAATTAATTATTAACTAAGTTTATTACTACTTTCTTCACTCTTCTTTAATTTAATTTAAAATATTATAATAATAATGATTTATTGATTGATTTTTGTTTTATTATAGTTATAATTTGTGAATGAATCAAATATAAAAATGATTTTTGCTTTTTTGGTCATTTGCGTGGCAGCTAGCTTAATTAATTACTTACTTACTTATATGTGCAATTAGAATAATCATTTTATGTTATAAAAATACTTTTATTATTTTACAATTAACTCGAAATTTTTTATAATATATGTATGTATGTGTTTTAAATCATAAATAAGAGAGTGTCTGTCTCAATAAAAATATCAAATGACAGTCTTTAGATTTGTTTTTCATTGTGATTAAGGTATCTATTGCTATTATAATTATTGTATTTCATTTTTATCATACAAGTGTTCATTATCATTAGAATACATAGTTAAGTTAATCAAATAATCTCTAAGTTCCACCTATTTATTTATTTGTTTTTATTAGTTTTTTTAATTAAAATAAAATATATTTTTTAATTTAGAAAGTATGGTTTTTTATTGTTAATTTATTACCTTAAAATCATGAGGATTTTCGTATTTATCAAATAAGTTCTTTATGTGGTATTAGGTTTTTTAGAGAGAAACATTACTAAAGTGATTAGAAAGAGCATTAGTTAAAAATTCATAAACATAAGTAGCATTATCGATGGTTTATCCTTCTATGATGGGAACTGTCAACTATTAATAAAATATTTTTATAAAAATAATTCCAAATGTCAAATATGATTTTACGAATTGAGCTTTAACTATTCCGATGAGCATCTAGAAAATTGTACATTGTTATTTGAAACCACTTTTGTGGAAGCCATCAGTAAGGACTTCTACAATGTCCTTCAAGATATTTAAGTAGTAAATTTAATAGAATTAATTAGCAATTCCTTGATTTGTGTTAACTTACTGATAAATGAATTAAAAATAAATTAATTAATACTCATAAATATCACTTAATTTAATATTACTTTCATAATGTAAATAAGGACATCTAAACCAATGTCTGAAATTTCAGTAATATGATGCTTGAAGGCCCAAACAATACAATCAATCATAGTCTTAAAAGAGTCACTTGGTATATTGAACAAAGCTATTTATGAAAATCAATATTAATATAATAAATTAATAAAAATGAATTAATACCTTCAATTGCATTTTAAACTACAGCCTTCAAGAGTTTGAAGAAAGCAATACGGTGATCAGGGAAAGAACTAAAGTCTTTACTGATCATACCAAGAGTTGCCATGAAGATACCCTTGAGGGTGTCAGGGATCAAGGGTTGTATGTATTCGGCCATGTTTTCAAAAATAACTTGATAGAGAGTAAGAAGTTCAGGTTCTCTACAGTCTTCAAGGCAGTTAACATAGTCAACAAGCAATTATTACAAGGGTTCAATCAAACTTTGAGCAACAGTTGTGGGTTGGAATAAGGGAGTGTCTTTTTAATTCATTATAAGTTAATATATAAAAATAGACTTAATTTTGAATACCTTTTCTGCACCACTTGAAGAAACATATGTAGAGCTTTATTATATCCTTTCTAATAGTTCTTTATTTCTTTACAGTAGAGTAGTTCATAACTTGCTTACCAACTTATTGCACTTGTTAGTTTATATTTTGGCTGTAGAATTTATATATTTCATTCATTCCCAAGCTAATTTGACCTTTTTAATAATAATAAATAAATTAATTTGCTTGAAACAATAAATAATAAATTTCAATAAATATTTTTTGGGGAATGTGATATTCAAAAAATATTTTAACATTTATTAAAATGAAATAGGAAGTTTATTATCATTAATTAATAAATTAGCTAACTTATTCTTTAATCAAGTAATTTTTGAAGTCACTATGATTATAGTATTTAAGATAATTAATTACCTAAAATAAATACATAGCAGAATCCAACTGAGGAGCAAATTCTTTCATTTATTTTTAAGAACAAAGATATTTGTTAAATAGCAACATCTTTATCGAGGATGGCAGGACTTTGTTGAGCATTGAATATAATTTGTTTCCAATTTTCTAATTGAGAACGGAGAGAAGATTCGAGATAAACTTATTGCTTTTGGCTATCAGATTCAGCATTAATAATATAGCCAATAGCTTCGTAAAAAGTGAGACGGTATTGAGGTTCAAGGATTGCAGCCTTTTCATCAATAGTTCTAATTAATGTTTGAATGTAAGGTTCTGTTTCATTCATCTTTGTTTGATTTTTAGAAACTTGAGTCTTTTCTTGTTAAGCTTTGACAAATTCTTCTGCACATTTTTAACTAACAGTTAAGAAAGTATTTACAGCCATTTCCTAAAAATAGAAAAAAAATTAATATAAAATTCAAGACATATTTTGAATTATTCATTTATTTACCATAACACCAGGGAATGTTTCTCCCATGAATTCGAATAGCTTCTTAACAACGGTTCTTAAGAAAGACCAATTAGTTTTTAAAAAGACAGGATATTAACTAACGACATACATAATATTAGAAGCAACAACGGCCTTGCTTTCTTTTTGCTTTCTTGTGTCAGTCAAATTGAGAAGTCCCTATTAATTTTTAATTTTAATGAGTTATTCTTGGATCAAAAAAGAGAAAAAAAAAGCTTATTTTTAAGTATTTTTTATCTTTACCTTAATAACTTAAATTAGAAGAGCTCTTTCTTCTTCGCTCTTAACTGAGCCTGAAATAGAACCAATAGCCCAACATAAACTATTCAAATTATCGTAGCTCCATTCACTACCATCAAGCTTTATTTATTAATTTTAAACAAATTTAGGTGATAAATAAGTAAACTAAATAGATTACTTGCTTTTCGAGCTTACTAAGGAGAATTCTACTCATATCTGACCAATCAAGCTTGGAAAGATTGATCAAGATTTCCTTAAGAAGGTCGTAGAGCGAGTTATTTTCAGTATCAACTAATTCTTCTTTAACGGGAACACCTTCTTCAATAACAATAAGCACTTCTTGGGGCTTAGCCATTCTGGAAATAATAATAGTTCTGACTTAGGTCATTATCTTAGGATAAATAGTCTTTTAAATAGTCATAGCGTCATTATTGGCCTCAGGAGTGAGATTCAATCTCATTACATTAAAGAATTGATTTGAGATTTAACCTCCATTTTAATTTTAAGTATTTTTTAATTTATTAGTCTTTTTATAGAAATCACTAGTGAAGAAATGCCAGAAATCAACGCAAGTCTTAAAAATATTTTCATCTTCGATTTCGTTAATTCCAACAATGTATTATAAACCTCTATCGATGCTTTCTACCATCATAACTCTGTCAGGATTTTAGAAGTCGTTTGCCAATTCTTCGATCCAATCCAAATGAGTTTAGAAAAATCTATTTTTATAAACAAATTTTTATGCATTAAAAACTAATTTGATATTTTAAATGCTCAAAATTATTTGTAAATTTGCAATTTATTTTATCTAAAAATTAATTGATTAATTAATTAATTGTTTACGATGTCAAGAATATAACAATGCTAGTACAAATGCTATCAAACTTATCAATTTATCTAAACTAATTATGAGTTTGGAGTGTCTTTCCTATTTTAAATAAAATAAATAATTTTAATTATAATAATGGTTTTTTGTGATTTGTTTACTCTGATTTTGTAAGCTAATATTGTAAGGAAGAATTGATTCAGAGATTTTTGTGATAAATTTAAAGTAAACATCAAGGATTTTGTTCTTCATTTTCAAAACTTCATTGGTATTTTGGCAAATATCTAGTTTCAATAGAATAATTTCAGTTAAACATTTTATGGCAACTTCCTTAAAATCTGTTTAAACTACAAAGAAGAGGAAAATATCAGCCATATCAGTATCAATAATAAAACCTAAAGGAATCCAACTAAGATAAACATGGAAAGTTTCAAGACAAGCCTTTATTAAACTAGGTTTGACAGCATTTAAGTTTCTATAAATTAAGTAAATATTATTAGGAAAAAAGATAAAAGACAAATAAATATAATTAATTTACTGAGCTGAGTTAGAAGTAATGTAATAACAGAGTTCATAAATATGTTAGAATTACTCATTCATAGTAGATTTCAATTAAATAATTTGTTAGCTGGTCATTTCATTCTTAGAATAATCGAAGATTTCTTCACTATTAAATATTATTAAATCTTAAATAAATCAATGAATCAAATTATTAAATAAAATAAAAACTATCTTTTTTCAATTTATTTCTTGCCAAAATTAGTGTTGCAAACATATTTGTCTCTTTTATATTAAAATAACTAGTAATTTTTTATTTTTTTCTAATAATTTATTGCTTATTTTGTATTATTTTTGTCTTATATTTGTTATATCACTAATTTTAGGCTGCTTGCTATTGCTAAAATAACTTTGATAATTTCTTTTTGATGATTTATTCTGGGTTGTTTCTTTTAAGAGTGTTTTATTTAAAATTCTATTTATTTTTTTGTAGGCATGTATATCTTTGTATCTTTTAAAATATAATAACTTTTGTTAATTTATTTATTTATTATTTATCTATTTATCGATCAATCTATCTATCTATCAATGTATATATCTATTTTTGAATTAGATTTAAGTTTTCAACCTGTATACTAATTTTATTTATTTTATTGGTATCGAAATTAAATTGAAAAACGAATTGAATAATATATTTTTTAGTTTCTTTATGGTTTATTTTAGTTTTATATTGTTTGCATAAAGCTTACCTCAACATCTTGAGTAAGTGGAGGGAATTTTCGCAAATATTGGGGTCTGTTCTTGAGGTTTAGCAGATATCAGGGATAAAGTTCTTCCATGTAGAATTCCATTCAAATTTTAAAATTTAAATGATTATAGAGTTGCATTTATTTAATAGTGTTAATGAATCTCTAGTGGGATTAGGCTATTGACTTTACCTAAATACAAAAGCTAAGATGTAGTTCTTTAAATTTTCTTGGGTTTGTTGAGGGAGAGCTTACCATTTTTACTTTTTTAAAATTAGAAAAAGATCATAAATAATTGAAAGCAAGCTAGCTACTAATAAAGCTTTTTATATTGCTACTAAATCCTACTTAAAAATGTAATTTTTATTATAATTAATATCTAAATAAGTTAATTGATGCCTTTTTACTGCTTCCTTTGAAAAATTTGCTCGCTTAAATGCTCAAAACTAAAAAAAATTTGGTAAAATATTTTAAAGTAAACTTGTCTATAAAGAGAGTAGGATTTTAGTGCAAGCTAGAAATTTGCATATGAAACATATGAATGATTTAAGCAAAATTACCTTGATAGTATCTTCCATCAATACTAAAGTAAGAATTTTAGTTTGATAATCGCTAGAAGTCTCTAAAACAATATCTACATTGACCCAAAATTCAGTGTTCTCTTTAAGGTCTTTCCAAACTTGCTGAGCCATCTGCATCTATTTATTTACAAATAAGCAAAAAATCAAACAATTTTCATAAATTTAGCACATAAAATTAAAAAAACAAGGAAAAATCTATAAAGTTAATTCGTTTAAGCTCTTTTACAGCTTATTTAAAATGCTGAATTAACTGATTTTAATATTTCCCTTTTGCAAAATAGCAGCATTCTGCTTAAAAAATTTTTTTTGTGGATTTTTTGCCTGAATTGTGAGCTATTTAATTATTTTTTTATTAGGCTGGTAGAGGAATATCGAAAATTATGTCAAAACAAAAAGTAATATCAAACCTTTTAATTATCACCACATGCCATCAGCTTTGTAACCTAGTCAAGGATTTGCACCTTTTGCTAATCAAGCTTTTAAGATTGGAAAAGACTTTATATTTCAGGAGGATAGTTTTACATCATAACCTATTACAATCAGTTCTTATATGCACTTACTTAATTACTTGCTTCTTTTTAATTTTTTTGTTTCTTTTGTATTTATTCTTGTTTATCTTTTGTTTTAGATCTTGTTTCTTAATTTTTGCTTTCTTTCTTTATTTCTTTCTTCTTTTTATTATTAATTTTTTTTCTTTTTTGCTTTTTATTACTTTCTTGTTTGATATACTTGTGTTTTTATTTGATTTATTTATTGATTGATTGCCTCCTCCTAAATATTCTTTGATTTTGCATAACTAATTGTCAAAGTTCTAAATTATAATTAACCTTTCTCTTTACTTTTAATAATTAATTAATCATTTTTCAATCTAAAGATTTAAAAGGCATGCAGGCATAAAAACATTCCATTCATTCATTTCATATCTTATATTATTATTTTTGTATGCATCTGGCTATATCAGCTTGATTAATTTCTAATATCTTTGTTTTTTTTAATTAAGGCGCTCTTCTCATAGATAAGCATCTATTGCAATGATTTTAAATTCTATACAAAATGAGTGTTAAAATTTTTGGATCTTCTTATTTATATTCTCAAATTATTATTTATTCATTTTATTACATTTTTATTCTGCAAACTAAATCTTCCTTATAAAAATTCATGACATTATTAATATTATCAGAATCTTTTCTCATCTTAATGAACTAGCAAACAAACATCAAATCATTTAAGCATGCATCTTTATTTTAAGAATTTTAGCTTGAGTTAAAGTAACTTTTATTAGTCCCTAATAGAAGTAAAGATTTAAATTAAATTATTTTATTCAATATTAATATAAATTATGTCAATAATAGTTTTACTATTAATAGCATTTTGTTTAAATGGAATTATTTATTGTTAACACATCACTAATTTTGCAGGCAGAAAGGTTATTAATAAGTAATTTTTTTACTATGATAAAATTAAAACATTTAGAGAATTACAGAGTATTTTAACATATTAATTATAAAGTTTTAAAATATATTCTACCAAACAAAATTTTGCTTCTTTAGTCTAAAGGGTCTAAAATTGAAAGGGAAACATTTTTACACATTAATTTTTTAATAATATTTACATAAGCTTTTAAAATTTTAAAGGAGACATTAAATTTATTTGATAGAGACATTTACAACATAAGGTATAAATTTATGGTAAAGGATAATTTAAATTAATTTTCATGTTTCAATTTAAGTAATAAAAAATAATACGATGAGTGAATAAATCTATATGACTTGTAAACAAAGATTAAAATTTTAACTATTTTAAATTTTTTTGATAAGCCAAATTAAAAATCTATTCTTGAAATACATTTTAAATATCAAAAAAATAAATAAATAAAACGGTTTGAGCAAAAATAAGTAAAGAAATAGATTTTTATTATCACATTAAAAGAATTTGAATTTTATACTAAATATTAGCGAAGATGCTGGAATAGGAAAAAATTTTAACATATTTTACTTGCTTAGCTTTAAAATTATGAATAATAATTTATTCTATTTAAATTTACACTAGGATATAGATAAAAGGTGAATTAACAAATAAAAGCAAATATACTTGAATGATAACTAATTGTCAAATCAGAAATATAAGAAGTTAATGCATTTACATCTATCTATCATATAAACATTGCAATTTAAGCTTAAAAAGAAATTTATTTATCTAAGTTTTATAAATAACAGATGTGGTAATTATTTAAAATAAGAGTAAATCAAGAAAAAGGAGGTTTATTTTTTACATACAAATTAAGCTGATAACTTTCAACGGATATATTAATTCATTCATTCATTTACAAATAGAACTTATAAAACAGAAATTTTTCTGTATCATGCATTTTTTAATGGAACTCTTAATTTTATATGTAAAAACTAAGAAATCTTTATACAACAATTATTATTTTTGTTAAATAATTTGAAATTAATGTAATAATTCATTTATTTATTTATTTGCTTTATCCATTAAATAAATAAAGCAAAAAAGCTATCAACCAATCTATCTTAAATCAACCGATTAAAGTGAAAAAAAAACAAAACAAAAAAAATACATTAATTATTGATTTATTTCAATTTAATTTTTATATTTAGGAGGGTATAAACTAAACAAGTTATAGCATTCAACTGTATCCTCAAATACAATTTTCATTCAGCAAAATATTCTAAATATATAAAATTAAATTAGGAGATTTAGCTAGCTACATCCATTTTAAATAGTTATTTAGTGCAACGATAGCAATAACTCATTAAAAGAATCTCTGTAAACGTTCAAGTCACTTAGATTAAAAAATAAGGATAAGTAAAAAATCAATAAGCATAAATAAAATGGATGATTTAAAAACAAGAGATTCAATAACTTCTGTTATCAAATAATCATTTTATTAAATTTTAGATGATCCCAATATGAAATGTCTAAAAGAAAATGAATATTCTTGCAATCAAATCTTATAAAGAATGACAGAATTGTTTTTTGATATCTTTGAGTCTGAGAGATAAACGCAAAGTCAGTAACTCAAATCTTAATACACTATGCTTAAGGAATATTGCTAAAATATTTCTCATGAAAAATTCGAGGTATTTATCTATTTTTTCTTCAATTCTAATTAATTAATTTGCCAAAGATTTAGCTCGCACTAAAATTTTTTAGAATTACTATTTGCAAATTTTTAAAGCAATTGCTTGAGTAAATAGAGTAACAAAACAACTTTTTCATTATAAAGATTCAAAGGGAACTTCAAAATGAGATTCTTTAGATGAGCGAAGAACATGATAAGATTCATTCAACGAATGCAATTTTGAATGAAGAAATAAGCATGCTAAAAATAAAAAATGAACATCTTTAAATGGAAAACAAACGAATAGCTTCTGAATAAGAGATATTAATCTGTTAAATAAACGAATAAAGAGCTACATTCTAAAAAAATCTAGAAGAAATGGAAATGATCAGCAGTGAGTTAAAAATAGAATTGGATCTCTACAAAGACAGAATAAAAAAATTAGAAGCCACAAATGAAAAGCAGCATTAACAGATAAGAGAATATTCAATGTCGATTTAAAAGTAGTAGAATAAAATTAAAGAAACAGAAAATTAGTATCTCATTGAGTCTCAAATAAAGGGTCGTCATTTAAACGAATTAGAGTTATGCTAGAAAAACATAAGAGAGCTTGAGTTACTTCTAAGATAGTCTAACGAAGCAAATACTAAGCAGAATGAAGAAATCAGGTTGAATTAGAACCAATTATAAGAGCTAGATAAGCAAATAAAGTCTCTAGAAAATCAGTTGAACGATAAGAAAAAAGAAAATCTTTTGATCCAAAAATAGCATGAGCAAATTATTGCAATAAATGAAGAAAACTAAAAAAAGTTTATCCTCAATACAGTCAATAAATACAAAGAAAAAATTTAATTGTATAAAAACAAATTACAAGAATACTAAGAAAAGTAAGAAGAGCAAAATAAGCAAATTTACTAACTCCAACTGCAAGACAATGAAGAAAAAAATGGTTATTAAAAGTAAATATAGCATATTGAATCATAGATTTCTCAAGTCCAAGCATAATACGAAGCAGTTATTTCAAGTATCAAGCAGAATTCCAAGGTATTTTAATTATTTCTCAATTAAATAAAGCACAGCAAATAAATATTTTTCAATATTTTCTCGAAAAAACCAAAAAAATAAATCATAAAAGTTGATTAGTTAAAATGTATAAAAATTACATCGTAAATAAATCTATATTGAAAATTCTTTAAATAGATGAATAGGTTTTATTTAAATGATTAATCAAAATCTCTTACTTTAAAATTTTATCATAGCAAAAATACCTCAAATAAATCTGCAAGTTTCATATTATTTAAAAAGCTTAAAATATTTTATTTTTTTGGAAATTTAGTTGTTAAATCTGATTGATATTTTCTTGTCTTTTCAAAGCTATGAATTAATATAAAAATTAGAGTTTATATACAAGAAAAGTAGAAAAAAGTGAAATCTTTTATCAATTAATTTAATTTTGAAACATTTAAATTAAGTAAAAAAAGTTTAAAGAAATCATTTTTAAAAATACTGTTTTAAAATAAAAGCAAAGTAAAAAGAACTTTGATTAAGAATGCATTTTAGAGAAAAGTGTTTGTTAATAATTTTATATCATTTTTAAAATTAAAGAAGATCAAATAATAATTCTAAATTTAATTTAATAACAAGATATTATTTTTATCAAGATTTATTAATGAATTTAACATTTTATTATTCGTTAAGAAGTATTATTTCTTGAACTTTTAAAACTTATTTAATATAGGTTGAACTAGAAAATTAAAAAGAAGGGTTTGAAAAAAATTTACAACTTCAGGAGCTGTAATTTAAGCAAGAGATGAAGCAAATGGAAATGCAAATGAAAGATAAAATTAAAAGTATTGAAGATAGTACCATATCTAGGGAGTAGTTTGAAGCTGTTAAGAAAGAAAAGCAAGAGATTCTGGAAAAGAGCGAAAAAGATAAAAACAATACTGTTAATGAATTAAATAATACGATTAAATAATAGCAACAATAGATTGAAAAGCTAAAAGATTAAATTAGTTCTTTGAATTATAACTTATCTTAAAGCGAGATTTCATAGAATAAATGTAGATAATATGAAGAAGAGATCTAAAAATTAAATCAAGATCTCTGTAAAAAGTAGAGTTTACTCAGTGAACAAAAAGATAAGATTAAGCAAGCACAATATGAATTGGATAGCAAGGAAAGAGAAAACTAGCTATTACAAGAAGATATAAAGAATTTAGAAGAACAGAATTAAGAGATATAAAGTAAATTCAAAGACATTGAAAGGAAATTAAATTAATAGATTAAACAACTTAAAGATAAAGCAGAAAATCAATGTTAAGAAAACTATAAATTAAATATTGAATTGAGGGAGATTAGGAAAGAGTAGGAGTTTGAGAAAAAACAAAATCAAGATATGATGCTTTTATTGGAGAAACGCTAATAAGGGATTACTGTTGATATGAATGAAATTCAATCTTTAAGAAGCAATAACATTGTTTTGTAAGGTAAACTAGAGAATTTAAATGCCAAGCTAAATGATTCAAAAGACTCATAGGAGTAAATTAAAAAGGAAAAAGAGTATTTATCTAGTTTGGTGGAGTAATAAAGCAAAAAGCTAAGGAATGCTGAAGATTTAAAGATAAAATTTAGTATTAAAATAAAGTAGTTGATGAAAACCATTTAATATCTTAAAGAAGATCTCAATAATATTGTTTAAAAAGAAATTTTAGATAAATTTTTTGTTCTAAGGAAAGAATATACAAGTTAAATAGAAGAGTTTTCCATTAGGTTCCTTTAAATTCTTTCTAAATGTAAAGAAGATGAAGTGAAATTAAATTTAAATTATAATGCTTTAGCTGAGTAATTTAGTGATTTGAAAAATAAGTTTTTTAAATAAGGGATTGATATTGAAGATTTGAGTAATCAAAATCACTCACCTAAGTTTAACGAGAGGGTGAGAAAATAAAGCTCTAAGTATGTTAATAAGAGCCCTAATAATTCTGAAGAAGAAGAAGGTTTATATGAAGAAGATTTAAGAAGTAGTCAAAGTTAAAAAAAATAAAAATAATAAAAAAGCAGGATTTATAATTAAAAGAATAAAGATAAATGTTACAATTAAGATTTGATGGATGGTGGAGATAATGAATATCTTGATGATTATGATTATGGCTATGGTTAAAATAAAAATACTAGAAATGGTAGAGAAAGATAAATAAATAACTCTAAAAATCCTTTGAGAAAAAGCTACAGCGACTCAAAAAGATTCAAAAAATAATATAATGAGGAAATAGAAGAATAGAGCGACTCTTAATCAAGTGATGTTCATTAAAAAGGCAGAAAAACCAAAAGAAATAAAAGCGAGGAAAAAACAAAGCTGGAAATAGAAGAACACTTAAAGAAGTAAATTGAGTTGAGAAGTGAAAAATTACTGCTAGAAGAATATGTTATGGAGGATATAAAGAGATTAAAAGAAGAAAATGCTCTTATAATTGAAGAAAGGTAAAGATTGATTGCTAGGATAGATAGTCTGTCTATTGAATTAGGCTAAAAGCAGATGCAAGCAGATTCATTAAACTCATAGATAAATATTTTGATTAAGGAAGCTGAGCTATGCTAGTAGGAGAATCAATTCTTGCAGAACAGATTAACTGAAGCACAGGAACACCTAACAAAAGCAGAAGATTTGCAAAGGATAAATCAATAATTGAATAACTAAGGGGATAAGGTTAGAGAAGAATGCAAAGAGCAGAATAAACAACTAATCGAGTAATTATAGAAAGAAATTGCTGTATACAGGTAGAAGGAGCTACAAAATTTATAAAAAATTGCTCAACAAGAAGTTGAAATTGAGGAGAAAATTTCTTAATTAAAATAATTTTAAACACTATCTTAGTAACAAAAGGCTAATTTCGAGTTCAAAACGAGACTTTTATCTGAATAAAAGGAATAAATGGCTCAATTCCACAGTCAAGACAAACAAATTACAGAATATAGAGATGAAATTTAAGTACTTTTATAGGAAAATTCATAGCTTCTTAGGTAGGTTTAATTACTGCAAACTGACATCGAAGGACTTCATTTAGGCCTGGAAAAAGCTAAAATTTAAATTCAAATAGCTGATTAAAGAGAAAATCAGCTTACTAATTAGAATTAGTAATTACAGTAAGAAGTTATAGCAGCTCATTTAAAAGTTTAGCAAGTTTCTAATCAATTAAATGAGATTTAACTCGAAGTGGCGAATGAAAAGCTAAAAATGAAACAAAAGCAAACAATTAAAAAAGAAAGATAACTCATGAAAGAAAAACTTGAATAACAAAATATTAAAGAAATTCATCAAATGATTGAAAGTTCCTGTCTTTCTTTAAAAAAGAAAAATTTCCATACTTATAAATCGAGCATACAGCTCACAAGCAACTTTGCATAAGCAAACAACAACTCGGAGAACACCAGCCTCGCTTAAACTTAATTAATGCAATCTTAATTAAATAATCCTAATTAAAACAATTTATAATTCAATTAAACCTTGCATCATAATTAGTCTTTGAAGTTGTTGAATGATGGTATCAGTTGCTCTCCTATTCAAAATAACTTATAAAGTAGTTTTAATATGATAAGCTCTAATTTTAACTAATAAGGCTTGATAGCTTAATCTTCTCAGAACCATTTACAAAATATTACAAATAGCATGTAAAATAGATCATAAAAAAATCTAAGTTTGCATTCAACAAATACAATCTTTTAGACTCCTAACCACAATACATCAAGTTATAGCAATCTAATAAATTAAAATCTTAGTAATAATAACAAAAACTAAGTTAATAGAGACAACAACAATTAAAATATTTCATACATTTCTAAACTCAGTAATGTTAATAATCCATCATACATGCTCTAGAATAACTTCGTAAGAAGTGGCTTTATCAAGACAAATAATATGGTCGAGAGTGACAACAACAGCCAAACAAATACTTCTAATAATTAGAGTCACATTAGAGGATAAAGTATGACATACAGTAATTTAAAGAATAACCATCACTTAGCTTCTACATCTTCACTATTAAACAATTAAAATAAATACATCAGCAGCACTTCTACCAATATTCCACCTAACCACACATTTAACAGCAGCGTTCAATAAAATGAATACAATCAATCTAATTAAAAGTTATATCAAAGTAACAATAAATCTCAGTCAAATCAATTTGCAAGCTAAAACAGCAACTATAATAATAGTAATAATAATATCAATAATAACAATTAAATAATAAAGCAAGGCAATTTGATTTAAAAAAATTTCTTAAATAATGATTTTTAAAACTAAAAATTCAATTAAGAACATATCTCATAGGCATGTTAGGAAGAAAAAGGTAGAGGAAAATCTTTAAGCAGCAATGCAGAATTACAGTATTTTTCTAACAAGCAAGAAAATAAATTGGAAGATGTTAGGAAAAGTAATAAAACCTAGCTGAGTCCTAAACAATTTAACTAATTTACTTAAAACTTAAATTTAAGTAGAGATCTAGAAATCAATCCTCACCCAATAAAAGAAGAGCTCAACAAAAACTAAATGAACTTTTAATAATCTTAAAGTGATTAAATAATATCAAACAATTAAAGGCCAAGCAAATACGATAAGGCAATTGTTTCATTAAATAATAATCTATCTAATAATGTGAACAATCCATAATAATTGAATATGAATAATCCATAAACAAAATTATCAAGTCCATAACACAATACAAATAATCAATTAATAAATTCAATGAGTAAAAATAATTAGTAAATTAATACGAATGGTCCTTCTTATCAAGCACAAAAAATATAAAGTGAAAATGATGATATTATTCAAAAGTTAAATAAACTTTAATAACTTGATTAATTTTTACAACGTTCAAGATCTCAAAGCAGTAATGCAAATGTAAACACTTTATCAGTAAAAAGTGCTCTAAACCAAGCTAACATTCCTCATATCTAATTTAAAAATAGTTAAGCAGAAAAAAATAATTCTGGAATAAGCTTTAATGCTTCTAATCCCTCTTAGTTGAATTCGAAACAATTTACAATAAATAAGGATAACAACAAGGATGCTTAATCTAATGAAGGAAGCAATAATTTAATTAATAATACTGTTTACTACTCGACTAACAGATTAAGCTAATAAGATGACTCATCAAAACAAAAAATAATTACTAGTAATAGATCTGCAAATATTACTTCTCCTTCACAAAGTCTTACTAGAACAAACTAAAACAGATATCATAAAGATGATGCTTCGACATTTACTCCTTATTCTAACAACAACCTTCAAGAAGCTATCTCTTTTGGAGATGAACTCATCAACGAAGACAAACTAAATATCCAATAAGATTATATAAATTAATTAACTGCCAAAAGCAAACATCTTCTCAACTAAGTCTATGATAGCTAAACCTCTAACAATTAACAAGACCCACTTCTTCAACAATTCAACTCTAATAGAAGAGCTTAAAGTTTCCACAATAATTGTTTGAAAAATAATGTTTGAAATTAATTTCTCTTTATTTTTGTATAAAAAATGTTCTATAATCTGTAAATTATTGTCCAATATTAAATTATTATTCCTTAAAATATCAAACAAAAGCTGCATTTTGACAGAAGTACTAAAAAATATCAAAAAAGCTAACAAAACACTTGTTAATTTAACTTAAATCAAATATTTTTATAATATTTTTGTTATTTCTAATTTACATTAATTAATTTAATAAATAAATACATAAAATTAATTTTCAAATTATCAATCCGGTTTTTTTTTATAATTCTTATAAAATATAATTTCTTTCTTTTTAAAATAAAATAAGATTGGTGGTCAATTGTAATCAAGTATTTCAAAAAATATTCCATATAATTATTAGCATACAAATGGCTGCTCAATTAGCGCTCTTACTATCTTTTATAAAAAAAATAACTCATTTTTTGTTAAAAGACAAACAAAAATAATGATAATGCAAATAATTTTATTAGATATTTCTTGAATTTAAAGAATAAATCTAAATATAAATAGATGTTATTTGGTTACTTTAGCAGGGATATTATTTTTTAATTTTTTTTAAGAAAATCTTAAAACGTAAAATGATTGAGAAAATGAATATAATGAGAAAATCTTTGTTAAAAAAGGAAAATTAGAAGTAATTTAATAACAACAATAAATTTCTTTAAGAAATCAAAAATAGAAAATTAAATAGTTAATTAACACAATCAATTTTTCTAAAACGATTTCTTGGAACATTTTGTTTGTGTTTTTTTAATTGAATATTAATTAAAAATCACTTTAAATGACTGATTTTTTTGTTATGTTGATTTATTCCATCAAAAATGATTAAAATTTACTAAATAATTAAATTCTATTAAATACTTATTAAAGATATTTATAAAAAAAGCAGAAACACCAACAAGCTAGGATTAAAAAACAATCAAGCAACAAGCAATAATCAAATAAAATTTTAAGATAAAAATAAAATAGAGCAAGAAAATAAATGTATCTCACTTGGATATTATTTGGATTCCTTATGGCAGTAACGAAAACATTTTAATAACTCATTTCAAAATATTGATTGCCCTTTTTACTTAAAAGGTCCTGTATTTATTCGCAAGGATGATTTATAAATATTATATAGATCCATCAGAGTAGTACTTTGTTACAAAATATTCAGTAATAATATGGTAATATATTTGATTCAATGCAAATAAATTTATTAAATTCATTATGAAAATATTAGTTTAGTACTCAGCATGATATGTTTATTGATTATCCCTATTGATATTCTTGTAACATAAAATAAGGTAACAATCAAACAAACAAATTTTAATATTTCAGCAAACATTCATTTTTTAAAATACAAAATAGGAAAAAACATTTTCAACACTAGAAATTAATGTGAATCAAACATTCATGAAAGAATTGGAATTAAGTATAAATGCATTTAGATAATTCAAAAATATTTATTTTATTTCTTTTTTGAAATTTAGAAATATATGGAGTGCTGATTTTATGTTCATTTATCCTATTACCCTTTAGTTATTTCTATTGCGAGTAAAAATAGAAAGATTTTGATGAAGATGTTTCGATGGACACAACCTCAACTTCTTCAAAATTCTTTAAAGCTTTACAAAACACTGTAAATTATTTTAATCATTAATTTATTTATTTATTTTCAGTTTTTTTAACCAACAGCTAAAAAAACTTAAAATCTTTAAAAATAAATAATTTGATTGTTTGTTTGTTTGTTCAATTTATATTTATGATTATTTACAAATTAGACTTTCTTTATACTCGTTGTGAGTGTACTCCTTTTGCTAGGATTAGTTATTAAAGAAAAAGATAGATCAGCATAGAGTGAAGGTGTTGATGAAGTAGATTGGGTTAAAGAACTTTTTGATGTAGAACATCGTAATTTCTTAATTTATTTGTTAATAAAATTAAAATAATAATCACTTTAATTGAATTTATTTATTAGTTGGAGAGTCTGCTATATCTTTTTGTATAGCCTTATTTATTAGCTTCGGAAGTATTTTATGGATAATTTACGGAAGTTATGGATTAATTATGCTTCCTCTCTACCTTATTAAAGGTACAAAATCCCTGAGTCAAGAAAAAGATGAAGTTTTTTCAGACTTGGATTAAGTAAAACAATAATAAAAAACAATTTAAGGAAAATATGCCAAATCACATGGAAAAATCTCCAACCATGACAAAAAAAATTTAGCTAATTTAAGAAAAAGGGAAAGGTAAACAATTAATTAATTAATAAATAAATAAGTTGGCTTAATTAATATTTTAAATTATGTTTAAAGAATTCTTCAGTTTAAGACTTCGAGGATCAGCGAGCTAGAAGAAAATACTAACGACAATCTATAAACTCTCTTCAAAATTCTTGCTCCCTTTAGAATTTTGTTAGGAATATCATCACTTGTCATTTCATTTATGCTTTATTATTCTTTGTTCCTTTCAACATACGACAGAGTAATCAAAATAAATAATTTAATAGAATGTTTTTTATAAAATATCAAAATTTGTATAAAAAAAGATTTAAGGATCAAGCTGTGGTTTAAGATGTGGTTACATTACTGAAAGAAAATAAACATTCAATCCATTAGATTAAATTTTAGTTTACTTGAGCAGTTATTATCCCTTGGATTACTTCTTTTTCTTTATAATTGCAGGATATATGTATATAGCACTTTTATATGGTATTATCAAGCTAGGATTTAACTACCTTTGGTTAAAGAATTACGAAATTAGAAGGTCTACATCTTAACCTTAGGCATTGATAATCTTTGCTTTCTTTGTTTCTATTTGTATTATGGTAATGACATCTCAGATTATGTATATATCACCTTAATATACGACATTCGGAGCCTAGAGGACCGTTAAAGGAGATCAATGTACTTTGGGTAGCGTTTCTTCATCTATAAAATATGTCTGCTCAATGTCTAATATTTCTACTTTTTATAATAAGTAAAATTTTTTTCAATAAACTAACTACACAATCAAAACATATTTTAAATATCTTTTAATAACAAAATATTTATTTAATACTTTACTAATAGAATGAGTCTTAGTTTCCCCTTATTTGCAATGGTTTTCTTTTTCTCAAATGTAGCCTTTTTATTTTTGAAAACCATATTCTTTATTTACGGCATATTCAAAGGGCGTAATTCATAAATAGATGTAAATAAACTATTGTTTTATGTTTTAAAATAATCAATTAAATTTAAAATTATTAATATAGGATGATGATTATTTGTACAATGACGAAGAGTCTACTTAACTAATTTCATATTATTGAATGTGCAATTCATTTTTTATTATTTTTATCTAAGTGTAATCAATCAATCAATCATAATATTTACTTTGAGGAAAAAGCATCATATTTTTTATATCAATTAAATTTCAAGCTAAAAAATATTAAAAAACAAAAAATTTATTTTTTAGCAATAAAATAATTAAATAAATAAATAATTTTTCGTTTTACATTAAATTAATTAAAAAATTTGTTGAGAAAATAAATATCTAAAAATATCATTTATATGAAATAATACTCCTTTTTTAATAATAATCAAAGTTGTCTGTATCTAGGTATTAATTAGTGTGTTTTTAGTTACATTAATTGTTAATAAATGTAAATATCATATTTTCTTGTAAAATAAATACCCACAGAATTTTATTTAATGAAAATTTAATTATTTCATATTAGTGCCTATTTATTTAACAAGTTTAGTGGTGTTTTAAATCTTAAATTTTTTTAATTATAAAAAGAAAATCCTCCTTTTTATTCTTTTCAAAAATAAATGCTAAAAATTTGTTTATTTTTAGTGATTTAAAGGGACTTTTATTTGTAAAATTTAGGTTTGAATAGCTTCTTTAAATAATAGTAAATATTTAATGTATTACATGAATAACATAAATATTATTTTAAGAAATTTAAATATATTATGTACACAAAATAATCTTAGAAATAGGAATAAACTTATTATTTATTTATTTATTTACTTATTTACTTATTAATTGAATTACTTACTTATAGATTTATATAATTATTTAATTGGTAATAAAATTATTACTGATTTTTTTTAAAAATAAAGTTTGGAGAATTCGATATTGCTTTTATGATATAATTATCGGATGGATAGATGGATGGATATTAGATATCTTCAAATAATTTGAAAATCTGAGTTAATTTTAGTACTTGAAAACTTAAAATTTAATTTATCTTCGTTATGCATTGACATGGTTTTGACATGCAAAGCTCTAAGGGGCTGTATATTTTTGTATTTAAGAAAACATCTAAATGGCAATGGCACCAAACGATTGTTATGATTTCTCCATTATGGGGAAAAGCTTCTTGACTTGAAGTTGTTACTTCTCTTTTTTTTTTATGCAACTGAAGGCTTTTTTTATTTATCATTTAGAGCAGGATTTTGATTGCTTTTATCTAAAGTTTTGTAAAGTTTTTAGAAATTTTAAATAGGAGATTCCATTTAATTTGGAATTATTTTATTTAGACCAAGACAGAAATAAAGTTCTTAAGCAAGAGAGATGATTTTGCTCTTGGCTTCTTAGATGTTTTTAACTTAAGGTTGATTAAATTTATTATACTTTTAGCCAAATTATTCCTCATTAAATACATTTAAAGCAATTAGCTGTTAAGATTGCGGATTGCTAAAAACATTTTAAAAATTATTAGATGAGAATGGAGCTGCAGCAACAGTGCTCTGCATAATGTTTATCTTTTGCTCTTCATTTTGATTATTTGAATTGGAGATAAATTAGTATTAATTGCATCTTTTGTTAATTCTTTATGTATGTATATTGAGATAATGTTTTTCATTATTTTTTCTAAGAGACAAAGGGACAAAAACAGAATTTTGAACATCCTGCTCATCAAATACCTTTTATCCAAGCTGCTCATAATACTAAAAGTAAGGTTAGTTTTAAGCGCAATTTACATAGTTTTAATTTTATGGGATCTACTCTAAATCAATAGCTCCATGAGCAGAAGGAATGAAAGGATTTATGCTGCTTGTGTGATTTATTTAGTTTATGCTTATTTAATGAGAATAATTGTTATTATTCAAGGTTACATTGTTTACTTAGGAAGTGTACTGATGATTTAAGTGGCTTTGATTGAAGTTATTTTATTTCTCAGAATTACTTAAAATGTAAGGACTATATGGCTATTAGGTATTAGAGTATTGTGGTATGTTGTTACTTATGTTTATTTAGTTATTATTATTGTTATTATTTCCATTCTAATTTGAAGTTAAATTATGATTCCTTGTTGAGCAAGTATTCATCAAAGAAGTAGATTGTTGACTTAAATAGAAATCCTTGTAAGCACTAAAATAAATTTAAAATTTTTTCCACTTATTTTCATATTAAATGTTAGATTAAATTAGAATCGTATTTTTATCAACTGCATCAGCTAGATCTCTTTTCAAAGTGTCAATCAAATTTTCCTATTATCTTAAGTTAAAATAACTAGTCTCCAAACTCTTTCTGCTTTTCTTAATCTCCTCTTGGAGCAGAGAACTCTCTTCAAGGATAGGTTTTAACTCCTATACTAACTCTTCATCTTGTTAAATAAATTATAAATTATTTAATAGATACTATTCTTCTGTAATAAGTTTTTCTTGTCTGCGCTTCTACAAAAGCTTTCTCTTTTCAATAAGAGATTTGTATTAGCTATATATTTATTGCTTAATTTATTCTTGTTTCATTTAGTTATTTACACTTATTTACTGCACCTTGAAAGCTTTGGTTAGATCTAACTTGGGTACATTCAAATTAGAAATTACAGAAGCATTTTAGAAGCTATTATTAAGAGTGTTCAGTTTATTAATGGCTAAGTTTGGGTTAGTGCTTTGATTTTATTCATTAGGTTTAATATAACTCATGTTATTTTGAGAATTTATTTATCCCTATTGTCCTTCTGTTATCAAATATAAGTTACTGATATTGTTGTTATTGCTATTCGCGATATTTAAGTTTCCCCCTTATTAATTACTTTGATTTTTCTTCAACGTTTTGTACATCGGCGAGTTAGAATATTATCTTTGATTTTAAGATACCCCATCTTCCTTATCTTTTTTGAAATTCACTTTATCTGGAAGCACCTCCTCATTATAGCTTAAATTTGAATAATTGCTACTCAACATGTCCTCATCACCAAATATTTTGTACTAATCTATTAAATAAGCAAATATTTTCATGAAATTATTTACAACTTATTTTTTTCAATTAAAATTTAATCAGCATTTTCATTGATAAATTAATAAAATAGTTGACTGACTATCTGTCTGAATTTGAATCTTAAAATTTAAATATTCATCGTTTTCGAAATTTAAAATGGAAGATAATCAATAAATATAATGCTAATCAAGATTGAGATCAAAGATTCTTTTATTTTTTAAATTACTCATTTTTTTGCTTAACAAAACTCAAGAAATTAAATTCAATTACATTAATAAAAAAAAAAACACACAACTGAATAGAAATTATAAATAAATTACTATGTATTATTTTAGAGAGACTTAGGTTTTCTTTTTTATTGAATTTAAGTTGTTGCAGCTCAGACGTTAGCAGCTTTTTAGTATGTATGAAAATATAATTAGTATATAACCAATTAATATATTTAAATTTTTATTCTTTTTCCTTTAAAAGTTCGAAGTGAGAAAATAAAATGAATTATATTTTTATAAACTTTTGATATCTAAATTAAAATAAAATGAAATTTTATTAAATATTTTAAAACTTTACAGAATTAATCATAATTAACTCATTTTTTTGTTCTTCAAGAAATTTGATTTTTGCGTTTTTACTGTTTAGTTACTCTAAGCTCTATTCTAACAAACTATTTAGTTCTATTACTTTTTATGAAGTTTTTTTATCTTCACCCTTTTTTTTATTGTTTGAAATTAGGATTTAAAATAATATTAAACAATTTCTAATTTACTTTTTATTGTAAAGTTGAGAATTTTTCTAATTCTATAATATTTTGACCTTTTTTTTCAACATTAAATTCTTGTAATTTTTTGTTTAGTGTGTCTATTTCATTGCACTACTGTTGTATACAGCTTTTCTGAGCAATTATTTATCCGTTTAATGACTCTATCAAATCTATTTCCTCTAACTGCAACCCTTCGATAATTTATTCGTGGATGAGAGCCTATTATTTATAAAATTTTTTTTTAAATATGTGTTTTTTTTAGAAAAACTAAATGAATGAATGTAAGGAAGTAAGCCTATTAGTTTATTTTGATGAGCAATCGAAAGATTATTTTTTTGCTATTGAAAAGAGTTAATTTTTAATTGATTGTAGAGGTATTATATTTTTAACTTATTATATATAAGTAGTACCTTTGATAGAGCAGTATCTCTTTCATTTTGAATAACACTTATAAGAGCTACCATTCTTTTATTTTCGATCATAGTTTTATTAAATAACTATTAAAGCATGCTATTTGTTCTTTGAAGTTCTTGGCAATTACATTTTGCTTAAATTGATTTTGATTTGCTTTATAATGATCCAGCCCTTTCATATTGTAAGTAAGACTATGAATATTAGCACTGAATCTATTTGATTTCTTCTAAAATTTCTTATTTTTCATGCTATAATTTGATAAGCTTCTATAAGTTCAAATTTTCGTCTCTCAGTTAATTGTTTTCCTTCTATAAAAAATCTATTTTGGTTTAATATTTTCTCTTGAAATCCGCTTCTTGCTGCATGAGTAAAACGTTGTTAATGATTCACAAATATGTATCAATAATGAATTGCCCTTAGAAAATTTGACTAAAAATTATTAAGTAACTAGAAAATAGTAAGTCTACTCAATCTATTACAGTATTGGTGCTATTGATATTATAAAATACTGTAATTGCTTAAAGGTTTTTTCTATTCAATCTAACAAAACTCTTTCCACCTTTTCTAATTTTTAACTTAAATTTTATAAAAATCTGCTTTTCTTTAGAGAGTTATTTTCTGCTAAATTTCAATCAATTCTTATAAATTAGCTGTATTAATACACATACATAGATATATACATGCATAGAAACAAACTACCAAAAAAGTCTTTACATAAGTTAAAAAGAAAACCAAATATTTTTCATACAATTTTGATTGGCAATTATTTATTTATTTAGTACACACTATAATATTCAAACAAAAATAAGAAATACGGCATTTATTTGATATCTCTTGAACTAAATTAAATTCAATGACAGCATTTAATAGAAAAATGCATAAATAAAAATCTCTAAATTAAAGTATTTATCTCAAAAATATCCAATCTATTTAATTTTTAGGTAGATAGATAGATAATTAATTCTCTCACTCCTTTTTAATAAATTTCTATTTAGTTACTCAATATAAAAGACATTTAAGGCAAATTTGATTATTTATTTAAGTTAAATTTAATTTTTCTTATATTTTACTAAAATTTTTTAAACTTAATATGGAAATTTGAATAAAATTAAAATTATTAAGATTTAAATCTATTTTATAAAAAATTTAAGTTACTTTTTAATTTTTTGGTAAAATTATAAAATATTATTTGAGTTAATTTTCTTTATATTAATTTTATGATTAATTATTATAACATAGATTATATTTAAATAAATGTGTGAGTTTTTAAGAATTATTTTTGGATATTTTTTTATTTATATGAAAAATATCTAAGTATTCTAACAGAAAACCAAGAAAAGCAAGAAATCAGGAGAGGAACCCAAAAATAATAATCAAAATTATTAATTATAACCTATAAGTTATAGTGTTTAGACTTTATATTAGTTATACTTACTTATTAAAAGATAAGATAATAATATATATTTTTAGTGAGCATTTATGATTCTTATTTTAATAAAATTATGTCTAAATCTTTTTTTAAACAACTATTTGAAGTATTTTACATTTTTTATTGAGCCATTTTTTTATTTTAAATACAAAATATTTTATATTTTTTTGTTAAGCTTGAATGAAAAGATTTTATTTAGAAAAATTGGATTCAACCAAAAATGAAGTAAAAATCTCTAAAATTAAAATAAATTAAAGATATATTAAAGATTTGTTGATAATTTTCAGTGAATTTTTAATGATTTAAGTTAACAAATCCTTATAACCATAATTACCAAAATGATTTTAATTTTTATTTAAATAGCTCTTTAAAAATATTTCTTTATAAAAAATATATTTTAGTTATTAAAAAATTAATAAAATTTAAAGTTTAGAAAACAAAAAAAGGATATTTCTAATATAAAGATTAAGTCTATTTAGGAATTTCAATTAATTTATGAAATAATTGATAAAAAGGTATTTATTTATTTATGATTAGATTATTATATTTATTCACTCATTAAATTTTATTTTCTAATTTAAAAAATATATTAATATTTTTATTTTAATACTATTTTTTTTATTTTCGAATTTTTTGTTTTTAGCTTAAACATTTTTAGCTGTTAAAAAGAAAGGATTATAAATAATAACTAAAGAGATATCTTTTTTTTGTTGTTTAATATTATTAATAAACTTTGATCAATCAAGTAATAAACAAATGCAAAGTTTAATAGACATTCCTGAAAAGTGTTTAGCTTATTCTGCAAACTGGTATCTTAATTAAATTTCTGCTTATGATGTTAACACAGACTTGTTTGCTTATGGATCAAACAGCGATATTTACATTATTAATTACTAACAAAAAAAATACGAAACCATTTTATATAATTCTAACATGAGGGAAAAGATTTCATGTGTTGCTTTTTTGCCAATCAATCTAAATTATAAAGATTAAAATAAAACTTAAGGAGAAAATCACGAAAGTTAAGAAGAAGATATTATAATACTAGCAGGTAGTGCTAGTGGGACTTTTTATATTCATAGTTATAATCAAGGTAGCAAAAAGTCTGAATTGTTAGAACAACAAAATATTGTTTTAAACCAAACAATTATCTCAATTAATGTAGACAATAATGAATTTAATAAATATATTGCTAAAATAATCATCAAATTATAAAATGGGTCTATTTTTCATCTGCAATATGATCTTATCAAAAAGAAAATTATTTCATTTAAAATTAACATCCAGCAATCGAAATTTAACTTAAAATTAAAGTTTTCTTCTTTTCTTTCCAATCTAGATTCTCATACCAATAATTCTTCTTCTACTTAGTGTATCTAAAATAAGTACACAATCAACTTCTTTGAAGAAGGCTAAATTTTCTTATATGAAAATAATAATAAAATTTTTACTCACCAAATTGATGGAAAGATATTAACTTTGGATGAAATACCAAAGTAGTCAGAAAATGAAAATTAAAGATATATCCTACTCAAGAAAATAAAAAATTATGTCTTTCTAAATTTGATAGAAATAGGATAAAACATAATAAATAATTCCTCAAGCTAGTTAATATCTTAAGATGAACATCTAAATCAAGCAAATAAAATTCAAACTCAAGAAAATTCCTTTGAAAAAATGTAAAATTAAAATAATAATATTAATGAAGAAAGCTAAGAAAATAAATAAAAAACTGATAATGAAGAAATCAATTAAGTTTAAGGTGAAGCTTAAATCTAAGAAAAAACCTAAAGCAAAAATATTTTTTAGGTTAAAAGCATTGTTGATATTGAGATATTTTTCATTTATAATAAAAAAAATAACGATTTGCTTCAATCTAGCTTTACAATCAAGAGCTTGGATTATGATAACTTTATTTTGACTGGTAAAATGGGAGATATTTACATCTTTAATGTTTCTAAATTTATTGATTTTTCTAAATCTAACTAAAAACTTACTATAAATCCTTTGAGTGCACAGTTTGACGATTCCTATTATTCTAAAGTTCCTGACACTAACCATTATGATGGAATTTTTTCTATTTAGACAATTTAAGATAAAAAATTGATAACTCTTTCTATCGACAGGAGAATCTCATTTTTTAACATAACTAGATAAAGCATTTCTTAAAATGCAAATGAATTTGAAATAGAAGAAGATAATAATATTGAAAATGATGATGTTAATAAAGAAGAATAATCTAATTAAACTATACCTTATCAATTAGAATTTGAATGGTAACTCAGTTGCTTAGGAGCTAAAGTGAATTCTCTAGCAATTTCTTAGGTAGAAAAAGAGTTAATCTACATGAGTTGTTTAGACCGCACAGTAAGAGTTTGGGATTCCTCTAAAATAGTAAGTGAATTATTTATTCAAAATTGAAAATACTAATTTTAACTTTTAATAATAAATAAGCATGACCAGCTTTACGTAAAAGAGTATTACAAAAGGATTGATCAAATAAATGTGAAGCAAATGCTTCTTCATCCATAATTTGAAAATGTTATGGTTCTTTTTTTAGAAGACAATCCAAAAAAGCTAGGTAATTCATTGATTTTAGTTAAATTGGCTAATAATTTAATTTTTGTTATTTAAAGTTGGATATGACCTCTTTAAAGAGAAAATCAGTTTTGAGTATCTAAGCAACAGAGACATCTTGAACTTAAAATGGATAAAAAAGGAATAAGTTGATGAACTATAAAACATTCTCTTTTAATCAGTTAACACAGCTTAGAATGAAGGTAAAAATTAAAAATTTAATATTTATTTATTAACATTTTTATTTATGGAATAGGAAAAAAGGAAGAGTTAGGATAGGAAAAAGCTTTGTAAAAATAGATTAAAGTAGAAAAAGATCATATTGAAACCAAAGAAAAAGGTTTGCTAACTTAAAATGACGATCATTATTTGCTAGTTTTCAAAAAAGGCGGATATATTAGCTTGATTGATCTATCTGATTGTAGCATTTCTATTGAAGATTATTTAATTTGCGAAAATAAAAACAATGTGCAATAGTTTGAATTTGACATTGTTAAAAGTTAAGTATTTGCTGTGTTTGCTTAATTAGGATGTATTAGTTTCTATTACGACTATCAGTATAAATAATTCTAAAATATGCACAAAAATGTTGTTAAAAGCATAGCATTTAAGTAAACACCTGATAGTTCATAATTGATAGTCGCTTGTGCTTGCTTGGATAGGAGAATAAGTATTTATTTAGGTAACCCTGATGACGTCTCATCCTTCTAATTTGTAACATATCTAAAGCATGAATATCCAATTGAAAAAGTAATGTTCTCTCCTGTGTCTGATTGTTATTATATGCTTTCTATAGCTCAAAATCATAACACATTATAAATTTACAATTTATTGCCTAGCTCTGTTAGCTAATTACAACAGTAATCATAGACAAATAATACTTCAAAATAAGATAAAAATGAAAGTGATGAAGAAAATGAAGAAATTACTAATTTTGTTAAGACAGAATAATAAATAAAAACAGAGATTTAAAATAACTTACTTACCTAAGATTTATAAGAAGAAGATGGAAATTAAAAAAATAATTTATCTGAAATGTAAAAAAATATAAATTTAATTTAGAACAACAACAATTAGCAGATTAGTTTAGAATTCAAAAATGTTAGAGGTCATAAAGGGTACATCAATGATGCAGTATTTTCTCCTTTGGATTAAAATCTTTTGATAACATGTAAATTCCTAAATCTATTTCAAATTTGTATATTATTTTAATTATTATTTTTTTATTCATTTAGGTTCTGATGATTAAACAGTAAAATTTTGGTCTATAGATAGAATTATTAATAAGAGTTACCCTAAGAGGAAAAAAAACAAAAATATTAACAAAAAAGATGAAAGTTTTAACAACCAATAGCATCGAGATAAAGGAGAGCAATTTTCTTAAAAGTTAAACAACAACTAACATAACTAAAATAAATTTAAATAAAATTAAAATAATAACTAATAATCAGCTAAAAATTATTAGCATAATAAGTTTAATAAAAAATAGAATAACAGAACAAAAAATTGAGTTTGTTTTTAAAATATAGAAAATATTAAAATTAATCAAAAATTAAATAAAAAATAAATAATTTTATGACAATTATAAATATATTTATTTATTTCTTAAACTTAATATTGTTACTACACTGTAAATACTTAACATTTATTTAATTTAATTATTTGTTTAGGTTTTAAATAATTTTTATTACAATATTTTTAAAAATGAAATCTTGGTCTTAATTTAAATTAAGTATTTACGAGGATCTACACTATATTAATAAATGTTAACATAATTTAAATTTTACTTTTATTATTAAATCCTTTAAAAAAATTGTAATAATTAAACTTATTAATTAGTATGTTCTGATTTAATAACTTTTTAAATTGGATTTTATTGATGTCACAAAAAAGGGTTGCTTTTCCAAATAAAATGAAAAAATAATAGATTAACTGAATTTATTAATTTTATTTATTTAGTTTAAAAATTAAACAAAAACTCAAAATGAATTACAAAAGTGAATAAAAATATGCATGTATGGATAAAAGGAAGGAAGGAAACAATAGATAGAATTATTTATTTTATTTTTTATATAATTCAAAAAACTTTTCTTAATTATGTTTGTTTTATTTTCATCAAATTAAAATTTTTATTAAATATTTATTTATTTATTTTTTATTTTAAATTTTCATCATCATAAACGCTTTAGACCAAAGAAACCTTCGCCTCCGAATTCACCTGTATAAGTTAGGGAAATTCTTGCTCTAGCAGGTAAAATAATGAAATCCACTAAGGTTAAACCTATTTTTTAATTTAATTTTAGCATCAAATCAAGTCTAAAATAAATTTTTACCTGTGATGGTGCCAGCAGAGTGCTTAATATCCTTGATTTTTCCTGACGAATGATGCATAACATAAGAAGCAGTATTAACTGCAGACATTATAGGTTCTCCATTGATTAGAATCTATATAGTTGGTTTCTTTTTAGCAAAGAATCCAAGTGTAACCTATATATATACATATATGATATTGTTAATTTTAATCCTCATTTTTAAGTAAAAAACTAAATAAAAGGCTTACTTCATACAAGCCAGGAGCAACTACTAAAATGCTAGTTTTTTCTTTTTCCCACAAGTAATTATCAGGAAGAGTATTTACTAATTACACTTCCCAAGGAATGAGAGAACCAGCTTTAATTTCACCAGATTTCCAAGTCCATCTACCAACTATATTTTCAGTACAAAGTTATTCATTTATAATTGCTTAATCGCTCACTATATTATTAAGATCTTCTTGATAACTTTTCTTTTCTAATTCGCGATGGATATCACTTAAAGCTCTATTTACATCATCAATATCTATTTAAATAATTTATATAAATTAATTACAAAGTAAAGTTTAACTCATTACTAGATTTAGCATCTAAAAGAGTGCAAACATCTTTGATATTTGATTTAAGTAACATATCGCGCTAAAGTTCCTCAATAGCTAAATTAGCTTAGTTAGCAAAATGATCGAATTCCTTTAAATTAACTTTATCCTCACACTCTTTGAAGACCTTTTCTACCATCTTTCTCATTTCCTCAATTTCCTAGCTGCTTACCTAATTAGATAATAAAAATGAATGAATTATTTTAATTAAGTAAAATAAACTTTTAATTTTTTAAGTTAAAATAATTTTGAAAAAAAATTAAAAAGTTTTTATTTTTATCTTATTTTTTTTTTAGTAAGCAATTTAAAAATTATTTTGTTTTTATTGAAGTTATTCTAAGTAATTTTATTAAAAATATAATTTTGAATTAACTAATAAATAATCAAACTGAAAAATTATAAAAATATTTATTTGGTTTTTTATCAAAAGAGAAAAAAAATAAATTTTAAATAATAAAAATAATTTATTACTTTTGTTGCTATGAGATTGAGTACGTTGGTGTTATCAGCCTTTTGAGATAAGGCTTGTTATACATCAACAAAGTTGGCTTTTTTGTCTAAAATTTGAAGAAGGTTGGCTTCATTTTCGCCAATGTAATTTTTAATTTCATCTTTTAATTCTAAGAACCTTTGAGATATGTCACTCTAACATGCGTTTAATGCATTTTAAACTTCCATTAAATCTGTTTTCTCTTCAAGAGCATTTAATACCTTGACTCTAAAATCGATGAATTCATTTTTATCTAGCTTCAAAAGGAAATTTTCATTAAACTCCTTTTTTAAAGTCTCCAAATCATCCAAAAGATATTGAATCTCTTTTTGGATTTCTTTTTTATAATTTGCTAAAAGTCCTTTATTGAAATTTTGCATTTATTCTTAATCGTTTCTTCTTTCTTCGTTGACGCTCTTAATGTTTTCATGAGCTTTAAGAATTTCCTCTCTCAAGTTATCAAACAGCTATTCATTCTTTTTAAATTTATCTGTCACTAATTCTTCCTAAGCTTTTCTAAAGTTTATAGTTTAGTCTTTCATGTCTTGCATATCTTTAATGAGTTCGTTTCTATTTTTATTTAAATAATTCATAAACATTAAAAATTAAACTATATTTGTTATTTATTTTACCTGAGTTGGTTTGACATTTAATTAAATAAATCAATATCAGCTTTTTAAGCTACTTAATTATAGATTTTATCTAATTCCTTTTGCTCTGCTTTTTTATTAAGTGCTTGAGTGGTATTGAAACGAAGATCCTCCAATAAATTTTTTACAACACTCAATTCCTTATCTTAAAGTTATTTAAATGCTTCTATTTCATTGGAAGCTTATTAAATTTAACTTTAAATGATCTATTAAATAAATTAATTATCATTAAAAAATATAAATAAATTAATTTTATTGTTCATACCTCAACATCAGTTCTATCTGCTTTGTTAGAGAGAGAGTTGACTAACAAATTAAAATCATTCTTTTCTACTTTGCAGTCAAGCAATTAATTTATCTTTTCAAGCTAATGGTTGTCGACTTTGCTTTCTACCATCGTTAAGAGATTTTAAATATCAGTTGTTTCAGCTTTCCTAGCTTCATAAAAATAAAATAAAATTTAATTCTAATTTAATGAGTGATATTTTTATAATTAATTCATTCTTTCTTTATCAATTTGTTTAATGAATTTCCATACAAAGAATCATAAAAATAGTTAGCCATAATTTTAATTAAGTTTGAAATATATTTTCACTGCCAACATTTTTTATTTAAATTTTTAAAAAAATAGATTTCAAATAATTTTTGTTGTTTTTGATGTAAAATAAAATAATTATTCTGAAATAAGTAATGAAAGGATTTTATTACCTAACATGGCATCAATTTCAACTTTATTAGCTTTTCTTTAAAGTGCATTTGCTACTGATTGCTTATTGGCTTTTTGATCTAATTATTCGTTTACTTCCTCTAAGCTGGCTTTTTATGCAAGTTAATTAGAAATGCTTAAAATATCTTGTTGGAAAATATTTCTGTATGATCTTAAATCTTAAACTTGTTCATCTAACTTTGCATATAATCCATCAATTTCACTGTTGAATTAGTTTGTATTGACTTTGTTTTCTAGCATGACTTTGATCTTTTAAAAAAACACAAAAAATTATCACAAAGAAATAAAATATTAAAATGCTTGTTTGCTTGAAATGAATTACTTCTTAATGAGAGACTTTAGAGGACATCATGTAATCAAAATCTTCCTTCAAAGTGCATCTAAAAATTTAATTTTAAATATCTTTTGTAATTATTTTTGAAGTAGCAATCAAAATATTTAAAGATAAGTTTTAATTAATAAAGTATTAATTTGCCAGTCAGTGCAATTTTGAGAGTTTAAGACTGGAAATACTTGCTTATCTATATATCTATTTATCTTTCTTTCTGCCATTAAATTTAACATATAGAAATCTTTGAATTAATTATTTATTTACTGCTAAAATCTGTTTTATAAATCATCAAATGAAGGTCTTCCTTCTAAAATTTGAGCTAATTCATTTAAACTTTCTTTTACATCTTCAACATTTGCTTTGCTATCTAAATAGTCTTGGAGATTGACAATTTTAACCTTTAAATTATAAATATTTGCTAAGCTAATTATCATTTCTTGAGGATAAATCTAAAAATATAAAGAGCTTCATGCAATTAATATTTTATGCTATATTTACATTAGAAATATTTTGTCTTTCCAACTCACGGATTGCTTCTCCTTAGTTCTTTACTACATCAGTCAGTGCTTTGAAAGTTAATCTTATAATATCTTAAACATTTCTCCAATCATTAGTTCCCTTTTTTTAAAAGCATTATTTTCAAAAATTTATTTGATGATAAAAATTAGCTTCATATTGCCAGAATTATAAAATATATATTTAATCATAAAATAAATAAATAGCGGTTTTCCATTTGCTATTTGATACATTTTATATTTCAAAGATAACTAAAATCAAGTAAAGGAGCTAATAAAATTTATTAAAAGCTTTACAGATAGAAGATCCTCAACTAAAACTACTGAAAAAGGGTCAACCTCTGACTCAGTAATCAATACTTTTCTTTACGAATATTTTTATGAAAGAGGACTTGAGCTGTTATTCATTTTATCTATGTATGAATGTATGTATGTATGTACGATATTTACTTACTAAATAAATCTTTTTTTTTAAGAATAATAATGATAATACCAACAAACAAACAAATAATTAATAAATTAATTTATTAATTTTTTACAGTTAATAATGCTTTGCAAAAACATTAATTAATAATTTGATTTAATTTTTGTTACTTGATTTCTTAATATTGAATAATTTTTATGTACATATGTATTTATGTATATATACATCATAATAACTCAATCAATTCCTTCATCTAGGTAGGTTTATTTGATTTTAATTTACTAATTGCAAATTTTCGAATTTTTAAACTAAGATATGTATGTACTAACAATCAATCAATAAATAAAATCACCTTCACAAATTTCTTATTCACTAATTTCTATTTTTTTTGTCGCTAAATAAAAATTATTGCTGAGTTTTAAACAGTTTGAAAAGATCCATTTAAAAAACAATTTATCTATTTATGAATCAATAAATCAATCTATTTAATTTAATTTATTAATTAATTTTTTATCTATATATTTTTTATTTATAATTTATTAAAAAGTATCTATCTATCTATCTATCTATCTATCTACTTTTGTCACCAGTAAAAAATTCATTTTAAAAAAATCACTAACAAATATTTAATTTTAACGAAATATTTAAATTAATTTAAAAATTTACAACACAATTTTAATATTTAATTTTAGCATTGAAATAATAATATTTTTAATTTAATTTTAACATTGAATTAATAATGTTTTTAATTTAATTTGTCAAATACATGTTAGATAAAAAATACTAAGTTTTCAATTGTTTTACCATTTATTTTAAAGAGAATTTCTACAAAATTAATTAATTAGTTAACATAAAGAAAAGAGTGAATACTATTTTATTTTAATTGTTACCAAATAATTAATTGAATCATATAATTAAAAGCTCAATAATTTGTTGATTGATTAACTACAATAAATAACATGCCATTATTTTCTTTCAAATTTTTAAATTATTTATAAAAATAAAAAATTATTGATTTACTAAAATATAAAATTAAATTTATTACCTGCCATCATAAGCTATAATTATGTTTAAGTATTTATATCATAAAAGTGCAGTAATATTTATTATTAATATTAAAATTTATAATTGAGCATTTTATTATTTTCCATATCTATTTTACTTAATTTATATGCTATATACACTATTTATGAATTAGTAATTTTAAAAATAATTTAATTAATTTGGATAGTTTTAAAAGCAACAAACAATTTTTTAAAATAGCTAGGTAGGTAGGTAGATAAGCTAACTTACTTTTTATGTCCTAATATAATAATTTAACATATTAATACAAATAATTTTTAAAAGGAATAAAACATAATATATTTAATTCAAAAATAAACTAACTATATTTAATTGAATATCTGATTAGCCTTTTAACTTATTTATGATTTTTAATAAATTGGTTGATTTCAGAATTGAAATAGTTTGTTTGATAATTTTTGTAAAATATAATATGATCATAATTAAGTTAAGATTGATAATATACATTATAAAATAGCTATTATATTTACAATTTGAAAACAATTAATTAATTAAATATATTAATTTATCCTCACTTTTGTTCATTCATTTATTAAATAACTTACTTACTTACTTACTTACACACTTACTTACTGGCTTTTTGTTAACTTGCTTTTCATATTAAATAATTAATTTTTTTGAGATTTTTTGTTGTTGAAATAAATAGTGATTGATATTGTTAAGCAAAGATTCCATTCTTGCTATTTATTTATTTTTATAATTATATTTGAACAGTTTTTGCTTTTCACACAAGATCTACATCTAAATTTTAATGCAAAGTTCTATTTTAAAAAAATTTAATTCCTTGTAAGTAAATATGTTCTGGCTCTGAAATAAAATTTACTTTATGTGCTTATATGGTACCATAATTATCTCCCCCTCTTCTATTTTTCTAAATTTATTGAAATAATTAATTAATTAATTAAGTAAAATAAAATATTTGCTTTGTTTACACTTGTTCTCCATCTATATCATAGTTTCCACCTTGCTTAAACTTAACAAATACTACTTTATCTTAGTTAGGTGTATCAATTTCTAAATAAATAAATAAATATTAATTATAAGAGGTTAAATCTTTAATACACTAGTATGTATTGAAATTTATGAATTAAATTACATATTTTTTCAAAATTTTATTTCTGAACTTAAGAGTTAGTTTCTTAATCCTCGCTTTCTATTCCAATATCTCTGAAACTTTAAGGCAGAGTTTTTAGCAAATGGTTTTAAAAAATTTACTATCTGAGAGCAGCATAACTTTTTGTAAAAAACAAGTTAAATTAATTATTGTTTTTTGTTTATATAAAAGTCAAAATGTATGTTGATTAAAATTAATTAGTTACTTTTTTACAAATTCCTTTTCTTAGAGATTGAGGTAATCATACTTACTGTGTTTTATAATGTTCATGTAATACTTTTAAATCTATATATTTATTTTATTAGTAAAAATGAATAAAATAACTTGCATTCTATTTTGGCTAATTAATTAACTAATTACTTTGTATAGTCTTGTTCTTGTATACAATTTTATCAAATATTTTACTCTGTCACACTCTTCTTTCATTAAATCTTGCAAAAATTTATTTTTAGGGTGTTAAAATTTCTTATCATCATTTATGCTCTATTCGAATTCTTTTATTTGCATTTCCTATTTTTTATTTTTTCAAAAAAGAATCAATTAGTAAATAAATGTTAGATTGGTTGATTAATTGATTGTCATGAAAAAATGTTTGTTTTTGTAATTAAAAAAAAGGTTTTTTATGCTATTTACTTAATTTTGTATTAACTCAAATAAATCATCAATAATCTATTGCTAGTAGAGAATAATATCAGGACAATACTTTTCTTAAGTGATAACTTTGATTATTAAGTCAATGTCTTAATTCAAATTGTTATCTTCTTCTTCATTGTCATTTTTATCAAGATTTTCGCTTGCTAAGTCTCCCAACTCATCATAAAGATCATATTCATTTGAAATATCTTATTATTATCTTCTTCCTTTTTTCGATTTGTTGCTTAAAATATTGCTGTGCTTGCGATTACTAAAATTCTCAGTGTCTTCATCCTCATCGTCGTCTTCATTAGTAACTTTCCTGACAACTTTTTTATCGAATTGCTTTTTAACCTCTTCCATTTCATCAGAATAATCCTAACTCATTTTGATAAATAATGCTTTAGAAAACTTTAAGAAAAACTAAATTGAATCTATCTATTTATTTATTTAATTGTTTGCTTGTTATTGCTATTATCTACAACCAAAAATATCCTTTTTTGATATTATAATTTCTACTCTTTTAAGAAACAGGTTTTAGTGGAGGTAATTTAATATGAATTATTATATTTTACAGTTTTACCGCTAAATTTAAATAAACATTCATCAATTAAATAATGTCACCATTTTTAACTTTAAACTATTTTAAAATTAAAAGCTAAAATGTAAGTATAAATATTTAAAAATATTATTCAAAATTATGAAAAATAAAATGCAAAAATAGTACTTAAACAGTTAATATAAATAAATAAATCAAAATATTAAATAAAAAATTTAAAATAATTTATTATCTGAATATTTAAAAAAATATATTTTGGAATAGGCGTATATATATATATATATGATTTTAAAAGTGTTTAAGTAGCATTTTTGATTTGGTTCGAATATTTGTAACTTAAATTTATACTCAAATTAGTAAATAAACGATTTTATAGTTGATATTTTTTAAATTAAATTTTAAATATCAAATATAAAATATTTACAACCTTAAATCATTCTAAGATATTTCATATCTATAAAATTAGAATCTAAAATATACATATAAAAAATTAGATGGTATAAGTATGAAGGTGTGTATCTGTGTGTGTGTGTGTTTGTGTGATGATATTAGAGTTTTTAATAACAATTTTAATTTGCTACTTAAATATTTTAAAATTAAATGTAAATCAAAAACATTAATTAATAAAGCTTAGAGATAGATAATATATAGATAGATTCTACTAAATTTGACATTATAAAAAAATATTTTGCAAAAATAAATATGAAAATAAATGCATGCCTACCATTCATAAAAACTTTAAAATGAAAAAGAATAAAAGAATCTTATCTTATCTATTAATTAAAATCTAAACATTAAGCAAAAGAAGAGTTGAAAATGAATGAATGAATGAATGCTTTAAGTAATTAAATGGCTAGTTGATTGATTAATTAGGTGATAATTTTTAATTTAAGCTGAACGTTAATGTACTAAGGTAAAACAATTAATAACTTAAATTATTAGAAAATATTTGATATATAAAAAATATAAACAATAGATAATTATTCTAAATAACATTTTATTTATTTATTGATCAACCCATTCTTAAGATACCAGCTTCAACTAGCTTAGCAATTTTAGGAGCAAGGGTGGGATCGCTTAAAATCTTGGTTGCTTCTTTAGGATCTTATTGAAGTGATCTAAGGGCGTTTTAAACTTCAGGAGTTCTTAAGATTTATTAGATTTCGGGATCAGCCATGGCGTGTGCAGCTCTTTCTTATTGTTCCTTTTCATCACCACCTCCCATGTAAGCTTACATTCTTGTTCTTTCTAAGAGTTCCTTTAATTCTTGGTTATCAGGTTAAATCTTCAAACCTTTTTCATAGACACCCAAAGCCTTGTGGAATTCCTTCATTGCAGTATGGCATTGACCCTTCTTGATGTAAGCCTTGATGTAGTTAGGATCAATTTCAAGGCACTTATCTAAATCTTTCAAACCACTAGGGAATTCCATTAACTTTTAATAGCAAATACCTCTGTTGCAGTAATACTTAGCTTCAGTAGGGTTTCTCTTGATACATTCGTTATATTCTTATAAAGCTTGAGGGAACTTACCATCAGTGAAGAATGCCTTAGCTTTTTTTATTTAAAAAATTATTTAATCATTAATTATTCATTTTTTTTTTTTTTTCCATAATAAATCTTTAATTTTTTATTAAATCATCCAAATTAAATTTATTTATTTATTTTAGAATATTTTTTTTACCTTTTTCATTATGTTCTTCAGCCAAAGCAGGGTTAATGTATGCTTTAGCATCAGCTTCTTTTTTGATCTTTTCAATTTGCTTCATTTCAAGCTTGACCTTAGGGTTGTTGTCTTCCAACATAGACTTGTCATACCAGTATAATGAGTCAGCATACTTTTCTTGCTTAGCGAGGATGGAAGCCTTTCTGGCAAAGATCTTGGCAATCTTTTAGAAATCTTTAATGTTGTTGTCTTGAGCGACTTTCAAGGCGAGTTCAACAGTTTCTAAAGCAGCATCATAGTTCTTTTGTTCAATGTAGACTGCAGCTTTATTGTTGTAATAAAGAATTTCAGTGGGTTATAACTCGATAGCTTTGTTGTAGCATTCCAAAGCCTTGTCGAAGTTTCTACTCTTGTAGTACTCATTACCTTCATTCTTCACCTTTTCATGTTCGGGGAGATTGGAAGTAGGAGCAGGAGCATGAGCTGGCTTTTTTTATTCTTCCTTCTTTGGGGCAGGTTTAGGAGCTTCTTATTTTGCATTATTAGTGAAGGGTTCAGGAATTTCTTCTTCCATCTTGAAGTCATCTTGAGCTTGATTAGTAGTAGAAGTTGTTGTGTGTTCTTTAGTTTCAGGCTTTTGTTCTTCTGCATTCTTCTTGTCTTAGAAATTGAAGTTAGCACCTTAGCCGAAAGCACCACCACCGAAATCAGAAAGAAGAAGATTGAAAGCTTCACCCAAACGAGGATCTTATTACATCAAGACTGAGAACATTTGAGGGCTCTTCTTAAGCATTTCTAATTTAGTCATGAAAGAAGGGTCTTTCAACCATTCTGCAGTTCTGGGATTAGCAGCAAGCTTCATCATAATTTATGTGGCAATGCTATCAAATTAACCACCACTTCCACCAGCAGATTCTTTATTTATAATAATAATAATTTTTTTAGAATTTGTATTTTTAAGAACGAATAAGCATGTAATTTTTTATAGAATTATAAAGAATATCTTTTTTTGTATTATGCTATTTATTATGTGTGTGTGTGTGTTTGTGTTTGATAGTTATAATAAGATTTGTAGATCTATCAAATTGTTATTTAAATTTTAGATTATTTAATTTATGAGTTGCTTTAAAATATTTAATATTTGCTATCATATTAAAAAAAAACCACATGATGCTTTTACAAAGTTTGTAATTTTAATATTATTGGTGATAATGCATTAGTGTGTCTAAGCTTAATTCACTCATCCATTCATAGCAAAATGGATAGCTTGAATAATTCAAATTATTTATTTATTTACCTTCTTTAAGTTCTTCTTCAACTTTTTAGAGTCTTTCTTTCAAAATGGCGTTGTTAGGTTCGATTTCTAAACCTTTTTTGAAGGTAGCAACAGCTTCGGATAGCTTACCGAGTTCATATTCGGCATGACCTATTTATTTATTGATAAAAATCATGATTACTTACTTTCATAACACTTTAAATTTTTAATTCAAAATTAGAATGATAGAAAATCAACTTCCTATTAAAGTTTGTTTTTAGAAAAATGAATTCTCATTATTCTGATTGGCTTTTAATAGGAACTAAATATAATAATATAAGGTTTTATTGAGCTTTATTTACCTTTTCTTTAATAACCCTTGGCCCAGTCTGGCTTTATTGAAATGCACTAGACGGCATCAGCGAGAGCTTCATCAAGCTTATTGAGAGAAGCATAGGCACCACTTCTGTTGGAATAAAAAACGTGGTCGTTTGGGTTAATTTCAATAGCCTTGGTGAAGGCATCAATGGCATCTTAGAAACGGTTTTCTTAGAAGGCCTTGTTTCCTTCATTTTTGAAAGCAGTAGCTTGTTCGAGAGACATTTATTTAATTTGGTGAAATTACTTTGATATTTTAATATATTTTTTACTTTTTCAAAAATTAATTAATTAAATTATAATTATCTCAAAAAGAGGAATCACTTTATATATATAATTAATTAATTATAACAAGAAATTTAAAGTTTCTGATGCAATTCCTATAGAATTTTTAGAAATCAAACTAAAATACTATCAATTATTTATTTATTTGTTTATTTAATTAATCAATTAATTAAAACAGATACATTCCAATTATTTAATTAATATCTTTCTAATAAAATAAAAGCTTTTTTTTGTTTGTTTGTTTATTTATTATGTATTATGTAGCTATTCTGAAGCTAAGGCAGAATATCTTTCTTATTTCTATTTAAAACTAATAATTAAATAAGTAAATAAATACATAGATAGTTAGTTAGATAGATAGATAAATAAATAGAGAGACAATTAGTTTTTTAATTTCAAAGTCAAAGTTCTAATATTCTAAACTTCTTTCTATTATCAATTAATTTTTTCTTTTGTTCTAATCTAATACGAACATTCTAGACAATCTTATTTATTATATTTAATCAACTCTGATCACAATTTTACTAAAGTTCTATCCGTCTATTCAATTCTTTTGTTCTCCATTTACAACATTCTACTTAAATTAGAATTTTTAATCAATTTTTATTAATTCTGATCCCTAAATTGAATTTTTAGAATTTTCAAAGAATAAATTAAATCTAGCTTAAAAATCTATAAAAATCTTATTTTATAGTCTCATTTTATTTTTCTATATTTTCTTATCTATCTGCCTATCTAATTTTTTTAAATACCTTATAAATATATCAAGGTTAAAATCTATAAATAAATCTTTGTACATGACTGTATATTTTCGTTTAAATAATCATTAAAATATTAAGCTTTTAGCTTGCTTAATACTCGAAAATATCAATTTTTTCTATGGATTTAAGATTTTTCTTTAAAAAAAAAATGGTTTATTCATATCAATATGAATAATAAATAGAAGAATGAATTCCAAATAATTTTAGTAAAATTAAACAATATTTTTTGAATAAAAGAAAGCTAACTAACTTATTTTACAAGCAATCAATCATGTTAGGTGATAAAAAAATAAAAATGTAAAGTTGAACAAATACATTTACAAAAGACTATTAAGCCAAATAAATTAATTTAAAAAGATATAATTTATTTAACTACTTAATAACCTAAAAATAAAGAATAAAAATGTCAAATTAAATATCTTATTTTAAGACTGTGGAAAATGTGAATTTAAATTAATTCCTAATTATAAATGTTCAAAATTTTATTTATTTCTAAAAAACAGTTTGAAAAATCATCATTTTCATCCCATAATAAGCTTCAGCTTGATTTTGAGTAATAATTCAAAAAAACAAATAAATAGCTTGTTTTAAATTTTAATAGTTTTTTAAAGCTTTAAATTACTTAGATTAACCAATTGCTTTAAAAAAGCTATTAGATTATGAATGAATAAAAATGTAATGCCTTTTGTTCTTCTTTATCAAATTGTACAAATATTTCATCTTTAACTCTTTAGATTGGGTACATATTGACTTACTTAAATACATAAATGATTTTAACAATAAAAAATAACTTTTAAAAAAAAACTAAGGTGTAATAGAGTTGATGATTAAAAGGCATCTTAAATCGGAGCTGCTTTAGCAAACTGCAAAAATCTAAGAAAGTTAACTGTTTGGCTAAGGTAATACCAAATATTTCTTAATTCATTCATTAAAATATAAGTGCTAATTTATTGATTTGAAGTATTTCATATTTGGATAAAATTAAAAAAAAAATTAAATAAATAAATATTTCTTGGAATCTAACAAGTTTTAAAGTTATAATATGATAGATTCCTAAGGTATATCTAATTTTGGCTTTTCTTTAATAGGTTGTAACAATTTAACTGAATTATCTCTAGCCCTTGCGTAAATAATATAAATTTTATATTTTATCTGATAAAAATAAGTAATTTCTTAATAAAAAAAGAGAGAATAAAATTGGTTCAGAAGGTGCATCTAATTTAGGAGAAGCTTTATCAAGCTACAAACATTTAGAGATTTTAACTGTTAATCTTTTGTAAATTCATCATATATGATTATTTTAAGAAATTTATTTCCATTATTAATTTTTCATGTCTTTATGAAACAAAATTTATTATTATCAAGTTCAGTATTAAAGTTAACAATAATCATTTTTTATAAGCTAAAATAATATATTGGAATAAGGAGCATCTAAGCTTATTGAAGCTCTAACAAATAGCATAAGTCTTAAATCTTTAACTCTGGGTTTAAAGTAATTTACTAAATTTTTATTTTAATTAATTTATTAATTTTGAAGAATTGAATTAATTAATTAATTTCGTGATTTTTAAAATTCTAAAAGTGGAAACAAAATTTAAACTTAAAATTCATCTGGCTTAGTTACTCATTTGGCCAGATTTAAAAGGCTCTAACATTTATCAATAGATTTAAGGTAAATATTAAGTTAAATATTTAAATTTTTAAGTAATCATAAATAACTCTTATTTTTTATTAGAAAAAATAATATTGATTTGTCCTAGGAAAAATAAATGAAGAGAAATATTAAAAAAATACTTAAATTAGTATAATAACACATTACTTTTTACTGATGCTTGCTTGCTAGCTAGATATTTTAAGTGTTAATAAATGCTATTTTTATTATCATTATTTGTGTTACTATTAACTCTTCTCACCAATTATTTTTGTTTGTTTTAATTTATTTTACAATGAAATAATTAATTACCTCATTATCCATTCATTCATACATTAATACTCTGTCTACTTTTAAGTTTTATAGCATCTTTAAATTAGAATTTTTATTGGAATTATTTATGTTAACCAAAAAAGTTTATTATAGATGTTTAACCAAAAATAAATTGAATTCATAATATTCGCTGAATTAAATTTTCTGAACTCTCATTTAAGTTAAAAAAATTTACTTTAAACAGATAAATTAACAATTTGTTCCCAATATTTGTTTAATTATTTATTTATTATTTGCCAAATAAATAAAATATTTTAGATAAATTAAATTAAATAAAATTAGCATTTATCGTATTTTAAAATAAAAAATATAGATTTGTTTGTTTAATTGTTTCTATTTTTGAAATCAAAAAAAATATTCAATTATTATGTAAAATTTAACTAGTGAAATCAGAAATTAATCAATTTATCAATCAATCAATCAATCAAAAAAAATTTATTTTTGTAAGGATTTAATTAATATTTAAAAGATACTTTTTGTTGTAAAACTAACTAATAAATACAATTAAGTAGTTAATATAGATTTACTAGATAAAAAAGAGCTATTTTAGCTGTTAAAAGTCATTAAAAGCCAGAAATAAATAAAAGGGAAGGAAGGATGTTCAAATATCTTTTTTAGAAATGCATGAAATTCATTGGAATTACTCTAATAATATTCTTCTTGCTGTTATACATTATGATATTTTACTCATATATTTATGATTTATGCTAGATTTACTATATATATTTTGAGAAAAGCTTAGCTGTAGGCTTGTTAATGCTTATTGTTGGCTATTATTTGGGATTTTGTATCATCTTTAATTATGCTATGGGAATATTTGTTCATCCAGGTAAAAGTAATGTTAAAAGGCATAGGAATTATCAACTAAATGGTTTAGATGAAAGTGATGAGGATGACGATCCTAACAATTTTGTAAATATTTAAGATACTAGACCTAAGATATGTCGTAAATGCAATGATTTCAAGCCTTTAAGAGCTCACCACTGCAGCATTTGCAATGAATGTATTTATAAAATGGATCACCACTGCCCGTGGCTAGATAACTGCGTAGGATATGAGAATCATAGATATTTCCTTTCTTTTATTTTTTATTTGATGGTTTCTACATTCTATTTAAGCTGTTTGTTTTTCTATATTGATCATCACTCTGCTGGATTTAGAGAAGCAAAGCGTGTACAAACTAAAATTTTCCCAGTTGTGTAGCTCCTCTGTTACGTTTTATCATTTGTATTATTAGCATTTAATGGATGGAATTGGTATCTTGCTATGAAAGGATATACAGCTGTTGAATTTTGGGGTAGTCGTTCAGACGGAAAAGAACCTTCTGATTATGCCTTTTAATACCCAACCATATCATAAAATCTATATCATATATTTGGAACCTACAGTTACTTTAAAATGCTACTTCCCAGTATACGAGCTTTACCCCATGATGGTAACTTATTTATTTATTTTTTTGACGCCCCTAAAAATATTTAAAATCAGTAATTTAAAATCAAGCTATTATTAAATTTTACGTTTTTGATGAGTGATTTAATTGCAAATACTTACCAATTTAATAAATTTTTTACAATAATTTTATAAGCAAGTCTAGATTAATAAACAATCTTTTGGATAATAGTTTTAGTTAATAATAATTCCATTTTAGTTACTGTTTTAAAACAAACAAATAAATAAATAATTTATTTATTGATTGATTTATTGATTGATTGAATGGATTGTTGGAAAGTTTTTAAGATAAATAGTGAATAAATTTTAAATAATTATTGAAATGTAAATATAATAAAAAGGTACTAAATGGGAATGTCTGAGTCAATAGCAAAGACAAACTAATATTAAACCAGATATTGAAGAATAGTATTAAGCTAGAAATAGGTAAACTTAAAAATATTAAGACGAAGTTGAGGACGAAGAAGAAGAGTAAAAATTTAACTCGTTTGAGAGAAACAACATTAAAGATAGAAAAATTTAGTATTAAGGAAACAGTGATGATGATATGGAAGATGGATTATGATTTATTTAAAAAAATATTATTTGTAAATAAATGTATGCAAATTAATTTAGATTTATTTTTGATAACTAACTAACTAACTACTTTGTTTGATAATTTTATAGAAATATTATTTATATATTTATAAAGATCTACCAATTAATGTAGTCAATCACCAATTCATAATATTAGCTATTTTTATGCTGATAGACAATCAGAAATAAACTTAATTCTTGATTAATTATAAATCACAAAAAAATTTCAAAATTAATCTATAGTAGGTGTTTTTGAAAGAAATAACCAAAAAAGTAGGTAATTAAGTACTAAAACAAAACAAATGGCTGAAAGAAAAGTTCTAATTAAGTATTATCCTCCTGATTTTGATCCTTCAAAATTAATCAAGAATAAGCGTCCTTTAGACAAATAGGATAATGTTCGTATGATGCTTCCGATGACGTAAATAAATAAATAATTAATTATAAATTTGATTTAATTTTGCAATATAATTTTTATGATTTATTTATTTTTAAAATGTTTTTAAAATATAGAGTTCGTTGCAACACTTGTGGAAATTATCTTTATATAGGAACTAAATTTAATATGAGAAAAGAAACAGTTTAAAATGAAAGTTATTTGGGAATAAGAATTTATCGTTTTTATTTTAAGTGCACTCACTGCTATAGTGAACTTACATTCAAAACAGATCCCAAAAATCATGACTACGTTGCTGAATTTGGAGGTAATAAAAACTTTCTATTGCAAGAATATTTGAAATTAAATTTTATTCAAATAAATATTTATTTAGCTACCCGTAATTATGAAGCATCGCGTGATAACGAAAAGGCTGAAGAAGTTCTTAAAAAATTGAGAGAAAACGATGAAGAAGTAATTTAATTTTTATATAAATATCTTGCTTTTATTTGCAAATGCTTATAAAGAAAAATCAATTTTTATTAAAGAATTTAATTTTAATGAATTAATTTAGGGTAATGCAATGAAATTCTTGGAAAACAGAACAAACGATAGCAGAAAAGAGCTAGAAATATTAGATGCTTTGGATGAGATTAGACACAACAGTAAGAAAATGCTGTATGTTACACCAGAGGAGCTAATTAAGTTAACAATTTAGAACTAAATAGAGCAAAATATATATGAAGAGCTAGATGATGATGAGCAATCAAAACTAGAAGAGTTCCTGTAAAGTCAAAGAACTAAACGTATAAAAGATTATAATGATGACTCAACTAATGATACTTTAAGCACTGTCAGCTTTTTGGCAAGTGATTAAAATGAAAAGTAAGATGACCGTAAAAAATAATTTAAACATGTATTCACTGTTAAAAAAATATAAAAAATTTCAGAAACAGAATCTAAAGTAAAATCTATTAATAATGGCGAAGTCTCCAACGAGGCAAAGAGCAATGATAATAAATAAAATAATCTGTAATCCATTCTTAATTATTCTAGTGACAGTGATTAAGAATGAATGAAATTAAAAATTAACTTATCTATAAAATTTTAATGTTTATCATTGAATATTGAGTGTGAGTAGTTTAGCTATATTGAATGCGAGTATTAAGCTAATATTAATTAATAAATTAGATGCTAAACATTATTTGATAAAATATAAATTGAATAATAAATTATCCAATTAAATATGTTGAAAAAAAAATCTCTTTTTATTATTTTCCAAAATAAATATCCACAAGTAAATTAATTATATATTAAAATAAATAAATAAATTAGTTTTTTGTGTGATATATTTATTTGAGTTTAGAAGGTTAGGTCAAATAATTCCTTTTCTAAAGAAATAATTAATGATCTTTACTACTTTTACTACTGATTTAAATAATTTAAACTGTTGAAGTATTCGTTTTAATTTATTGATTAATTAGAATTTCTTTTTAATAAGAATTTATATTAAGAGTAAAGATAGATCGATTTTAAATGAAATCTCTTTTTAATTATTATTTGATTAATTATTTTTTGTGTATTTGTTTAAATTCTAATTAATTAAATTAGAGTGTGTTTGACTGAAGGTTAATTAAGTTTTATAAACATTTAATTTAGCGGAATAATTCGTCGGAAATCAATATAAAAAAAGATACAAACTACTATAGTGAATTTATTAAGAAAGAAAGAAAGATTGAAAATTAATTAGAGTTATAGAAATGGACACTTAAGGTATTTATTTATTAGAAATATAGCAAACTAGTAAGTAGCTGGAGCATATGTTTTTAAATTTAAAACTAAAGCAAATGAAAGTGAAGACATACACAGACTCATCTACTTTAAAAAGGAATAGTTCTAAAATTAAGCGAGAAAATAATGTAATTACTTCAATAATGATTCAATCTCAAAAATAGCAAAACAATTTATAATTTTTTGCTTTTAAAGCGATAAAAAATGGATTAAAAATGATTTTTTTTATTAGATAGAGATTAAATATTTTAGAAAAAAAGAGTTAAGATGATGGCTTAGGAACTTTTTACAAAATAGGAGCATTTTATGAACTTCTAAGAAGAAAAAAAAATTTAATATGAAAACATTTAGGAAGATTAAATAATTTGCAATAACATAAAGAAGTTGAAGTCTTAGGACTTAGATTAAATCAGATAGGCACTTTAATACTTCAAAAGCTAGGCTCTTAAAGGTAATTTAAACCATCATATTAATTAATAAATAGTTATTATTACTTGTAATTATATAGCTGCAAAGTAAGATGTTGAATTAAACACGATTAGATTGATGGTAGATTCTAATATAATTTATGAACTCATTGATTTGTTTAACACTACAAAGGATTTATAAGGAAAATATCTCCTCCCTAATGACATTGCAGTAATTCACAACATTTGCTATTAATTAAATTTATTTCGCATCCAAATAAATAAATGATATATTTATTATTTTTTGTTAGGCAGATGGACTCTATGTTCTAGCAATAATAGCTTCAGGCGATGATTAATTTACAAATTCAATTATTAATAAAAACGGATTGACAATATTCAAAGATTACACTTTCTAGATAGATAATGACCCTTTGCTTTAGTCTTCTGCTTATTTAGGTTTAGTTAATTTATGCAGCTTAGATAGGAAAGAAGTTCGTAAACATCTTAAAAGTATTGGAGTTATAGAGCATCTATAAACAATAGTAGGTAACTAAATAAATAAATAACTAACTAACTAACTAACTCACCACTTTAAAATAAATTAAAAGTTCTATTCAAAAAATAATAAATTAAAAAAAATGATTTCTTATCATCGATTTTTAAAATTTAAAATGAATTTAAAAAACTTAGTTAACTAATTATAAAAAAGCGAACAACATTAATAGATTAGGCTAAGAAGATTATAGACAGATGATTGAAAACGGAGTCTGGCTTGTGAGCGTTTTGTGCTTCGATCCGCCTGAAACTGAAGCAGAATTTAACTAGCTTTTTAACACTCTTCCACTATTAATATCTTGCTTGAATACAGGAAATATTAAAATTATCAAGGATGTCATTTGGATTATTGATATTTGTCTCACTCAAATACCATAGAAGAAATCTACAACTATTCAAGCAGACCCCTAATTTAGTTAAAAGCTCATTAGTCTTGGGCTTAGTGAAGCTTTCTAAAAAACTGTGAAGTAAATTTTTATCAAATTTATTTTTTTGCTCTTTTTTTATTTTTTAACAAATAAATAAAATGAAAATTTTTTAATTTTTAATTGATTGAAAATATTTAAAAATGTTAAATTAATTTTAATTATTTGTTGAATAGAATTGAAAACAAGAAGATAGCAGCACAAACTTTTAGAGGACTTAACAAATTAATGAAATTGAGCACACCAAATTAAATAGAATAAATATATAGTCCTGAATAAATAAAATACATATTGCCAGTTTTGAAAAGCAAATTAATTCATAATCAATACTATGCTATAAATTACCTAAATGAAGTTTGTTACTAGAGTAAATTTAAAGATTTTCTTCAATATGATGACATTTTAAAGCAACTTATGCTCATTATTGAACAAAAATAATCTGATAAGTTTACTCAGCTTATCCTGCAGAGCATATTAAAAATTCTTGAATAAGGCGATGAGTTTGATATAAAAAGGGTATTTGATACAGGGTTATTATCGGTATTAGAAACAACTCTTGTATACTCAGAAGATGGAGAAAAAAGTGCTCCTTAGAATATTATTCTTTCTCTTTAAATTCTTCTTATAGCTTATTAGATAGCCATTTCAAATCAGCAATACCTAATAAAACTATAAAGAATGTCACTTGAAAGGCTATTAAACAGCCTACAAACTCACCCCTTAGATAACATCTATCAATTGAATCTTTAAATCCTTGAGAAATACTATGAAGAAGCTTGATTATTTTTTTTAACTATAATTAATTGAATTATTTTTTCCTTCCTAAATGATATATATTTAAATCTAATATAAAATAAAATTCTATGTAAAAAATATGTAATTAATTAATTTATTAAAAAAAAACTTAATTAAGAAGTATTTTTAATTTAAAGTTAAAATTTTTTAAAGTTCTAAATTATTAAGTTGTTCTTGATAATAAAGATTATGTTGTTGTGACCAATCAATGATAGTGAAGGTTAATTAATTTTTTATATCAAAATTAGTAATTAACTAACTACCTTAAATATTCTAATTAAAATCTAATATTATTTTGATTATCAAAATTTCTAATTAAATCTTAAAATCAGGCGCCTCAGATAAATAAAAATTTTATTATGTTTTTAGATTTAGAATATTTTACAATCTAATAAAAGAATATATTTATAAACATTTAAATTATATAAGAATTTTATTTTCAAAGGCTAGTAATCCTTGACTTCAATCAACATTTTAAGTAAGTATTCAAGCAAGAATACAAATTCTATATAAAATATTTTAACAATTAGAATATATTTTAATTTATTCTATTATTCATGGTTAGTTAGTTAGTTAGTTAGGAAATTCATCTTTTTAAGTTGATATTTAAGTTTAAAAATTCTATTATTCTTTATGAATTAGAATATTTTAGAATTATATAAAAGAATATGTTTAAATAAATCTGTTTATTTTAAAATTTAATTCACAATTTTTTTAGATGTTTTATTTAATAACATTTTCCAATATTAGAATATCTTTACTTTTTAGTAAGAGTAATATGTTTGTTTTTATACTTTTACTTAAATAATTTTATTAAATTAATTTTATTATTGAGTGATTAAGAGATAAATACTTTATTTATCTACATTTTTAAAATAAATAAATAAATAAATAATACATACATACAGAAAGAAAGAAGCAAGGAAGTTTTTAAATTTTTAAACTTTCAAATAAATGATAAAGTGAAAATTTTTATATGATGATTTTATAATATTTATTAGAATATTAATAATAATAGTTATTATTAAATATATTTTGAATATTCTATTATGGTTCTTTATATTTAAAGGTATTTTAATTATATTTTATAATTAATTAATCAAAATAAAACATCTATCTAATAAATAAAATGAAAGAAACATAAAATATATAAACGTAAATACAGAATTTAAATAGAGAGAAGGAAAATCTCTTAAAAAAGCTTGCTGAAGAAACCCAAAAGCTAACTTAGTATAACACTGAAAAATAAAATTTAAAGAATTAAATTAGCACTATAAACTGTCAACTATCACAAGAAAAAAGCAAACTAAGCAACCTTACATCTTAATTAGAGACAGAAAAGAAAAATCTAAATTAATAACTAACAACAGAGAAAGATAAAGTTACAAATTTAACAAAGTAACTTGATGACTAAAAGATAACACTAACAGATTAAACTGACAATTTTAAATCTGAATTGGCTCAACTAAATGAGAAATTAAGTAATCTAAAAAAGGATTCCGAAGACTAAAAAAAAAATCTCACTGAGCAAATTACTAACACAAATAATAACCTACTCAAGTTAGAAATAGAGAAAGCCGTTAAGTTGACAAACGAGTTTGAAGGTGAAAAGAAAAATCTAAACTAAACCCTGTAAACAGCTCAAAAAGAATTAGAAGTTCTAACATCTGAAAAAAATACCAGAGTTGAGAAAAATAAACAAACAGAAGAATAATATGTTCATTTAATAAATCAGTTGAAAAATTCAAATGAAGAATTAAATAAATAATTATCAGAGATGAAATAAAATCTACAAGAAAAAAATGAGGATTTAAATTTAGCTAATAAAAAACTATCAGAATAAGAATAAGAGATCTTAAATCTATAACTGCAAAAAGAAAAAATCATCAACTTTATAAAAAAAAAAAAATAGATTTATTTTAATCTTTAATAATAATTTCATGATGGAGAAAGCTAAAATAAAATGCTTTAATCCACATTAGATGATTCTTTAAGATAATAAAATTAATTTAAGCAAGAAATCATCCAATTATAAGAACAAATTCAAGCACTCACTGAAGAAAACTAAAGATTCTAGAATCAACTTTAAGTAGTATCTAGAGAAATGCAAAGCATCTAAAAATTCCAAACTATGTATTGACTTTTATGCAAAAATTAGCAGCTTATTAGTATTGACACACAATTCAATTCTTGCTTATTCTACTTTAGCAGTAATAGTAATAAGTTTTAGAAAATAATACATTAACTACAAAATCATATCTTCGAATAATACGAAATATTTAAAGAATAACCTTTTGAAAATAAAGAAGGTGTTTATATTGTCTGTCTAAAAAGTATAGAAAAGTATAGTTAATAAAAACTTGCCCAATTATGCAAGAACTTTGAATATTAGTATGAGCTAAACTAATTTGATTTTAATAGTCTCTAAAGATAAAAGATTGATAAATATATAAATAAATAAACAAATATATTAATTCGCATATATAAATAGCTCTTTGCTATTTTATGTTTTTTTTTTTTTTTTTGTATTTATTACATTTGTTTATCATAAATTTTAAAATAATTAAAATTATAAAAACGAGGGTATAGAGGAATATTTAAACATTTAAAAAGGAGGTTAATAAATAAATAATTTTTATCAATAGCAGAATTTGGTATAGATTTATCAGTGTTTTGGTATTTTTTAGATAACATTATATTTAAAAATTCATCAGTGATAATTATTATTATGATTTATTTTTTTTGTTGTTATTGCAAGAGTGAAGATTTCTTATATCTGAATTATTTAAATTTTGATCTGAAATACCTATTTTTATAAGTCCACTGTTGCTTATATGAGTATTTATTATTAAACATAAAACATTTATTTTCTAAATTCTTAAATTTTTTTTATAAAGGAAAAAATATAAATGGTTGTAAATTGAAGGAAATAAAAGATTCTTAAATTCTAATCAAATATACATTTTTATTTCTTAAAATTAGTTTTAATTTACTCTATCTAATAATTTAAAAGACAGATATTTTTATTTAGTTTAAACTTTTAAGATGTTTAAGTATTTTAAATTAACTTTAAGAATTTATTTTTTCAAAACAAAAATATTATTTTTTCTAATTAATTATCCATTTAAGGAGCAGTGTGTAAAATAATCAAAAATAAAAACAAAGATATAATTTTGTATTTATAAACAAAATAGAATTTATAAATTTAGGACCCACTTCAATCATATTCCTAATCATTAAAGTTAGAATAGTAATAAAGGTATAAAATTGCTTATAAAAGCACTTTAAATATATTTTATTTATTTTCATAGTTATATTTTTTGGTCTTACTCGATTTCTTCATTATAGAAGTAGTTTGTATTATTATTATTATTTTGAATAGTATCTTCACGGAAAATAGTCTTAACAAAATATGAATTCTTAGGACTCTAATTATTTAATTATAAAGAAATGGAATTTTATCTTATCTACTTTGGGCTTAAAAAGTATTTTTAATTTACACCTTCTTCATTAGGAATTAATTAACTTGAAGATTTGTTCATTATAGGTGATAATATATTTAAGTATAAATTGGAATTTAAATTTTATTATTTTTCAGTGCATGGAGAAATCTAAAGTCTAATTTATTTAATTAAAAAATCTTTCTTATTATATAAGTTTAAAACATATTCGCCAATATCTTTATTTTCCGCTTTTCCTTAAATTAAAATGACTGAGTTAGTAATATCTAAACTCTAGATCCATGATGGAAGTTCTTAGTTTTAGTGGAATTCTTTTTCAACTAACTCTTCATAGTTGTGTTTAAAACAGCAGTATATTTCTCTTTAAATAGGACGGTATGATCTTATACTTTTAATGTCATGATACTCTGTTTCTATACATTCACCTCTGACTTTTGGGACCATCCCTTTACCGTCTAATGTAAATCCTAATGCAATGGCCTCTATTACCTACTTTATAAATGGAATTAGTTATAAAGATTACTTTTTCTTTTCTTCTCTATCTTCACAATTTTAGAATGTATCTTAGAATATTTAATTAAAACAATTCTCAAAAAATTATATTATAGGAAATTAATCTTAGTGAATATTTTTAGGCTAAGCAATGATCTAAACATATTTTTTATACCAATCTATTTCTAGATAACCTTCTTAAAGAGCAACATTCTTAAGGAAGCTTAAAATTTGTTAGCTAATTTGATGAAGTTCAGAGAATTAAAAAGCAGCTAAACCTACAATAGCTCTAGAGATCATAGACTAAGAGTTTTTTAGTTGTGCTTCTGTAGTAAAATTTTTTTCCTTAAAATTTTATTAATAATGTTCTCTAACTGATTCTAGGATAAATGAATTATTTAAGCTCCCATCCTAGTTAAAATATAAACTACTGCTTATGGTACTTTTTCTACTTTTTTAAATTTAATTTCTAGGTGACTCTTTATTCTGTTTTACTTTTGATATGCTCCTCAAATAGCTTTGAGTGAATTTATTCTAAAGTTTCTAAAACGTTTCTTATCTCTTCCTAAAAACTGGCGTGCACTTAATTGTAGAAGCAGCCATATCTTATTTGCTTTAGCTCATAGAATGGTTATCCATATCTTTTTGTTCTAAAATCTAATTTAGCTCCTTTAACACTTGATCTTTGTTTAATTTTTTAAAATAGCTTTTCCATATGTTTTAAGCAATTTCTACTTTGTTTCCCAGCAGTGGTATTTGCAGTAAAATTTCATTACCAGATTAAATTTAAATTTTAGTTGTACTATAATTATTTTTTCTGAAGCGGTTATACATTAATGATTTATATTTCCACAATCCTAGAATCCCTAAGATTGGACTCATAATCTAAAACATATATAAAAGAATATACGAAAAAGGTATAAGATCAAAATGCATCTCAAAGTAATCTATCGCGTATGTGTAGCCATCTGTCACATTAATCATAATTCTTGCTACTGTTTGAAACTAAGAAGAGCTAACAGAACCAAAGAAATTTCTCTATTCTTGCTAGAAAACAAGCCAATATTATTAAGGTAAGGTTTAATATTCATCTTTTATGAAAATTTTAGCAGTATAATGTAAGGCACGCCCATCAGGATTCAAAAAAACCTCTGGATTGAAAGTGTAGCTGAAAGACTCCATAATATATAATTGTGAATTCGAAAATTTCAAGGCAAAGTCATCTCTTAAGCTCAAAGAAGGATTATTAGAGATCGGTTGGTTTAGCTTAATAATATACTTATGAGAGGCTGTTATAGTTTTAGTTATTACATAGTTAACAGAGTCATTAATTGTTATTGTTAATTTTATTAATTAAGGATTAACAAAATTTGCTATCCGTATTCCACTATTAATAACAGAGTTTATTGAAGCTACATCTCCTTATAGTTAAATCTTGGTATTCTCAGCATTTAAGTAGATCAACACTCCACTGTACTAGTAAGGAATAAAGCATCCCTATGAACTATCTATATCCAAAGAAATTTAAAGTTAACTACTTATTGTCTAGATAGAGGGGGCAACACTTTCGTCATCTATGTTTACTTATAAAGAGCTTTCTACTAAAAAATTAATTGGATAATAATTATTCCTTTAAGATAGAATATAAAAGATATAATCAATTATATTTTATTAATATTTATTTTACAAGAGGTCATTTATAACTTCTTAAGAAGTCTAAACAACAAAATAGTCGTGAGTAATTAAATTTGCTAATATACAATCAACAAATATTTATTGCGATTATTACTATGTAATGCTCAAATAACTGTTAATAAAATCAGTTTTACTCAACTTTTAAGACACTGAAAATACAAATTGTTGTTATGAAATTTATAGCTAATTGTCATATTGAGTCGAATTTATCTAGTTTGTCTAATTGCTATTTAGTTGATTTGCTGAACTAGTCTGAAGAGAATTCTTATCCAGTTAAAGAATCAATGATTAGCTAGCTTAAGAATAAGAAGCCCAATATGGGAGATCTTGCATATTAAAGTCAGAATAATAGAAAACATTATTAATATAAGCTTAGTTTGAAGGATAAACTTAGTTTAGATTAATTTAAATTTTTTAGCCTACTTTAAATATTGTGCCTATTTTTAATAAGGTATTCATTTCAATTTCTCCTTCCGAAACCAACTAGATGTCCAAGTCAAAATTTATGCTGGGGAAAAGATTTAATCTAATAACTGAGGTTGCTAAACCAAGATATGCAACTGTTTTATCAGAATTGGCACATATATTCAATCCTCCATCAATATTTTAGTAGTTGAAGACTTGCAAAATATTAGGGTTTTTTACATCCCTCAAATCAATAAGCTATAATTAACCTCTGTATCTAGCTGTGCATAGTAAGAAAGTCTCATTATATATAATTGAACATTCTTTTACAGATCCCTAAGTTCTCAAAGATACTAAAATCATGGGAGAAGCTGGCTAACTGACATCAATGATCTTGAGACCAAATTACGCATCAGCAAAAACTATTAATGGTTTTGTTTAGAAGACTCGAATCTTTTTATTATAAATATTTATTTTTTTTACTTTTAAATATTAAATATTTTTTATTAAAATATTTAAATAAAATAAATTATTAACTTTTGATTTCCTCAAAAAAAAAGTAAAAATTAATAAATTAAAAAAATTTAAAGAGTTTATTATAATTAATTAAGGGAGTTGGGGAAGGAGTTATTTTGTATTTTTATGAGTTAATATTAGGAAAAATAATTTTTGTGGAAATTAAAATTAAGGAAGTACATATTTATTTCATAGTAATTCATCAATAATAGTATAAATCACATTTAAAAATACATGGAATATGTTTTTAAAAATAAAATGGTATTTATCAATATTTGCTTTTTTATTAAATATTAATGTAATATATTTTTTTTGGATATTATAATTAAATTTAGATTTAATTTTTAAAAATATAAGTATCTTTAAATGTAAGTTCTTTTTTAAATAAAAATGAAGTGTTCATTTTTGAGGGTTTGATATATTTAATATTGACTTATAAATTAAATAAAAAAAATATGTTATTTAATTAAAAATTAATGAAAGCCAAAAAAAGCTGACTCAATTAAAAAATTAATTAATTCTTTTTGAAAATAAGATAAGCACCGTCAATTAAACTTTTTAAGATTTTATTAAATGGCTTTTTATTTACTGGACGTAAGTTAACAGTAATTATAAATTTTGTTATTTGAATTGGACAAAGTCGAAAAAAAATTATTGATTTTTGAAAGAATAGGTGATTTTTCTAAATAATTTAAAAAAATAATAATTACATTTTGTCCTCCATAAGTAGTAATATAAGATAAAATAATAGGGTTGGTAAAATTATGGACATCATAAATGACTAATCCTTAACCATTATATGACGCATAAATGTATTACTCAGTTGCATCCATACTCAAATCTTAGCATTTAGAACTAATAGGTAAATCTTAATATTTAGAAGCAATTATCTATGGCGCAGATAAATTAGAAATATCCACAATGACAACTCCTTGAGAATCCCCTGCAACAATAATTTTTTTTAGATCCTTTGTGATGTAGGCAGAACGAATTTAATTTCCTGTAGATATAGATAAAGTGGAAATTTATTAAGGATTTTTGATGTCCGATATATCATAGAAATAAAGGTGATTATCTCTTCCAATAACTAAATTATTGTCTTTATTAAATATCTTAGCTAATTTGAGATTAGTGGTAAAGTTGGGGGGATTTATATTCTAAACTTAAAGCAAAGTATGGCTATTAGGATCTTCTTTAAAGATATACACTCCTTCTGTTCCTTTGGCAGACAGTAGATAATTCTTATATGGAGTGTATTAACAGCTATAGGCGTATTACAAAGCACTTATAAATTTATCATAAACTATTATTTGGGGAATGTTCACAACTGAAGGTAGAATTTAATTGTAATTTGTTTCTTTGATTTAATAAATTTAAATATCATCTTGTGTTGAAACATAAAGCAAATCACTTGTCTTGGATATCATAAATTAATATAAATAATTAAATATATTAATTTATTAAAAAAGTTAAGCACTTAACGGACTGTAATTAATCTACACTATCTGGATGTACAAATAGTTGATATTAATCAATATATACTAGTAGTCTTAAGAAACTATTGATTATAAGTATGTGTCTATTGATGAAAATAATTGCGTTATTTTTAGGTCATTACAATTTCCAGATTATATGAATGCAGATAAGTCTACTCCAGATATGACTTACTCACTAGTTTAAACTAATAAAAATTAACTATTTACTATTTTGTTAAGAGTAGGAGCCTTTGAAAGGGTTATTGAACATTTATCAGCAAAAAGAAGTTATTTATTTGAAGCTTAATAATCTTATATATTATTAAATTAAAGTAAGCGCAAACTACTATCAGCAAGGAATATAATATTAATACTGAAATCTATTGTTATCATAGAAGTGCTAGATTTAGCAGGAATAGTGAAAATAAAATTAATTTGATCAGCATTCTAAATGTCATAAACATCTACTGCTAATTTATTGACTAAAAATAGCCTATTTATACCTTAGTAATAAAAAAAGCTATTTGTTGCTCCTGAATTCTGCTTTGGAATCTGAGATTTAGTAACAATCTAACTTAAATGCGGATTTTAAATCTAAAAAAGATAAAGGTTGTTTGCGTCAACGACCCATAAGTTCTGTGTCTTACTCTGAATATACATTTATTAAACCTAAATTTTGGCAGGAAAACTGTACAGATTGACTTCATGGTTTTCAGAATTTAGGCAAGAAAATTGTAACCCACATTAGACGCTATAAATCACGCAGCAATTCTAGAATGGTGGCTCTAAGCACTACTATAAAGTAACACCTTTATTACCTTAGCAAATATCAAGTTAAGACTTGCTTGCAATGGGTGATGATGCAAACCATAGTGTACCTTAATAGCTCAACTAGCAATTTACTATCAAAATATTTAAACTTATTTAAAAAACTCTTCTAAAAATTGATTTATTTAGAAACATCTACTTATTATTTTTTATTTCTTTAGGTGATTAGAAAATTATGATTACTTTTACTTTATATTTTTATATTTCTCCTTCTTAAATTAAGGATTAATTATACTTAAATTCAAAGTCAGTGGCTATTATCATCAATCAAATAAATTAATATAAAATTCATGTGTTTTAAACAAATTAAGTAAAAACATTATAAATTAATTTAAATTCAATAATATAAACAGAAAATTTTATTTATTATTATAAAAAAAGAAATAAAAAAACTTTAAATAAATAAAATAAAAGAAATTGCTTTTCAGAGCAATTTTCAGCTTTAAATAGTTTCTGTTATAAAATAAGTAAAAGTTTAATAGTCAATAAGCTTTTCTTGTAAAAGAAAAATTGATCTTAAATAGCAGGGAAATAAAAGTTTTTAATTTACTTTATTAATGATTTAAATTATTTTAAACAAACTGTTTACTTCAAATAAAAAAATTTCAGGTATATTTTGAGTTTCTGTTTGATATAATTTTTTATGAGACAAGATAAATTGAAAAGAATTTTTTCAATTCAAAAAATTATATTCATCATCGCCCTCTATCTAATAAATAAATTATTAACTGAAATTAAAAAATAAAGAAACAAATAAATTTGTTTGCTAGAACTAAATAAAGCAAGCAGTAAGCTCTATTTATTTGCCAAAAAAACCAAAATTTAAAAGAAATAAAATATTTACTTAAAATATAGATTTATTTTTATTATTAAGTAATTTTTTTTATAAAATAATTTTTGCATGAAAAGTAATTTATGTTATACCAGATAAAGTATAATTGAAATAAAAGAGTAAAGTGAATAAATTAAAATCTTTCTAAATAAATGTTAAAGTATAAAAGCTAAAAAAATATTTAGTTTTATAACTATTTTAAGCAGACAAGTTTCAGTTTTTTTAAAAAATTCTCTTTCTAAAACTAAATAAGAACACGAATATTTGAAAAGTATATCTTCCATTAAGAGATTAGAGATTTATTGATTAACTTGCTAGATTGATTGAAATTAATTTACTAATTAAGTTATTTTAACATACATAAAATTCTTTTGATTAATAATAAGCTTATAATAAAAATAATAAATATTAGTAAGCTTTTATTGTTTTTAATTCATTCTCATACAATAGAAATATAATAATCCTTAGTCCTATATAAAAATAATAAAGCTTAATTTTTATAAATAGAATTTATGTATGATCGATCATTCTAATTAAAACAATCAACTTACCTATTTTTGATATACTAAACAATAAAGTCGAACTGTAGAAAATATTATTTATATTTAATATCATAAAAATAATTTATTAAAACATTTTTTATTTAATAAAATTTTTGAATTACCAAATAAAAGAGCTTTCAAATGCAGATATTAATCTACAAAATATTTATCTCTTACTAGAGAAATAATTATCAGAGAATAACAATATATTTTGATAATTTTTTTTATAACTAACAATCATTTTGTTGATAAGATAAACAAATTTTTTTATATTAATAATTTTATTTTTGATTTTCTTAGCAATAATGAAAATTTGATTTTATTAACAATGATCTTTTTTTGTTCTTGATGTTGGATATGATTAATTTTATTTAAGCTAATAATTTTTTAATTTTATTCAAAATAAAATAATTATATTTTTTTTAAAGTTTTAAATGAAATATCTTTAGATATTTTTAATATCATTAAATCAAAATTTTTTTGAATTTGCTGGTTGCGAGTTAATGAAATTTTACAGTAATAATATTTGCATCTTAAGATCAAGTACCTAAGATAAATAAAAATTCTAATTTGTTTTTAGATTTAGAATATTTTACAATTTAGTAAAAGAATATATTAATAATAATTTGAAATTATATATGAATTTTATTTATTTTCAAAGTCTAATAAGCAAGCAAGTCTGTCTTGGCCTCAATCAACAATTTAAGTTAGTATTCAAGAATAAAAATACTACAATGTTTTAACTATTAGAATATATTTTAGTTTATTCTACTATTTATGGATAGCAAATTAATCTTTTTAAGTTGCTATTTAAGCTTAAAAATTCTATTATTCTTTAAGAATTAATTAGAATATTTTAGAATAGAATAAAAGAATTTGTTTAAATAAATATATTTATTTTACAATTTAATTCACAATTTTTTTAAGTTTATGTTTAGTTTAATAAACATAAAACATTATATTTCGAATTTTATAATATCTTTATGTGATGTTTGATTTTATACTTTTATTTAAATAATTTTCCTTTAATTAATTGTATGTATTACTGAGTGAGTGATTGAAAGATAAATAAATACTTTCTTTAGCTACTTTAAACAAAATAATAAAATTAATAATATAGACAGAAAAAAGGAAGTTTATTAAATTTTTAATTTCAAATGAAATGAATTATAAACTGACAAATCTTATCTGATTTTAGAATATTTATTAGAATATTAATAATTTTTAAAAATTCTTTTATGAATCAGCATGTTTTAGAATAGAATAAAAGAATTTGTTTAAATAATGTATTTATTTAAATTTTAATTCACAATTTTTGTTGATGTTTTATTTATTTATTTGATAAATTTTAAATATTTTTTTTAGAATATTAATAACTTTACATTAAAGTAATAGAAATATTAAAATAGTTGCTGCTAAAACAAAGTGATATTTCTTTTTATACTTTTATTTAAATATTTTTCAATAAATAATTAACTGTATTATTGAGTGTTTGGGAGATAAATAAATACTTTATTTAGTTACATTTTTAAAGAAAATACAAAAAGTATTACATACAGAGAAAAATGGAAGTTTTTTCATTTTTAAACTTTTAAATGAATTATAAAGTGACAATTCTTATCAAATGATGTCATAAAATTTATTAGAATATTAATAATAATTGATATTATTAATTATATGCTGAATATTCTATTATTGTTCTTTATATTTAGAGGTATTTTAATTAAATTTTATAATTAATTAATCAAACTAAAATTTCTACCTAATTAATAAAATGGAAGACAGTGAAATTCTAGAAACTCAAATAGTGGATTTAACTCAACAGAAGAAAAATCTTGAAAAAAAGCTTGCCGAAGAAACCCAAAAGCTAACTTAGAGTAATGCTGATAAATAAAATTTAAACAATTAAGTTAGCACTTTAAATTGTCAACTATCACAAGAAAAAAACAAAGTAAGTAACCTTACTACCTAATTAGAGACAGATAAGAAAAATCTTAATTAATAACTAACAACAGAGAAAGATAAAAATACAAATTTAACTAAATAGCTTGATGACTTAAGGAAAGAATTAACTGATTAAACTAACAATCTTAAATCTGAATTAGCTCAGCAAAAAGAGAAAACAAAGGTATCTGAAGACTAAAACAAAACTCTCACCGAGTAAATTACTAACGCAAATAACCTACTCGCATTAGAAAAAGATAATTAAGTTAAGTTGAAAAACGGGTTTGAGGATGAAAAGAAAAGTCTAAACTAAACTGTGTAAAAAACTCAAAAAGAATTAGAAGTTCTAAAATCTGAAAATAAAACCATGAAAAATTCAATTGAAGAATTAAATAAATAATTATCTGAGATGAAATAAAATCTACAAGAAAAAATTGAGGGTTTAGATTTAGCTAATAAAAAACTATCAGAATAAGAATAAGAGATCTTAAATCTAAAACTGCAAAAAGAAAAAATCATCAAATCTATAAAAAAAAAAAAGTAGATTTATTTTAATCTTGAATAAAAATTTAATGATGGATAAAGCTAAAATAAAAAACTTTAATCCACATTAGATGATTCTTTAAGATAATAAAATTAATTTAAACAAGAAATCATCCAATTTTAAGAACGAATTCAAGCACTCACTGAAGAAAACAAAAGATTCTAGAATCAACTTTAAGTAGTATCTAAAGAACCGCAAAGTATCTAACAATTTTAAACTACTTCTTACGACTAGCAATTAAACTTAACCGATCTCTTTAAGAAAAAACCATAAATCAAAGATTTTTTCAACTTTTAATATGAAGAAAGTGAGTAAAATGTAACAGTAAGCTTATTATCATACTCAAAAGGATCATCCTACATCCTAAGCTAAATCTTAGAAAAGAATATCACTAAATAAAAAAATAATGACAATAGCATATTCATCCATAATCACAAAGTTAACGAATTGCAAAGTTCGCTGTTTCTCAACACTAAAAAAATGGGATAACCAATTACTTGCTATAAAAAAAATGAACACAATAACTAATCATTAAAAATGAAACATTAGTATTTTGATTAATAAGAAATATAAAATCAACAAATGATCCAAAGTTTCTTAATTGATCTGGTGTCAAATATAAGTGACGTCTAAATCCTTGTTGTAAATGAAGTTACTGAGCAAGAATAAAATTTGATAATGAAACTTAAATCAGATTTTTTGCAAAACAAGTATGCAAAAAATGATAAATAACTTATTATCATCCATTTACTTACATAGTATGATGAAGAACAAATTGAGGAATATTCTCAAAATATTCAAGGTTTCTTTAAATTAACTGAAAAATATCACTAAAACAATAAGTACTTCAAAGATCAAGATTATAAAAATATATCTCATTTTGTCATAGGTAATGAATATCTACAAGAAAAAGAAAAGTATTTTACTTTTCCAATCTATAAAATAAAGTAGATGATTTTCGAAGAAATGTTCATTGATGGATACTCTATTTATGATAGAATTTAAGAATTCTTAAACAAATATTACTCCTTTTATGTTCAAATCGATAACTAAGATGATATCAAGCGTCAATATCTGGAATAATAACCTTTATTAAAAAATGACAGAAATTAAATAATGATGAGTTCAAATTAGAATGATTAAGATAACATTTGTGAAAACAATTAAATTAAGGAACTGTTTATAAGAAAAGATAACAATCTAATTCTGAATGAAGAATTATATGATTTTTTGGAAGTCAAAAATTACAATTATAAACTTCAATAGAAAACCATAACTGAAGTAAATTACAGACTAGAAGTCTCCAACGATTAATAATAGCTCTTAGTAATTATCGAAATTCCTGCTAAAGTCGAATAAGCGAAAATTGAATTGTGTGTCAATACTAATAAGCTGCTAATTTTTGCCTAAAAGTTAATACCTAATAGTAATAAGTTTTAGAAAATAATATATTAACTACAAAATCATATCTTCTAATACTACGAAATATTTAAAGAACAACCTTTTTAAAATAAAGATGGTGCTTATATTGTCTGTCTAAAAAGAATAGAAAAGTATAGTTAATAAAAACTTGCCCAATTATGCAAGAACTTTGAATATTAGTTTTAGCTAAACTAATTTGATTTTAACAGTTCTCAATAGATAAAAGATTGATAAATAAATTTATAAATAAATAAACAAATATATTCTCATATATAGATAGATAGATAGCTCTTTACTATTAATGTATTTTTTTGTTTTTTATTATTTGTCCTTTGATTTAGTTAATGAAATCTGTATTAAAAATTATTATTTTTGAGCACATGAAATTTTTTTTTCTGCTTATATAATATTTGCACCTTAAGATGAAGTACCTAAAATAAATAAAGATTCTTTTATATTTTTAGATTTAGAATATTTTGCAACTTAGATAAGGGCAAATCATTAAATTCTAAATTTTTATTTCATTATAAAATCTTTTCCTCATTAGGGAGAAAAATATACTCTTGTTTATTATGTTAAATAGAATGTTTTCAGATATTGCTACATAATTAAATGTCAATATGTGAATCTTGAAGAAGAGGCTAATTGGTATAGCTCAATTTCTCATTCTATTCTTAAGATTTATCGCAATAAGGCAATAAGCGGGGAGAATCTATCTCTGTAATATTAGAATATCTTTATAATTTAGTAATAGAAATATTAAAACAATTGCTGCTTAGGCTAAGAGATGCTTATTTTTATTCTTTTATTTAAATTATTGATCATCTCTTTAGCTACATTTTAAAAAAATAAGTAATACAGACAGACTTACATAAAAAATGAATTTATTAAGTTTTAAAATTTCAATGATTGATAAACTGACAATTAATTTTTATCTGATGTTAGAATATTTGAAAATGTTAGAATAATAATAATAGTAAAAATAGTATCAGCAATTATTTAATATTAGTTGAATATTCTAAAATGATTCTATATATTTAGAAGTATTTAATTATATAATCAAAATAAAATAACCAACTAATAAATCAAATAGAAGAAACAAAAAAATTATATCTCGAATCCACACTTTAAATCTAGAGAGGCAAATATCTAAAAAAAGTTAACCAAATAAACCCAAATGAAGCAGCAAGAAGATCAGATTAACTACGAAGTATAATTTTATTTGTTAAAAGCTCAACTAAGACTCTAAAATAAGAAAATAAAGGATTTTACTATTGAATTAGAGACAGAAAAGAGTAATCTAAATTAATAGCTAACAACAGAGAAAATAAAATTTACAAATCTAACCTAATATTTAGAATACTAAAAAAACTAACTGATTAAATTGAAAACCTTAAATCTTAATATAAGCTCAACAATAAGAGAAAATAAACAATATTAGAAAGCAATCCGATAACTAAATAAAGATTCTCAATGAGTAAATTACTAATGTAAATAAACTACCCGTGCTAGAAATAGAAAAAGTAAGCAATATGACAAAAGAATCAGAAGGATAAAAAAAAATTCACACTGAGTTAATTTTTAAAGCAATTAAGCTAATCAAATTAAAAAAAGAGAAAGTAAGAAATCCGACAAAACAATCCGAAGACTAAATAAAGTAAATAAACTACTTGTGTCAGGATAAGAGAAAGTTGTTAACATAATTAAAGAATTTAAGGATAAATATCAGAATTTTTCAAAGCTAATAAATTTAAGTTTTTAAGTTAAATTCTTTTATATATGAATTTGATTATTTTAATAGAATAAAATAATATATTTAAATAAATATTGTTAATAAATAAAAAATTGAAATTTTCCTTTTCTCATTGAGTTTATTTATATTCTAATTAAATTTAATAGAATTTAAGGATTAGAATGAGTTTTAATTTAGTAAAATAATATACTTAAATAAATATTTTTTAAAAATTTATTATTTGAAGTTCCATCAGAATATTTCAAACCAAATAAATTTAATTTTATAAGTTAAATTCTTTTATAGATGAATTAGATTATTTTAGAATAAATAGAATAATATATTTAAATAAATATTGTTTTTTAATGAAAAATTTAAATTTTCCTATATTCTTTGAGCTTATATTCTATATTAATTATTTTATTTAATATGTTTTAAGGATTTGAATGTGTTTTATGTCAGTAAAATAATAAATAAATACATACATAAAAATAAATAAATATTTTTAAACAATTCATTATTTGATTTCATCATAATTTTCCAAAGCAAATAAATTTAAACTTTAAGTTACTTTTTTCTACGAATTAGATTATTTTAGAATAGAATAAAATAAATTATTTTAAATAGTATTTTTTAATAAAAATTAATAAATATGTTCTTTTTTTCTATTCTATTTTTAAATATATTCTAAATATTCTAATTTTTTATTAAATATCATCTTAATATTCTAATTTTTTATTAAATATCTTCTTAATATTCTAAATTTTTATTAAATATTTACTTAATATTCTAATTTTTTATTAAATATTTGCCAAATAATCTAAAATATCTCTTTATATTTCGAAGCATTTTAATTAAATTTAATTATTAATTAATCAAAATTAAATAAAATAACAACCTAATGAATAAAATAGAAGATTTAAGAGAATCACTAAATAAAAAAATAGATTCACTAAATGCAGAGAATGCTAACCTCTAAAAAAAGCTTGAAGACACCTAAAAGTTTACAATTGAAAAAACCAATTTAAACAATTAAATTAACTCTCTAAATAGTCAATTAACACAAGAAAAAAACAAGGTAAAAGATCTTACCACTTAATTGGAATCAGAAAAAAAAAATTTAACTACTGAGAAAGGTAAAGTAAACTCTCTGACAAAGAAATCTGAAGAAGAAAAGAAAATTCTAACTAACTAAATTACTAACCTTAATGCTGAACTTGCACAATAAAAAGAGAAAGTAAATAATTTGACTAAGCAATTAGAAGACTAAAAGAAAGCTCTTAATAACTAAATTAATAGTCTAAACAACTAACTGGTGTAAGAAAAAGAAAAAATTGATAATTTGAATTAAGAGGCCTTGGATGAAAAGAAAACTCTGTTTTCAGTTCAAAAAGAATTGGAAGTTGTAAAATCTGAAAAAAATACTCTGATTGAGAAAAATAAACAATTTTAGAAAAACTAATAAGACTAATATGATAATTTAAATGCAGAATTAAAAAAAGAAAAATAAGAATTTAACAATCTGCAAAAGGAGATGTAGAATTAACTTAAACAAAAAGATGAGTTATTAGATGCTGCCAATAAAACTTTATCAGAAATAAAAAAAGAAAACTAAAATTTAAACAGTTAGAAAGATAAAATTCTCGAATCAATAAAATTAAAATCATCAAAATATAAACAACTTAAATAAAAATGTCATGATACATAAAGTTAAAATGATAAACTTTAATAGTCATTAGATGATTTGTCTAGATAATCCCAAGAATTTAAATAATAAGTCATTTAATAGTAAGAAAGAATTAAATTAATCATAGAAGAAAACGAAAGATTCTAGAATCAACTTTAAGTGGTATCTCGAGGACCATAAAGTATCAAAGAATTTTAGACTGTTTCTTATAACCAGTAAATAAACTTATCTGATCTCTTTATGGATAAACCAAAAATCAAAGATTTTTTCAAATTTTAATATGAAGAAGGCATGTAAAAAAAAACAGTAAGCTTATTGTCATACTCAAAAGGTTCATCCTAAATCCTAAGCTAGATTTTAAAAAAGAATATCACTAAACAAAAAAACAATGAAAATGACCTCTTCATCTATAATCACGAAGTTAACAAAAAACAAAGTTCCCTATTTCTTAACACTAAAAAAATGGGATAACCAATTACTTGCTATAAAAGAAGTGAAAACAATCAATCATTACATTTCGATGAAAAAGAAATACAAAATCGCTTAATGATTCAAAATTTCTTAATTGACTTGATTTCAAATATTAGCGACATCTAAATCTTAATTGTAAATGAAGTTACTGAGCAAGAGTAAAATTTGATAATGAAACTAAAATAGGACTTTTTGTTAAGCAAACAAATAAATGATTAAAAATAACTAATTATCATCCATTTACTTACAAAGTATGATGAAAAGTAAATTGAGTAATATTCAGAAAAAATCCAAGGCTTCTTTAAATTAACTGAAATATATTAGGAAAACAATTAATACTTCAAAGATTAAGAGTGCAAAAATGTATCTCATTTTATTGTAGGTAATGAACATCTATAAGAAAAAGAAAAATATTTCGATTTTCCTATCAATAAAATAAGGAGGATAATTTTTGAAGAAGTGTTTATTGATGGATACTCTCTCTATGATAGAATTTAGGAATTCTTAAATTAATATTATACATTTTATGTTCGAATCTCCTAGAAGGAAACTGATACTTAGCGCTAAATGATTGGGTAAGGCTAAGAAGAGTAGTTCTTAAAGTAGAAAGATCAAGACAAATCGTATGAATTTTCCAGCAATTAAGATATTTAAAGCAATTAATAAATTTAAGGCAATTAAGAAATTTAAAAACATTAAGAAATTTAAAGCAATTAAGAAATTTAAAACAATTTAGAAATTATTCCTGATAGCGATTAAATTATAAAATTATTTATTCAAAATGAAAACGATTTAATTCTGGATGAAGAGTTATATAAGTTTTAGGAAGTCAAAAACTACAATTATAAACTTCAAAAGAAAGCTATATCTGAAGTGAATTACGATTTAATCCCCTCCAAAGATGAATTGTTGATTACAGTAATTATTGAAATTCCTGCTAAAGTTGAATAAGTAAAAATTGAATTGACTCTTAATACTAATAAGCTGCTAATTTTTGCATAAAAGCAAATACCTAACAGCAATAAGTTTTAACAAATAACATATTAACTACAAAATCATATCTTCTAATTCTACCAGATATGCAAAAAAAAACCTTTTGAAAATAAAGATGGTGTTTATTTTATTAATCTAAAAAGAATGACCAAGTATAATAAAAAAAAACTTGTAAATCTATGTAAAGATTTTGAAACTTAGTATTAACTAAAATAGCTTTATCACAATAGTTGAAAACTTATTCAATTTATATATAGATTAACAAATGAATAAATAAATAAATAAATTCCCTTATATTACTAAGTATTTGTTTTTAATATCCTATATATTGTAGTTCATTGAAAATTATTTGATTTGAATCTTATTAACTTACTTATTAATTTTTTTAATTTAATTTATCAATAATTCTAAAAATTTTTTTTTATAATCGAGAATCTAAAAAAAGAAATTTATCGATAAATTTTATAAAATAATTTTTCTTACCAATAATTTGAAAAAAATAGCTTGCTCATAGATATTAAATCTTACTAATATTTTATTTATATTAAGCTTAAAATACTTTATGAAAATCGTTATCAGCAAAGATAAAATATTATTGCTAAGAAGTCATCATTAAGATCACTGATTAGTATTGATTTAAATTTTGAATAAAAATTGTTTTTTTTGAGATCATGAAATTTTTTTTTCTGCTAATTTAATATCTGCACCTTAAGATCAAGTACCTAAGATAAATAAAAATTCTTTTATATTTTTAGATTTAGAATATTTTACAACTTAGATTAGGGGTAAATCATTAAATTCTAAATTTTTATTAAATTATAAACTCTTTTCCTGATTAGAGAGAACAATATACTCTTGTATAAATAGTTATATAGAATGTTTTCAGATATTACTACATAATTAAGTACCAATCTGTGAATCTTGAAGAAGAGGCTAATTGGTATTCTTCAATTTCTCATTCTATTCTTAAGATTTATCGCAATCAGTGGGGAGAATCTGGCTCTGTATGTATATTAGGCTGTGTAAAATTTAATGATTCTAATATGATAGGATATTTATAATTATTTTTATAGACAGAATATAAATTAGGAAGAAATAGAGGATTTCCTCTTTTAAATATTAGAATTAATATCTTTTCAATTTAGTAATAGAAATATTAAAACAATTGCTACTTAGACTAAGAGATGTTTATTTTTATACTTTTATATCATCTCTTTAGCTACATTTAAAAAAATATAAAATAAGTAATACATAGAGAGAGAGAGAAAAAAAAATAAATTTATTAAGTTTTAAAATTTCAAATGAATGATAATTTTTATCTGATATTAGAATATTTAAAAATATTAGAATAATAATAAGAATAATAACATTAATAAAAATAATACCAGCTATTATGAAATATATGTTGAATATTCTAAAATGGTTCTATATATTTAGAGGTATTTAATTAAATTTTATCATTAAATAATCAAAATAAAATAACCAACTAATAAATCAACTAGAGAAACAAAAAAAATTAGATCTCAAATACAGACTAGACTTTAAATCTAGAGATCTAAAAAAAGTTTACCAAAGAACCCCAAATGAATCAACAAGCAAATAAGATTAACTACGAATAATATTTAGAATAATAATATGAATTTCTTATTACTGAATTATAGACAGATTACAGTAAGCTAAATTAATAGCTAACAGCAGAAAAAAGAATATGCACAAATCTAACTGATTAAATTGAAAACCTTAAATCTTAATTATCTCAACAATAAGAGAAAACAAACAATCTTAAAAAGCAATCTGAAGACTAAATAAAGACTCTCAATGAGTAAATTATTAATATAAATAATCTACTCGTGCTAGAAAAAGAAAAAGCAAGCAATATGAAAAAACAATCCGAAGACTAAAAAAAAACTCTCACTGAGTAAATTTCTAAAACAAATGAGCTACTCAAGTTAGAAAAAGAGAAAGTGAGCAATCTAATAAAGCAATCTGAAGACTAAAAAAAAACTTTGACTGAGTAAATTACTAAGGCTGATAACCTACTCATATTAGAAAAAGAGAAAGTAAGTAATTTGACAAAGCAATCTGAAGACTAAAAAAAAACTTTCACTGATTAGATTTCTAAAGCAAATGAGCTACTCATGTTAGAAAAAGTGAAAGTAAGTAATCTGACAAAGTAATCAGAAGACTAAATAATAGCTCTTAATGAATAAATTACTCAAGTAAATAAACTACTTGTGTTAGAATAAGAGAAAGTCGTTAATATGACGAAAGAATTTAAGGATAAAAAGACAAATCTAAAGTAAACTCTGTAAACAACTCAATAGGAATTAGAAGTTGTAAAATCTGAAAAAAATACCATTCTTGAGAAAAATAAAAAAACAGAAGAATAATAAGTTCACTTAATAAATCAGTTGAAACATTTAAATGAAGAATTAAAGAAATAATTATAGGAGATGACATAGAATCTAAAAGAAAAAAATGAAAAATTAAATTTAGCTGATAAATAATTATTAAATTATAATGAAGAAATCTTATTCCTAAAATAAAAATAAACAAAAATCATAAATGCATTAAAGAAAAAATAGTAGAGTTATTAGCACCTTTAACAAAATTATAATGATGAATAAAGTTAAAATAAATAACTTTAATCCACATTAGATGATTTTTTAAGAAAACAAAATGAGTTTAAATAAGAAATCATAGAATTGTAAGAATAAATTCAAGGAATAACAGAATAAAAGCAATTATTATAGAATCAACTTTAGGTAGTATCTGGAGAACGACAAAGCATCTAACAATTCTAAATTACTTCTTACGACTAGTAAATAAACTTAACCCATCTCTTTATGGATAAACCAAAAATCTAAGATTTTTTCAGCTTTTAATATGAAGAAAGCATGTAAGACATAACAGTAAGCTTATTATCATACTAAAAAGGATCATCCTACATCCTAAGCTAAATATTAGAAAAGAATATTACAAAAAAAAAAAATAATGACAATAACTTATTCATCCATAATCACAAAGTTAATGAATATCTAAGTTCGCGATTTCTTAACACTAAAAAAATGGGATTACCAATTACTTGCTATAAAAAAAATGAAAACAATAACTCATAATAATTAACTAAAAATAAATATTTTGATGAATAAGAAAAAAAAAATCAATAAATGATTCAAAATTTCTTAATTGATTTGGTGTCAAATATAAGTGATGTCTAAATCCTTGTAGTAAATGAAGTTACTGAGCAAGAATAAAATTTGATAGCAAGACTTAAATCAGATTTTTTGCAAAATAAGTATGTTAAGGATGATAAATAACTTATTGTCATTCATTTACTTACAGAGTATAATGAAGAATAGCTTGAAGAATATTCTCAAAAAATCCAAGGTTTCTTTAAACTAACTGAAAAACAACAGTAAAACTATAAGTACTTCAAAGATCAAGATTATAAAAGTATATCTCATTTTATCATAGGTAATGAATATCTATAGGAAAAAGAAAAGTACTTTACTTTTCCAATCAATAAAATAAAGTCGATCATTTTCGAAGAAATGATCATTGATGGATACTCTATTTATGATAGAATTTAGGAATTCTTAAACAAATATTACACCTTCTATGTTCAAATCTCTCATAAATAAAATTTTACCAAGAGCAAATAGTAGGGGTAATAATGCTCACAATAAAATGATATAAATCAAAAAATATTTAATTCAAAATATAATGATTAACATAACATTTGTGAAAGGGATTAAATGAAATTATTTATTCAAAGTGAAAACGATTTGATTCTGAATGATGAATTATATGATTTTTTGGAAGTCAAAAATTACAATTATAAACTTCAAAAGAAAACTATAACAGAAGTAAATTACAATCTAAATCTCTCGAATGATGAATAATAGCTTTAAGTAAAAATCGAAATTCCTGCTAAAGTCTAATAAGTAGAAATTGAATTGAGTGTCAATACTAATAAGCTGCTAATTTTTGCCTAAAAATCAATACCCAATAGTAGTAAGTGTTAGTAAATAATGTATTAACTTCAAAATCATATTTTCGAGTACTACGAACTATTTAAAGAAAAACATTTTGAAAATAAAGATGGTGTTTATATTATCACTCTAAAAAGATTAGAAAAGTATAAGTAATCTAAACTTGCCTAATTATGTAGGAACATTGAATCTTTTTATTAGCTAAACTAGTTTGATTTTAATTGTTGAAGACTCAATAAAAGATAGATTGATAAAATATAATAAACAAATATATTCTCATATATAGATAGTCCTTTAATATTTAAAAAAAATGTCTATTGCTGGTAAACAGTACATATCCATTTATTTTATTATTTTGTAATTTAGTTTTTTATTATTTATTTTAAAATTAATTAATTAAAATTATCAAAAGATGAGGGTAAAGAGGGACATTTAAAGATTAAAAAAGCATGGAAATAACAATAATTTTATAATATTGATTAAATTTATTTTTAAATATTTTTTTTCTCATATATTTACACCCCTCCCTACCTAGCATTTTCATTTATTTTTAAATATTAATTAATATCTATCTCATTTTATTGCTTTTGGGTTTAAAAATAAATTAATGGTAAACAAGGATAACTAACTAATTACAAAGATAACTAAAAATTCTATGAAATTTTTAGAATATTTTAAATTTTATAATATTTAAATAAATATTTTAAAAAATTCATTATTTAAAGTTTTATCATAATTTTTCAAAGCTAATAAATTTAAGTTTTTAAGTTAAATTCTTTTATCAAAGAATTAGGTTATTTTAGAATTGAATAAAGTAATATATTTAAATTAATATTGTTTTTTAATAAAAAATTCAAATTTTCCTATACTCTTTGAGTTTATATTCTATATTAATAATTTTATTTAATACGTTTTAATTCAGGAAAATAATACATACATACAAATAAATATTTTTTAAAAATTAATTATATGAAGTTTCATCATAATTTTCCATAGCAAATAAATTAAAATTTTTAAGTTACTATTTAAGTTAAAAATTCTTATTTATATATGAATTAGATTATCTTAAATATTGCTAATATAATTTTTGCACAATTATAACAATAAATTAACTAAAAATTCTATGAAATTTTTAGAATATTTTACAATTTATTATGTGAATATATTTAAATTAATATTTTTTTGAAATTCATTATTTGAAGTTCCATCATAATTTTTCAAAGCAAATAAATTTAAGTTAAATTGTCTTATAAATGAATTAGATCATTTTAAAATAGAATAAAATAATATATTAAAATAAATATTTTTTTTTAATTAAAAATTGAAATTTTCCTATACTCTTTGAGTTTATTTTCAATATTAATAATTCTATTTAATACATTGTTTTAAGGATTAAATGAGTTTTAATTCAGTAAAATAATACATACATACATACATACATACATACATACATACATACATACATACATACATACATACATACATACATACAAACAAACAAATAAATAAATATTTTTAAAAATTCATCATTTGAAGTTCCACCAGAATTTTTGAAAGCAAATAAATTTAAGTTTTTAAGTTAAATTCTTTTATATATAAATTAGAATATTTTAGAATAGAATAAAATAATATATTTAAATAAATATTTATTTAATCAAAATTAATAATTTTGAAGAATATTCTAAATTATTATTAAATATATATGCTCTTTTTTTTCTATTCTACTTTTAAAAAATGCTCTAAATATTCTAATTTTTTATTAAATATCTTATTAATATTCTAAATTATTATTAAATATCTACTTAATATTCTAATTTTTATTAAATATGTTCCTAATAATCTAAAATATCTCTTTATATTTTTGAGTATTTTAATTAAATTTAATTATTAATTAATCAAAACAAAATAAAATGAATAAATATAAAAAAAAGAAAAGAATGGAAGAGTAAAAAGCATTGCTAAATAAATAAATAGATTCACTAAATGCAGAGAAGGTTGACCTCTAAAAAAAGCTTACTGAAGACAATTAAAAATTTACAACAGAAAAAACAAATTTAAACAATTAAATTAACTCTCTAAATAATCAATTAACACAAGAAAAAAACAAGGTAAAAGATCTTACTACTTAATTGGAATCAGAAAAAAAAAATTTAACTACTGAGAAAGGTAAAGTAGAGAGTCTGACAAAGAAATCTTAAGAAGAAAAGAAAACTCTAACTAACTAAATTACTAACCTTAATACTGAACTTGAACAATAAAAAGAGAAAGTAAATCATCTTGAAAAGCAAACAGAAGACTAAAAGAAAACTCTTAATAACTAAATTGACAATCTTAATAACTAACTCTTATCAGAAAAAGAGAGAATTGCTAATTTTACAAAAGAGTTCTTGGATGAAAAGAAAATTCTGATTATCGTTTAAAAAGAATTAGAAGTTGCAAAATCTGAAAAAAATACTCTGATTGAGAAAAATAAGCAAATTTAGAAAAACTAATAAGACTAATATGATAATTTAAATGCAGAATTAGAAAAAGTAAATTAAGAATTTAACGATCTGCAGACATAATTAGAAGATACCAAAAAAACTTTATCAGAAATTGAGAAAGAAAACTCAAAACTAAAAAGTCAAAATGATAATAGTATTGAGTAAGTAGAATTAAAATCATCAGAATATAAATAACTTGAATAAAAATGTCATGATACATAAAGTTAAAATGATAAACTTTAATAGGCATTAGATAGAATTTCTAGAGAATGCCAAGAATTAAACTAACAAGTAATCTAATAGTAAGAAAGAATTAAATTAATCACAGAAGAAAAGGAAAGATTCTAGAATCAACTTTAAGTGGTATCTCGAGGACCATAAAGCATCAAAGAATTTTAGACTGTTTCTTACAACCAATAAATAAACTTATCTGATCTCTTTATGGATAAACCAAAAATCAAAGACTTTTTCAACTATTAATATGAAGAAGGCATGTAAAAAAAAACAGTAAGCTTATTGTCATACTCAAAAGGTTCATCCTAAATCCTAAGCTAGATTTTAAAAAAGAATATCACTAAACAAAAAAACAATGAAAATGACCTCTTCATCTATAATCACGAAGTTAACAAAAAACAAAGTTCCCTATTTCTTAACACTAAAAAAATGGGATAACCAATTACTTGCTATAAAAGAAGTGAAAACAATCAATCATTACATTTCGATGAAAAAGAAATACAAAATCGCTTAATGATTCAAAATTTCTTAATTGACTTGATTTCAAATATTAGCGACATCTAAATCTTAATTGTAAATGAAGTTACTGAGCAAGAGTAAAATTTGATAATGAAACTAAAATAGGACTTTTTGTTAAGCAAACAAATAAATGATTAAAAATAACTAATTATCATCCATTTACTTACAAAGTATGATGAAAAGTAAATTGAGTAATATTCAGAAAAAATCCAAGGCTTCTTTAAATTAACTGAAATATATTAGGAAAACAATTAATACTTCAAAGATTAAGAGTGCAAAAATGTATCTCATTTTATTGTAGGTAATGAACATCTATAAGAAAAAGAAAAATATTTCGATTTTCCTATCAATAAAATAAGGAGGATAATTTTTGAAGAAGTGTTTATTGATGGATACTCTCTCTATGATAGAATTTAGGAATTCTTAAATTAATATTATACATTTTATGTTCGAATCTCCTAGAAGGAAACTGATACTTAGCGCTAAATGATTGGGTAAGGCTAAGAAGAGTAGTTCTTAAAGTAGAAAGATCAAGACAAATCGTATGAATTTTCCAGCAATTAAGATATTTAAAGCAATTAATAAATTTAAGGCAATTAAGAAATTTAAAAACATTAAGAAATTTAAAGCAATTAAGAAATTTAAAACAATTTAGAAATTATTCCTGATAGCGATTAAATTATAAAATTATTTATTCAAAATGAAAACGATTTAATTCTGGATGAAGAGTTATATAAGTTTTAGGAAGTCAAAAACTACAATTATAAACTTCAAAAGAAAGCTATATCTGAAGTGAATTACGATTTAATCCCCTCCAAAGATGAATTGTTGCTTACAGTAATTATTGAAATTCCTGCTAAAGTTGAATAAGTAAAAATTGAATTGACTCTTAATACTAATAAGCTGCTAATTTTTGCATAAAAGCAAATACCTAATAGCAATAAGTTTTAACAAATAACATATTAACTACAAAATCATATCTTCTAATTCTACAAGATATGTAAAAAATAACGTTTTGAAAATAAAGACGGTGTTTATTTTATTAATCTAAAAAGAATGACCAAGTATAATAAAAAAAAACTTGTAAATCTATGCAAAGATTTTGAAACTCAGTATTAACTAAAATAGCTTTATCGCGATAGTTGAAAACTAATTCAATTTAAATCTAGATTAACAAATAAATAAATAAATAAATAAATTCCCCTATATTACTAAGTATTTGTTTTAAAATCCTATATATTGTAGTTCATTGAAAATTATTTGATTTGAATCTTATTAACTTACTTATTTATTTTTTTAGTTTAAAATTTTCTTTAGCTTTAATTAGTTAAAATGTATCTAAAAAAAACATATCCAGAAAATTAAATACACTTAATTTTTAAAATGACATACCTTTTATTTTAATAGACCATCTTATCTTGAAAAATATCTTACAATGAAACAAATCTATAATTATTATTTAGACTATTAATTAATTTCTTTTTTTCTTCCTGAGTTCCCATATTACTTTGCATGCTCTTTTCCTACGTTTTACCATTATTACTTAATTCGATCCAATGACAGTCTACAGCAATAAATTTTATTTTTTGATTTCTTTTTTTGCTCTTCCAGAAAGGTTAAGCCCAACGAATACACCTCTTGTAAATTGATCAATAGCTTATGCAAATCATGATTTTTTGATTGATATAAAAATAGTGTAGTTATGCAATGTGCTTAAAATTAAAAATTATATTTATCATAAAGAAATTTATATTATATGAAGGAAGTGTGATATCATTTGGATTTGATATAGTTATTAAATATCTTTCATTGTCCAATCTTTTTGTCAAGGGTAATATATTTGTATATATAAAGTGATATTATAAAAATTTGGAATTTTCTGAATAATTAAACATAAGTTCTTTCTTAAATAAAAATGAAGTATTATTCATTTTTTTTGAGGGTTTGATATACTTAATATTTACTTATAAATTCATCAAAGCCAAAAAGCTGGCTCAATTAAAAAATTAATTAATTATTTTTGAAAATAAGATAAGTATCTGTCTATTAAATTTGTTAATATACTTTTTTAGCTTTTATTAAATAACTTTTTATTTACTAATTTTAACTTAACAGTAATTGTAAATTTTGTTATTTGAATTAGACAAAGTAGAAAAAAAAATTCTTGATTTTAAAATAATAGGTTATTTTTGAAGTAATAAAACTAAATGTAAATAAATTTAATAAAATAATAATTACATTTTGTCCTCCATAAGTAGTAATATAAGATAGAATAACAGGGTTTGTATAATTATGGACATCATAAATGACTAATCCTTAACCATTGTATGATGCATAAATGTATTTCTCAGTTGCATCCATACTTAAATCTTAGCATTTAGAACTAATAGGTAAATCTTAATATTTAGAAGCAATTATCTATGGCGCAGATAAATTAGAAATATCCACAATGACAACTCCTTGAGAATCCCCTGCAACAATAATTTTTTTTAGATCCTTAGTGATGTAGGCAGAACGAATTTAATTTCCTGTAGATATAGATAAAGTGGAAATTTATTAAGGATTGTTGATGTTCGATATATCGTAGAAATAAAGGTGATTATCTCTTCCAATAACTAAATTATTGTCATTATTAAATATCTTAGCTAATTTGAGATTAGTGGTAAAGTTGGGGGGATTTATATTCTAAACTTAAAGCAAAGTATGGCTATTGGGATCTTCTTAAAAGATGTAGACTCCTTCTGTTCCTTTGGCAGACAAAAGATAATTCTTATATGGAGTGTATTAACAGCTATAGGCGTATTACAAAGCACTTATAAATTTATCATAAACTATTATTTGGGGAATGTTCACAACTGAGGGTAGAATTTAATTGTAATTTGTTTCTTGGATTTAATAAATTTAAATATCATCTTCTGTTGAAACATAAAGCAAATCACTTGTCTTAGATATCATAAACTAATATAAATAATTTATTATATTGATTTATTAAAAAAGTTAAGCACTTAACGGATTATAGTTAATCTACACTATCTATATGTACAAATATTTGATATTAATCAATATATACTTGTTATCTTAAGAAACTATTGATTATAAGTATGTGTCTATCCCTGAGAATAATTGCGTCATTTTTAGGTCATTACAATTTCCAGATTATAAGAATGCAGATAAGTCTACTCCAGATATGACTTACTCACTACTTTAAACTAATAAATATTAACTATTTACTATTTTATTTAGAATTGGAGCCTATGAAAGGGTTATTGAACATTTATCAGCAAAAAGTAGTTATTTATTTGAATCTTAATAATCTTATATATTATTAAATTAAAGTAGGCGCAAGCTACTATCAGCAAGGAATATAATATTAATACTGAAATCAATTTCTATCATAGAAGTTCTAGCTTAAGCAGGGATAGTGAAAATAAATTTAATTTGATCAGTATTCTAAATGTCATAAACATCTACTGCTAATTTATTGACTAAAAATAGCCTATTTATACCTTAGTAATAAAAAAAACTATTAGTGGCACCTGAATTCTGCTTTGGAATCTGAGATTTATTAACAACTTAACTTAAAAGTGGATTTTAAATCTAAAAAAGATAAAGGTTGTTTGCATCAGCGACCCATAAGTTCTATGTTTTACTCTGAATATACATTTATTAAACCTAAATTTTGGCAGGAAAACTGTACAGATTGACTTCATAGTTTTGATAATTTAGGCAAGAAAATTGTAACCCACATTAGACGCTAAAAATCACGCAGCAATTCTAGAATGGTGGCTCTAAGCATTACTATAAGGTAACACCTGTATTACCTTAACAAATGTTAAGTTAAGACTTGCTTGAAATAGGTGATGATGTAAACCATAGTATACCTTAATAGCTTAGCTAGCAGCTTACTATCAAAATATTTAAATTTATTTAAAAAACTCGTCTAAAAATTGATTTATTTTGAAACATTTACTTATTATTTATTATTTCTATAGCTGATTAGAAAATAAAGATTACTTTTTACTTTATATTTTTTTATATCTCCTTCTTAAATAAGGATTAATTATACTTAAATTCAAAGTCAGTCACTATTATGATCAATCAAATAATTTAATATAAAATTCATGTATTTTAAAGAAATTAAAAAAGGCAAAACAATATAAATTAATTTCAAATCAATAATATTATCAGAAAATTTTATTTATTTATATAAAATAAGAAATAAAAAAACTATAAGTAAATAAAATAATAGATATTGCTTTTCAGAGCAATTTTTGGCTTTAATCAGTTTTTGTTTAAATAGATCATGCTTTAATAGTCTGTTGGATTTTTTGGTAAAAGAAAAATTGATCTATTTAAAATCAGAGGGAAATAAATTTTTTAATTTACTTTATTTTTGCTTTTAATTATTTTAAACAAATTGTTTACTTTAAATAAAAAAATTTCAGGCATATTTTGAGTTTTTATTTGATTAAATTTTTTTGAGGCAAGTTAAATCTAGAAAAGTTTTTGCAATTCAAAAAATTATATTCATTATCGCCACTTTATCTAATAAATTAATTATTAACTGAAATTGCAAAATAAAAAAATTAAAAATTTTGCTTGTTAGAACTAAATAAGGCATACAGTAACCCCTATTTATTTACCTAAAAAAAAATGTTAAACTAATAAAATACTTACTTAAAATAGTGATTAATTTTTATTATTAAGCAATTTATTTATAATATAATTTTTGTATGAAAAGTGATTTATGTTATACCAAATAAAGTATAATTCGAATATAAGATTAAAGTGAATAAATTAAATACTCTCTAAAAAAATATCAAAGTATAAAATCTAACAAAATATTTAGTTTTATAACTATTTTAAGCAAACAAGTTTCAGGTTTTTTTTTTTTAAATTCTCTTTCTAAAAATAAATAAGAACAGGAATATTTGAAAAGTATACCTTTCATTAAGAGATATTAGAGATTTATTGATTAGCTTGCTAGAGTTATTGAAAGGAATTTAGAAATTGAGTTATTTTAACATGTAAAACTTCTTTTGATTAATAATAATAAGATTATAATAAAAATAATAAATATGAGTAAGCTTTTATTGTTTTTAATTAATTTTTATACAACAAAAACACATTTTTCTTATAAATCCTTAGTCCTATATAAATATAAGAAAAATTTATTTTTCTAAATAGAAAACATGATCCTTCTAATTATAACAATGATATTGCCTATTTTTGATACTCAAAGCAATAAAGTTGGCCTGTAGATAATATTATTTTTATTTAATAGCTTCAAAAATAATTTATTAAAATATATTTTATATAAAAAAAAATTTTGAATTACCTAAAAAAGAACTATAAAATGCAGATACTAATCTAATAATCTTTCTTTTTAGATAATAAGTCAATTATTGTTTAATAATACATTTTTCAGATAGAACTAAAAAATTAAAGAAATAATATTTTAAGTAAACTCTAATACTATATCTTTTTGTATTTTTAAGTTTAAAAATTAAAGTAAAAATTAAAATTCTACATGTAATAAAAATGTAGTAAAAATTGTATTCTTTCTTTCCTTTACAAATATGCATTATATATTTTGCATTACATTTTTATTTTTATATATATTATTATTAATAATTGTAATTATAATTTTCAGATTTTTTCAGTTTGACTTTGTGTTTGCCTAGTTCTTCTCTCTTTCTTCATGTTTCTTTTAAGAAAAGAGTTGTAATAGAATTGCACCTATTGATAAAATGAAGTAAAAATTTCCAGAAATATTCTATTAATTAATTTCTAAGATAAAAATTCCTTGTCTGGTTTTTTTTTTGATTATCTAAAAAATAAGCAATTTAATTTAAAATTAAGATTCTTATTCTTAATTTTTTTTGAAATGAGTAAATCCATAGATTATATTGATTTAAAATCTATTTATTGTAAATGAATGTATTTTAATTTTTTCAAAATTTAAAAGAAATAAATACAAACCTCCCTCTCAGACAAAGCTCTTAATTTTTATTTTATAAATTTGAATTTAAATTTAAGATTTGGGTTATTAAAAAAAATAATTTTTTCTTTCAAATAAAAAATCTCTTTTTAATTCAATAATGAATGGAATTTTTTTAAAAGAATTAAAAACAAAAACAATGATCAATATAATTTTTTATTTATAAGCAAAATATAATTTATAAATTTAGGGTCTTATCCTATAAAATTCCTAATCATAAAAGTTACAATTACTCATAAACATAAAAAAATTAATAAAGTTATCTATTTGTAAGCTAATTTTAAAAATATTTAATATATTTTCATAATTATATTATTTCGTCTTACTCGGTTTCTTCATTGTAGTAATTAGTCGTATAGTTATTTTGAATAGAGTCTTCACGGAAAATAGTCTTTCGAAAGTTAATATTCTAAGGACTGGAATTAGTTAATGATAAACAAATGGAATTTTACCTTATCTATTTTGGGTTTAAAAAGTATTTTTAATTTACACTCTCTTCAATAGGAATCAATTAACTTTAAGATTTATTCATTAGAGGTGATAATACATTCAAGCATTGGTTGATAGTTTGAGAACAAGGAGAAATCTAAATTCTAATCTATTTAATTAAAAAGTTTTTCTTATTATATAAGTTCAAAACATATTCTCCGATATCTTTATTTTCTGCTTTTCCTTAAATTAAAATGACTGAGTTAGTAATGTCTAAACTCTAGATCCATGATGGAAGTTCTTGATTCTAGTGGAATTCCTTTTCCACTAACTCTTCATAGTTATATTTGAAACAGCAGTATATTGCTCTTTAAATAGGACGGTATGATCGAATACTTTTAATGTCATGATACTCGGTTTCTATACATTCACCTCTGATTTTTGGTACCATCCCTTTACCATCTAATGTAAATCCTAAAGCTATTGCCTCTATTACCTGCTTTATAAATGGAACAAGCTATAAAGATTACTTTTTCTTTTCTTCTTTATCTTCATACTTTTAGAATGTAGCTTAGAATATTTAATTAAAACAATCCTCGGAAAATTGTATTATAGGAAATTGATCTTAGTGAATATTTTTTGGCTAAGCAATGATCTAAACATATCTTTTATACCAATCTATTTCTAGATATCCTTCTTAAAGAGCAACATTCTTAAGGAAGCCTAAAATTTGTTAGCTAATTTGGTGAAGTTCAGAGAATTAAAAAGCAGCTAAACCTACAATTGCCCTAGAGATCATAGACTTAGAGTTATTTAATTGTGCTTCAGTTATAAAATCTTTTTCCTTAAAATTTTATGAACAATGTTCTCTTACTGATTCTAGAATAAATTAATTATTTAAGCTCCCATCCTAGTTAAAATATAAACTACTGCTTATGGTACTTTTTCTACTTTTTTAAATTTAAGATCTAGGTGAGTCTTAATTCTATTTTACTTTAGATATGCTCCTCAAATAGGTTTGAGCGAATTTATTCTAAAGTTTATAAAATGTTTCTTATTTCTTCCTAAAGACTGGCATGTGCTTAATTGTAGAAGCAGCCATATCTTATTTGCTTTAGCACATAGAATGGTTATCCATATCTTTTTTTTCTAAAATCTAATTTAGTTCCTATAACACTTGAGCTTTGTTTACTTATTTAAAATAGCTTTTCCATATTTATTAAGCAATTTCTACATTTTTTCCAAGCAGAGGTATTTGTAGTAAAATTTCATCACCTGATTAAACTTAAATTTTAGTTGTAATGTAATTATCTTTTCTGAAGTTATTATACATTAATGATTTATATTTCCACAATCCTAGAATCCCTAAGATTGGACTCATAATCTAAAATATATATAAAAGTATATACGAAATAGGAATAAGATCAAAATGCATCTCAAAGTAATCTATCGCGTATGTGTAACCATCCGTCACATTAATCATAATTCTTGCTACTGTTTGAAACTAAGAGGAACTAACAGAACCAAAGAAATTTCTCTATTCTTGTTAAAAAACAAGCCAATATTATTAAGGCAAGGTTTAATATTCATCTTTGATGTGAATTTTAGCTGTATAATGTAAAGTACGTCCATCAGGATTCAGAAAGACCTATGGATTAAAAGTGTAGCTGAAAGATTCCAAAATATATAACTGGGAATTCGAAAATTTCAAGGCAAAGTCATCTCTTAAGCTCAAAGAAGGATTATTAGATATAGGCTGGTTTAACTTAATGAGATATTTGTGAGTGGCTGGTATAGTTTTAGTTATTACATAGTTGACAGAGTCATTAATAGTTATTGTTAATTGTATTAGTTAAGGATTAACAAAATTTGCTACCCGAATTCCACTATTAATAACAGAGTTTATTGAAGCTACATCTCCTTATAGTTAAATCTTGTTATTCTCAGAATTTAAGTAGATCAAAACTCCACTGTACTAGTAAGGAATAAAGCATCCCTATTTACTATCTATATCCAAAGAAATTTAAAGTTAACTACTTATTGTCTAGATAGAGGGGGCAATATTTTCGTCATCTATGTTTACTTATAAAGAGCTTTCTACTAAAAAATTTATTGGATAATAATTATTCTTTTAAGATAGGATATAATAGATATAATCAATTATATTTTATTAATATTTATTTTGCAGAAGGGCATTTACAACTTCTTAAGAGGTCTAAACAACAAAATAGTCGTGAGTAATTAAATTAGCTAATATACAATCAACAAATATTTATTGTGATTATTACTATGTAATGTTTAAATTACTGTTAATAAAATCTGTTTTACTCAACTTTTAAGACACTGAAAATACAAATTGTTGTTATGAAATTTATAGCTAATTGCGATATTGAGTCGAATTTATCGAGTTTGTCTAATTGCTATTTAGTTGATTTGCTGAACTAGTCTGAAGAGAATTCTTATCCAGTTAAAGAATCAATGATTAGCTAGCTTAAGAATAAGAAGCCCAATATGGGAGATCTTGCATATTAAAGTCAGAATAATAAAAAACTTTATTAATATAAGCTTATTTTGAAGGATATACTTAGTTTAGATTAATTTAAATTTATTAGCCTACTTTAAATGTTGTGCCTACTTTCAATAAGGTATTCATTTCAACTTCTCCTTCCGAAACCAGCTAGATGTCCATATCAAAATTTATATTTGGGAAAAGATTTAATCTAATGACTGAGGTTGTTAAACCAAGATATGCAACTGTTTTCTCAGAATTGACGCATATATTCAATCCTCCATCAATGTCTTAGTAGTTGAAGACTTGCAAAATATTAGGATTTTTTACATCCCTCAAATCAATAAGCTATAATTAGCCTCTGAATCTAGCTGTGCATAGTAAGAAAGTCTCTTTATATATAAGCGAGCATTCTTTAAGAGATCCCTAAGTTCTAAAAGATACTAAAATAAAGGGAGAAGCTGGCTAACTGACATCAATGATCTTGAGACCATATATTCCATCAGCAAAAACTATTAATGGTTTTGTTTAGAAGACTCGAATCTTTTATTTAAAAATATTTATTTTTTGTTACTTTTTTAATATTGATTATTTTTATTAAAATGTTTAAATATAATTATTAACTTTTGATTTCCACAAAAAAAAGTAAAAATTAAAAAATTTATAAAGTTTTTTTTAAACCTAAAATCTTTCTTAAATAAAAATGAAGTAGTATTCACTTTTGAGGGTTTGATATATTTAATATTGACTAACAAATTAAATAAATAAAAAAAATATGTTATTACATCGATTAAAAATTTTTAATTTAAAGAAACTCATCAAAGCCAAAAAGCTGGCTCAATTAAAAAATTAATTACTTCTTATTGAAGAAAAAATAAGTATCAGCTTATTAAATTTTTATCTTTGATTAAATGACTTTTTAGTTACTGGATTTAACTTAAAAGCAATTATAAATTTTGTTATTTGAATTAGGCAAAGTAGAAAAAAAAATTCTTAATTTTTAAAAGAAGAGGTGATTTTTGAAGTAATAAAACTAAATGTAAATAAATTTAATAAAATAATAATTACATTTTGTCCTCCGTAAGTAGTAATATAAGATAGAATAACAGGGTTTGTATAATTATGGACATCATAAATGACTAATCCTTAACCATTGTATGATGCATAAACGTATTTCTCAGTTGCATCCATACTTAAATCTGAGCATTTAGAACTAATAGGCAAATCTTAATATTTAGAGGCAATAATCTATGGCGCAGATAAATTAGAAATATCCGCAATGACAACTCCTTGAGAATCCCCTGCAAAAATAATTTTTTTTAGATCCTTAGTGATGTAGGCAGAACGAATTGAATTTCCTATAGATATAGATAAAGTGGAAATTTATTAAGGATTGTTGATGTTCGATATATCGTAGAAATAAAGATGATTATCTCTTCCGATAACTAAATTATTGTCATTATTAAATGTCTTAGCTAATTTGAGATTAGTGGTAAAGTTGGGGGGATTTATATTCTAAATTAAAGACAGAGCATGGCTATAAGGATCTTCTTAAAAGATGTACACTCCTTCAGTTCCTTTGGCAGAGAGAAGATAATTTTTATATGGAGTGTATTAACAGCTATAGGCGTATTACAAAGCACTTATAAATTTATCATAAACTATTATTTGGGGAATGTTCACAACTGAGGGTAGAATTTAATTATAATTTGTTTCTTTGATTTAGTAAATTTAAATGGCATCTTCTGTTGAAACATAAAGCAAATCAGTTGTCTTTGATATCATATATTAATATAAATTATTAAATATATTGATTTACTAAAAAAGTTAGGCACTTAACGGACTGTAATTAATCTACACTATCTAGATGTACAAATAATTGATATTAATCAAAACATACTGACTGTCTTAAGTAACTATCGACTATGTGTATGTATCTATTGTGGAAAATAATTGCGTTATTTTCAAGTCATGACAATTTCCAGATTACAAGAATGCAGATAAATCTATCCCAGATATGACTTACTCACTAGTTTAAATTAATAAAAATGAACTTTTTACTATTTTATTTAGAGTCGGAGCCTTTGGAAGGGTAATTGAGCATTTATCGGCAAAAAGTAGTTGTTTATTTGAGGTTTAATAATCTTATATATTATTAAATTAAAGTAAGCGCAAGCTACTATCAGCAAGGAACATAATATTAATACTGAAATCAATTGCTATCATGGAGATGCTAGTTTTAGCAGGGATAGTAAAAATAAAATTAATTTGATCAGTATTCTAAATGTCATAAACATCTACTCCTAGTTTATTGACTAAAAATAGCCTATTTATACCTTAGTAATAAAAAAAGCTATTAGTTGCTCCTGATTTCTACTTTGGAATCTGAGATTTATTAACAACCTAACTTAAAAGTGGATTTTAAATCTAAAAAAGATAAAGGTTGTTTGCATCAACAACCCAAAAATTTTGTGTCTAACTCTGAATATACATTTATTAAACCTAAATGTTGGCAGGAAAACTGTACAGATTGACTTCATGGTTTTCATAATTTAGGCAAGAAAATTGTAACCCGCATTAGGCACTAAAAATCACACAGCAGTACTAGAATGGTGGCTCTAAGCACTATTATAAAGTAACACCTTTATTACCTTAGCAAATGTCAAGTTAAGACTTGGCTGCGATGGGTGATGATGCAAACCATAGAGTCCCTTAATAGCTCAACTAGCAGCTTACTATCAATATATTTAAATTTATTTAAAAAACTTGCCTAAAAATTGATTTATTTTGAAACATCTACTTATTATTTTCTGATTCTTAAGGTGATTAGTAAATAATTATTACTTTTTTATTTATATTTTTTTATTTCTCCTTCTAAAATAAATGATTAATTATACTTCAATCCAAAGTCAATAACTATTTTCATCAATCAAATAATATAATATATAATTCATCAATATTTAAATTTTTTAATTTTATTTGAAATCAATAACATAATACAAGAAAATTTATTTATTAATATAAAATAAGAAATAAAAAAGGTTTAAAGTAAATAAAATAAAAACAAATTGCTTACATAGTAATTTATGGTATTAAACAATTTCTGTTATAAAATAAATGACGTGTTAATAATCAACAGGCTTTTTTGGTAAAAGAAAAATTGATCTTTTTAATAAAATAAGTGGGAAATAAAAAATTTTAATTTACTTTATTTCTAAAAAAATAATTACTTTATTTATGCTTTAAAGCATTTTAAACAAACTATTTGCTTCAAATAAAAAATTTCTGGCATATTTTGAGAAGTTTTTGTTTGAAATTATTACATTTTTTATGAGACAAGATAAATTAAATAAGATTATTGCAATTCAAAAAAATTATATTCATCATCTCCCTCAATTGAATAAATAAATCGCTAACTGAAATTACAAAATAAAAAAATTAATAAATTTGCTTGCTAGAACTAAATAAAGCAAGCAGTAAGTTCTATTTATTTACCTAAAAAAACAAAATTAATATATAAGAAATAAAATATTTACTTTACTTAGAGACTAATTTCTATTTATTAACAATTTTTAAAAAAATATAAATGTCGCTTGAAAAGTTATTTATGTTATATAAAACAAAGTATAAATTGAATAAAAGAGTCAAGTGAGTGAATAAATTTAATTTAAATTCTTTCTAAAAAAACGGTAAAGTAAAAAAGCTTAAAAAATATTTAGTTTTTAACTATTTTAAGTAGACCAGCTTCTTATTTTTTTAATAAAATTATCTTTATTATAATAAATAAGAGCTGGCTTATTTGAATTTTCATTAAAAGATTAGAGATTTATTGATTCACTTGTGAAAATGATTGAAATTAAGTTAGAAATTTAGTTATTTAAACATACATAAAACTTCTTTTGATCAATAATAATAAGCTAAAAAAATAATAAATATTAGTAAAGTTTTATTCTTTTTTATTTATTTTCATAAAAGAAAAACATAATTTTATTATATTATCCTTAATCCTATATAAAAGAAGAAAACTTTATTTCTGAAAGTAAGTAGAATTCATGATCCTTCTAATTTAAACAAGAAAATTGTCTATTTTTTATATACAATGCAATTAAAGTTAGAATTTAGAAAATATTATTTTTATTCAATTACATCAAATATCATTTATTAAAACATTTTTTATTTAAAAAAGTTACTCTCAAATATTTTTAAATGCATAAAAATATTCTTAAAATTCAGATATTAATCTAACAGTATATAGTAGATAAGGGGAATTATTGCCGGTCAACCAATATAAATAACCATAAAACCAAAAATTTAACATAAAAATTTTAGAAAAGACATTAGAATTTTAAAAATTGGATACTAAAAAATGAGTAAGTATGTATGTATGTATGATTTTGTTGTGTTAAGAAAAAAAATTTGAAAACATAGAAATATATAAAAAATAAATTTAGTATCATATGATATAGGTTTTTCAAATTAAATATAATATAACTAATCTTTTGTGCTTTCTGATTATTTTTACTAATCCTAATTGTTAGACATTTGCTTTAAGTTTTCTAAGCTTTGGGAGATTCATAATTGAATTGACCAAGGCGTTCTCAAATTGTTACTAAAATTCTTACTTTGTTTAAAATTCTAAATTCAACTCTATCAAATTAGAGAGGTTACTAACATTTTTAAATAATTAAACACAATGATCAATGTCTAGAGAAAAATTGTAGAAAAGAAAATCATATAATTAAATATTTAAAATTTTGAGGTTTAATAAGCTGCCTATGCTACTTGAAATATTGCTGATATTTTGAGTATCATGATTTAATGGTAATTTTATTTTTAAGTTATTTAAACTCTTTAAATAGATAAGAGAATTCCCAAAAGATTCTAAATCCTTATTTGTTACTTTCAAATATGAACTTAAACTAAAACTTTACAAATTGACTAAATATGAAAATGTATCAAGTAAATTTTCTCCAAGGAAATAATACAAGGACCCTAATTCCAGTTCCTCCAATTAAACTAGTGAAGAAATTCCATCCATAAAACCATACTTGTCTTGATTGAATTTGTTCATCATTACCTCTAACTTAAGCTATTTGAGAGAACTTAAATTAGAAAATGTTTTACCGAATTAAATAAATTAATCCTCATTTATATCGCAATTAGATATTATATTCAAATTCTGAAGTTTTTTACTTATTCTTAATAAATTACCTAAGTTATGGTAAGAATGTTCATACATTTTGATAAACTTTACTTCAATGTGTAATTTATTTAAATTGATTAAATTTTTAATATTTTCATCAAAAATTACTTGAAAGTCTTTTGTTTCTTCATGACAACTATTTAATAATTTTATTTTAAATTTACTCAAATTTGTTGGGTCTGTTAATTCTGTTCCAATCATAAATTAAAACTCTTAGCGTTTCTAAAATAATATTTGGAAATTAAGCTTTTCAAGTGTTTTTAAGGTAAGTGAGGTATTTAGTAATTCATTTAATTATTATGTTAAGCTAGTATTTGTAATTTGGAATGATAACTTTAAATCACTCAAAGAATTTAAGCCAATTAAATCCTTCTAAAATTGTTAAATATTACTAATTGATAAATTATTATGATCTCTAACACTTATTCTAATCTACTTTAAATTGTTTAAGTTATAAACTCTAGGAATTACGCAATTTATTTCATTTGCCAACTAATTTTAGAATTCAAACTATAAATTCAAGTTTTCAATTTGCTAAAGATTTTAGAAAAAGTTAGCAAACTCTTTTAAAAATATATGGCTATTCTATGCGACAAATTTAAATTTGAAATTTATGCAAATAAGCTTCTGTAGCTATTCTAGTTATATTTTAAATTAGTTTAACTATTATTCACTAATTGTTTCAGGTACATAAGAAGATAAGCATAGACACTCTAGATCCTTCAAATGAGTTAAAGATTTTCCAAGTTCAATAAAAAATTCAGAGCTTGGTATAATCTGAAGTTAAGTATCAATATCTAATTAAAGAAATTTTAATTTTTCTAAGAATTATAAATTCCTACAGAGTTCTTCAATCGAAGAATAGGAATTGAGCGCACTTTCTTTAAATTTAATACTAAAAGCAATTAGTTTTTCAAAAAATTTAACATTCTAAGCCAGAAAATCAGAGTTTTAAGAGTTCAAATAGCTATCTATTGAAAGAATATCGTAATATTTTTAATTAACTGAATATAAATCTATCTAACTTTTGTCCATGGAATTTTTAAATTAAATATATTTTCCATCTTAAAATATTTTATTTTATTTAATTAATCTCATTTACAATTAATTATAGCACTTTTCTTTTCTTTTATTACTTAAATTAAAAACTAATTTCAAAAAGTAAATTTTAAAAAATATTTATTTATTGCAGATAGATGCTTTTGATATTTAATTATTTTTAGGCTAAATTAATATTTTCTGAGATAAAAATATTTAACAAAGAGAAATTTGCTCATTATTAATCAGCTTTTTTATTAATAACTTTATAAATTTAATTTCAAGTCAATCTATAAAATCATATCACCAAATAAGAAAAAAATCGAAAATATTAACAAAAAGTTTGCTATACCATAAATCCTCATAAATTAAAACCATCCCTCATCTTTTTCAGACCTGATTAGAATAATTATATGAAAAAAAATTAAACTTTTTGGTGTTAATATAATCGGGCGTTAATACATGAGATTATATGATATATTTTTTTCATAAATATTTTTTTCTTTATTTTGAATAATTTGATTTTATTTATTTCAAAATATTAAAAATTTTGTTTTTAAAGCAGTAATTTGATTATATAGGAATAATTTTATTGTTTGTTATAAATTTTAAATTTATTTGATTAAATGAATAGTGCTTTGTTGTTTTTGTTTATTCATTTTTTAGAAAACTATATAAATTTTTTTAAAATGCATTCATCCAATAAAAATACAAAATAATCATTTTAAAAAATTTAAATTAATAGCTAAAATAATAAGTTAACATTAAACAAAAAATTTATTATATTTATTTAAATTGAAATAGATTTATTTCATTTTATTTTTAAAAATTCTTAATTATCATTATTCAATTATATTTAGCTATGAAGAGAGACTTATTAATAAATAAAATAAAATATTTTTTAAAAGCTTATTTATTTAATTTAATAGTTAAATAGATAGAAATATAGAAGTGTGGTGAATGAGTGAGTGAGTAGATGATATTTTGTATTTTCATACTATTTAAACTAACCTTAGGTGTTTTCTTTTTAAATAAGATTTTTCAGTATTGATGTAATCATAAAATGAGTAGAATACCCTCAGCTTTTTCTGATTTTTAATAAGAGTTTAATGTAGTTTCCTTATGATATATTATTGATGCTCAGCTTGTATGTCACTTAAGAAATAAAAACCAATTAAATCATTCAAATTAGACACTGCTTCAATAAGGTTATCTCCTTGCTCTTTATTCAAAAAAAATAAACCCTAGCCAATGTCAAGCTGCATTAAATGAATTTATAGATACTTTAATTTTTTCAAATGCTTAAAGCTCTCTTTCATTGGTTCCAAACTAAAGTTATTAGTCAATTAATTAAAGTTTAGAAAGAGAGTTTGCAAATTAATCATATATTTAAGTGATTATATTATCTATCCTATGTTAACATATTAGCTTTCTCCGAAACATAAGTTTAATATCTTTAAATTATGAAGTCCTTAGAAACAGTCTTTTAAATTATCAATTGATTAAAAATTTAAATTAATAATCAAGCTTAGCTAATTCAACTAATTTATATTTGATAAATTTGAGAATAAATCGTTTAAAATAATCTTTTCATCTTTAACTTTGACAGAAAGAGTTAATTCCTTCACATTGCTCATTTATGCAAGGGCCTTTTCTAAATATCTTAGGTTATCTTAGTTGTCTTCTTATTCAAACTGTAAACAAATCTTTTTAAGCTTTTTGTTATCTACAAGATAGCTTTGTAAATTTTAAAATCCATCAACTTTTAATCCAGAAATAATAATTGAAAGCTCGCTTAAATTTTGAAAGAATTTGAAATTTTGATTGAAAGCGAAGATTCTTTACTAAGGTATAAAGTATTCATTTTTTAATTAGAGTTTTAATTTTTATAAATTTGATGTTTAAGTTAGACATTCTCCAATCGAAAGAATAGTGGTAGACTAGTTTCTTAAATTTAAACTTAAGCAAATATCTAATTATTGAAGAGTTTAAATAGATATTATTGAATTGATAAAGCTGCAAATAGGTTCAAATTCTTATTTATAATAAAAGTTAACTTTAAAATTAACTATTTGCTTTAAAGCTAAGATAGAACGATTCAATTCATTAAGACAACTTTCAGTCATATTTAAATTATCATTTATTTCTATATCTAATGTGCTAAGACTATTTAAATAAGGCAAATTAAGAGACAAATACTTTATCTAATTGTCAATATTATTAGTATAACTTGTTTCCATCAAACTTATTTATAGTGTTTCAAGGTTTTTTAATTAACAAAAGGAACTACAAATAACCCTTAGAATTAAAGGTTATTCTAAATTTTCATTTAATGTGATTTTCAAATATTTTAATTCTTTCAAGCTATTTAATCCATTGCTTAATTCATTGATATGTTCTTCTGAGAGAGTGCCTTAAGAAGCTATTGAAAGACTAAAGTAGTTTAAAAATTTAAGATATTATAATCCTTTCCCAATAGAGAAAAGTGAATTTGAAAGATCAGCTTCAGTCTATTATTTTAATATTTTTAAAGACAAATATCTTAATTCTTTTAAAAAACTAAAACTTTGAGTAAATTCGTTAAAGGCTAGATAATCAGATAAGCTATTGCTTTAGAATTAAATATTCAATCCTTATAAGTGTTACAGAAATCTAAATTATTCAAGAAAAAATTTGCATTTAGTAGAATCTAATTCACTAAGGACTGATAAGTTAAGATGGTACTTTTAATTTTCAATCAGTTGAGTTATCTAACTTTCTTCATATTATTATTTAAGTTTAAGCACTTACTTTTCCTAATCAAACAATTATTCGTAAGATGGGTCCATTAGCTTTGTCTTTTAATTTTAGAGTTTTTATTTTATTAAAATTCCTTTAATTATTTAGTTAGATAAATAACTTTTGATGAATATTGAATAGCAAAAATAGTAGAAACTTTAAAAAACAATTAATTTAAATTTACCTTAAACAAATTTATCTTCTAGACAATTTTTATTAATTAATTATATTTAAATTTTTCTCTAAAATAAATTTAAAATAGTAAGTAATTAATTCAGAATAATTTTAATAATAAAATTTAAAATTTTTAAATTTCACTATATGGAATATATTTTGAGTCATTCATTTTATTCAAAAAACAAATTATCCATTAAAATTTGAATTCAATTATGATTAAATATAAAACAATAAATAAATAAATAATTTTTAAATCAATTTAAATTTTAAAAAGTAATTGTAAACAAAAAGGATTTTTTAAAAATAAATTCAAAAAATTGTTCTAATTAAATAGAATTGTTTATATAATCAGGGTCTAAAAAAATAAAAAGCCTCATGTATGTGACGGTGTTTCTTGTGCTAAATCTTAAATTTATTTTGTAAACTCATTGTATTTAATGAAAAAATATTTTCCCTTACAACATTGATTTAAAATATTTAATATAATAATAAATTTACGCAAGAAAGATATTATTTATAATAATAAAATTTTTTTGTACTCAAAAATAAAACTTGATAAAATTTACAAAAAATAATTTTTGCTAGAGATGCGATTAAGATATTAAAAGTTAATAACTTGAGTCTTTCATTTTGGCTCTGCAATAAGTTTATTTAAATGATGTTATAATAGATATTTTAATTAAGTTACTTGAAAATCTTAAGCACTGTTTTTAATAATTAACAAATCATTTTTCTTAAATATTTTTTCTTAAAACTAGAAGGATCATTTTAAAACTAATTGTCATATTCATACATGACTATTTTGATGCTTAGCTTTTATTTATTGGTTAATAAATATCATTTTATAAGTTGAGTACCTCCTTAATCAGGATAAAATTACGGGAATGAGTATTCATTCTTTAATTTATGAAGATGAAAGTAATTATTTATTATTCACCAATAAGTAAAATAATTAAAGAAAACTAAACTTTTCAATTTAAAAATATTATTCATAGAATGTAGTTTTGAACCTCCATTTACTGCGAGATACCTTAATTGAGTTAAATTTTGCACTACAGCTGATAGATTTTAATATAAGAAATTATAATTGTTAAAATTAGTATCAAAATAAATATTTAAGGATTCGAGGTTAATTAGATTTGATATACCATCGAGTAAATTTTAGATATCTTCTTATCTTAGCTAGTACTCATTGTAGTGCATATAACTTATAACTCTTAAATTTAAGCTCTTTAAAGAAATTAACTATCCTAAATTTTAGCTAATTAATTTTAATTGATCTGGAATTTCTACTATTTCCAATACAGCTTGGAGTCTTTCAACTTAAGTTAAATTTTTTAACAAAGGGGCAATAAGTTAAAAATTTTTAATTACATCATAGCTATTCGTTTATAAGATTTTGAAATCTCTCAAATTAACTAAATTTTTAAAACAGTCTTCGAAATCTTCCTAGCTAGTAACTAAATAACCTAAACCACAACACACTTCTATAATCTCCAAATTTGTTAAATTTTTAATGCTTTTAAAAAATGGTAAAATTTTACTAGCTATTTACTATTAAATATTATTTATTGCAAATTTTATAGCTTTTAATTGATGCAAGAATTACAAATTTTCTACAAATGAAGGAGTTAAGCTTTCCATTTCTAATTTAGAAGTAAATTACTATAACTTTTAAAGATTTTAAAAGAAAACTTATTATCCGCATTCGCTCAGTTCTATCTGCTTAAAATCTAACTAAAGCTTACGAAATTGATTATATTTAGAAATATTCTAGCCAAATTTAAGAGTTGATTTCTTGCCTTTATTTACAAGCTTTAAATTTAATGTTTTCAACTAGCTAATTTCAGACATTTTTTCACCTAAAGTAATTTCTTTATCAATTTAAGAAATGACCAAACGAGTTTCTAGTTCTTCTAAAGAAACAATCTAAAATAATCTGTCATAAAATTCGCTGAAATTTACTTATTTGAAACTCATTTGATCTATGTTTAAATAGATTTTATTTAAATTTTTCAAATATTCAAGAGAGTTTACAAAACCCTTGAGATCAAATTCATAATTTTTGATTTTTTTATCAATAGATAGCTTTAAATGATTTAATTGAGCAAATTCAGATAAATTAAATATATTTTGAGAATAAAGAGTAGCTTTTTCTTCTTTTCCTTTTTCTACATACTTTATAATGTGAATTGACAGTTCAGTTACTTCTTTTTTAATAGAAGAGGACAAAATTTCCTTTATAAAGTTTTCTTCTTACTAGTTGTAAACATACATAGAAATATGGAATTTATTTAATATTTATAATGAATTAAATCCAGTTGTTAAATTAATTGCTCCTATTTCACTAAAAAGTTTCATATTGCCAAATTCTAAGGCCAGATCTTCTAAATTGTTTAAGTTTTACAAGCTATCACCTAATTCAATTAATATCTTACTTGAATCTCTATCTTCAATAGGTCTTTCAAGTTTTAGTTTTAATTTAGTTAATTAAGATAAATTTTTAATTTCTTTAGCCAGTAAAGATAACAAGGAGGACTCTGAAAGAGATTTATAAGCAGTTTGTATTCCAAATTCAGTTAAATTTGATAATTTTTTTAAGTTCTAAATCAGAAATGCAAATTAATCATTTTCTAAATCCGATTGAATAAAAACAGATTTTTCATAATTCAGATTCTTCAATATATCTTCTAAGTAGCTTTCTTTATGAGATTTAAGAAGTCTTATTTGTCTTTAACTCATTCCAATCGTATTTTAAAAAAATATAAAATTATCTTTTATTTTTTAACAAGTTTATTTTATTTAATATTTATTTACTTTCTTTGTAAAATTTGTTTATTCAAAAATTTAATTTTGGATACAATTCTTTTATTATAAATTTTTATTTATTTGTTTGATAAAAAGAAAGAAAGAAAAAAAATTAAATAAAAGAATAAAAAAAAAATGATTGTGAGAAATATTCATTCTGTATTTAATTTCTCGAATTAATAAAAGATTATGTTTTATTTAACAAATATTTTATAAAAAGTTAAAATAAGCTGATTTGTCAAAAATATTTTCACTCACTTATCACCACTCATGGTATTTAATATAAACTTTTTATTTTTATTGATACTAACATATATTCAAAAATTAGGGTTGTATTACATAGCGCTGACATAGTTTCAATAATAAAATAAAAGATAGAGCAAAATACTTAGCTTTAATCTTTGGAAATTAAATTAGAGTAAAGTTAGTTTTTATTTTTTGAAATATTTAAATAAACTTTATAAAATAAAACAAAAGATAACTTAGCATTCTTGAAGAAGGATCTTAATAGATTTTGCAAGCTATTTCATAATGCCAAAATCTTAAAAGCCTAAAACTTAATTTTTTGTAAGTTGAAATAATTACATTAAGCAAATCCTTTGGCAAATAATTTAAATATTACAATAATTTTGATTTTTATTGTATTTAATTTAAGTTAATAATTTTAAAATTATATGATTATAAATAAGCATGTGCTAGATCGGAAAATTAGGAATATAGTAAGCAGGAGAATGCATAGCTAAATTACAAAAACTAGAAAATCTCTATTTGGATTTCGGGTAAATTTAAAAAGCAATTAAAACTTAAATAAATAAACAAACAAATAAATAAATAGATTTAATAATCTGTATCCAGATGATGTTATCAAATTTGCTTAAAATCTTTCATTTTTAGCCAAATTAAAGGAATTGAGTTTACGATTACAGTAAAAATATATCAAATTTGATTAAAAAATAATTATTTTTATCTGAAAAGAATGAACTAAGTAGAATATAGTGGGGCTAAATCGTTATCATTAGTAATATCTCAACTATAAAACTTAACAAAAATATAAATTGATATTTAGTAAGATATTCTATTTTATTATTTCAAATTCTATATATTTTATTTAATTAGTTCTGCAAATTTAAATTCTAACGGAGCTCACATACTTGTTTAAGGAATTAGATAATGTATCAACTTAACTGAAATAAAGTTAGATTTAAGGTTTTGTTTTATTGATTAATCTATTTTAAACAGTAATTTATTTTTTGTTTTTAGAAAAAATAGTATTTGTGAATAAGGGGCATAGTTAATAGGATAAGAGCTTTCCTAATGTAGTTAATTAACCAAACTAAGTCTAGATTTATCGTAAAAATTATTAAGTAAAATGAATAGTTTATTGAGACATTTATATAAAATAGTGAAAACATGATTAATGAAAATGGGAGTGAGCAGCTCGGTATACAACTTTTAAAATGCATTAAGATTCATTCCCTCCACCTTAATTTAATGTGTGTATTTTATTGTATACAATGAACTAAAATATTTTATTAACAAAAGATAAAATAAAATTGGCATAAAGGGTGCAGTTAAGTTAAGCAAATAATTGGGTTAGATGCATAACATTAAAGAGCTATCTTTAAATCTATTGTATTTTCTTATTTTTTAATCATTTTTTATTTGAATGTCAAGTTGTTAATTCTAAATTAATATGAAATTTTAATAAAAGTTAAAAAGAAGTGGATAGAGATGTTAACTTAGTATTTGAAGTACTTGCTCAAAATATTAATTTAAAGAGTTTAAAAATAATTTTAATGTAATTAAATTATGATATCAATAATAATTTAAACTAATAAAATTTTAAAATAATTAGCAAAAATAAAATTTCAGATGAAGGTCTTTCTTTAATTAGTAAAGAGTTAACTAAATTACCTCAGCTATCACATTTTTATATTGATTTATCGTAATTTAATTTAAATTTAACAAATTTAAAATATTTTAAATAGAATTAATAAGCTAGAAAATTAAGGAATATCTGATTTAGGTAAACAAATTGTAAATTTGAAGAAGATGGTTTCCCTAACTCTTATTTTTACGTATAAAATTAATTAATTAGTCTCTATAGTTGATTTATTTTAAATTTTTTATCAAAAATAAATTAATACATTAGCTAAAATAAATTACAAGACTTAGGAATTTAAGTACTAAGCTAAGGTATAAAAGAACTTTAAGAATTAACATATATGAATTTAGGTCTTGAGTAAATTTACTTAAATGCTAAATAATATATAACTAATAGATAAATTATAAAACTAACAATTAAAAAGGTCAAATTATATTGAGCAAGGTATTTTATTTTTATTTGGAAATATTAGTCAGTGTTTCAGTCTCGCTAATTTTTCTTTGAACTTGTGGTAACTAAATAAATTTGGATTGAATTAATTTTAAAATCAAATACAGTAATAATAGAATTTCAAAGGATTTTATGAGTAATACATTAAACATTTTCTTGAAAAACAGCTAAAATCTTAAATGCTTAAGTCTTAATTTAATGTAATTAATCTTATAAATGAATGATAAATAAATAAATTATATTAAATATAATTTAGATTGAATTAAAATGTAAATGTAGTTACCATTGACTAAATTAAATTTAAATGCTATTAAAAATTGACCAAATTGGTTTTAATGACATAGCAAAGTTCATTATTTTATTGAGAAAACATAAAATGACTGCTTAGAGAATTTTAATCAATTATGATATCTCATTTATTTTTGTTCAGAATAATACAAATTTCTCTTATACCCTTATATTTAGATAAATTAAATAAAAAAAATAAAATACTAAATACATTTTTTTAATTTGTAAGGTTTGTGTGTTTAAGCTAAAATTCAAATTAATTTACAAACAAATATGAAAGTTTAAAATAAAAATAAATCGCTTTTTTTAGTTTTAGAAAATAACACATTTAGAATATAAGGAATATAAATAACTTGGTTTATCATTGGAAAAGTTAGTAAAATAAAACCTTAAGTTCTTTATTCGTTTCAGTTTATTGAAAAAAGCATCTTTATAATTAATTTTGAAAAATAGAAGAAAATCTTTTGTTTGTTTGTTTGTTTGTTGGCTTATCAACTTATTTTTAAAATAAAACACTCTTTTTTTATTTAAGCTCAATTAATAATTTTACTTGCAATTAAATTTTAGAGGTATTATAAATTTTATTGCATATAACAAGCCTAAACTAAATTTAAATATTCAAAATATTAGATAAATTTAAATTAATTTTTGTGCAAAGTTAGAATAAATGTTCTTTGATATAGATATTTTTTTATCTTTCAATCTAATTATTTATTCATAAAAATGAACATTACTTACTAAGTAATTGCTCTAAAAAGCTATTTATTTAAGTAGTAAATTAAGTAAAAAGTTAATTTATATTTCTTTAAATGTGATAGAAACATTATTTTTAAGTATTTGAAAAAAATTATTTTTATTTTTTTTGTTACTTTTTTGGTTTATATTACTTAAAAGAAGGTGGATTTTTTAGAATTCTGTTATATAACTTAGTTTAAAAGTTAGAATTACAGTAATACTGAGGATAGATAACAAATGATTTTTCAATAAAAATTAGGATAATAATAGATCAAAAGTTAAAAAAGGTAAATGTTGATTCAGAAGATTATCAAAAATGTAAAATTAAATTCAAAGCAATTAGTAAGCAAAATGATATGTGTGATGTGATTACTAAGGATTTTTGTCTTAAAAAGAAGGAAAGAAAAAAGAAAAAAAACAAGAAAAGATGAATTTTATAAGATAATATATGTAATTATTAGAGTTCACTTGCTAGTAGCTTCTTAAAATGAATGATTAATAAACGTATAAGTATATTTATAAGTGAATTAATATATCACTCAATCAAATAAATAAATAAATCGATATAGATAGAGTTTGAAAGTAAGTCTTAAAATGAAAGAAAATCAAAAAATAAACAAAGAAAGAATGAAAGAAAAAAAAATTAAAGCAATTGAAGAAAAGTAAAGAATTTTATTTTTTTTACTTTTTAATTCCCAAAATGAGACAACTTCAAAAATAATCAATTTCCTTACTCAGAAATCAAACAAACAAACATCAAAATATCTTTTATTTTTAATTTCAGCTTTTTGCAAAATCAAATTCTGAGTGATCATAAATCACCCATTTATTTTACACTGGAATCCATCCATTTTTCACTTAAATTTTTAAATGACCTGGTTCAAGGTGGGAAACTGAAATTCAAAATTGGGGGATGAATCCACGAATAGCCACTACATTTCAAATTTTGTTACATGGGTGCTGATGGCTGTAGAGTGTAGAGGACTTGAGAACATCCAAAATGCTAATATTTGCTTCATTTTTCTTAGAGCCAATTATAATGGGGGATGTTGCAAGAAAGAGTACTTTTAAATACACTAAAAAAATGTTTTCCTACTTGTCTACTACCGAATTAGAGCATTGTATTTATGGTAAAATTTGTTTAAAGGGTATAAAATTATGCTTTTTGGGATTTTCGGAGCATCGTTCTGCTCAAAAATACGATAAGTCAATTAAAGTATGTGAAAAAGAATTAATAGGTCAAAATGATATACAAAGCGGGCAAATAAATGGGTGAGGGATGCTATTCTAAGATTTATTGGGAGTTAACTGTAGAATTAGCTATAGGTTGTTAAGTGTTTGATGTGTGATTTGGAGAATAGTAACCAAATTATATATAAATATTATGATCACAAATAAAATAATTTTTAGATTTAAAGCTTGAAAAATTTTACAATTTAAATAATGTTGCGCACCTTTGTATGTGTGGATAGATTTTTTTGGTTCATGAGTTCCAAAAATATAAACACAAGTTATACATACTGTAAAATAATTCTGTGCCTTTAAATGAGTGTTTGTTTAAAGGTATGCTTTGGTTTTATTAAATAACCTTTCCAGGAATTCGAATATTGTGTGTGATATGGCTAGAAAGATTTCTTTCCATTCAAAACCAAATAAAAAAATTCCCTATTAACATTTTTTTCCAATATGAAAAATACTATAGAAAAATTTTTCTTTCTTTATTAAAAATAAAGGAAAGTACTCTTAGATTTTATTTTGCTTGTACTGTATTTGTTAAAAAAGTAAAAATTTATATTCGGTTGGCAATAGATGATAGATAAAATAAAAATTTAAATTATTTCTCTTTTTTTTTGAAATATTTAAATTAAAAAATAATTAATTACCACAGATAATAGAAGAAGAAAACAAAAAATGAGCTCAAAATACAATTTCTTTTACTCTCTAGCTTAATTATGCCCTCTTTTTTAAATTTTTCTACATATTATATAATTAGCTGTATTTGTTCAGAAGTTTCAAGAGGCTCTTGATTATATCGGAAATACTTATTAAATGCAAACAATTACAGAGAATTTTTAAGGCTAGGCATACAACAGCTATTTGATTGTGAAATAAAATGCCACAATTACTAATATAGACTCTTCTAATTGCTACCTGTATAGATCAGTTAGTGATGCAAACTATGATCTTAACTTTGTAAATACGTTTCTCTCATAGGACAACACTTACTATCATGATAGGTCACGAAATGTTTTTTAGAATTTAGCTGCAGTTTATTTTATTTTATTTGCTTTACAAATTATAGTCCTCATAGCTATTGGTTATATTTATAGTTAAAAAGATAATTTTTATGAGATTGACACGGGCGTTAGCTTTGTTGAAAATAGTTCAAGTGTTGTAAACTATTATTTAGGTACTATCTTGATGCCAATACTTGTTATTGACTATAATTCAGACTGTCTATAGAATCATTTTACCTTCTTTTATATTGATCCTTTCTTTCCCTACTATTTCTCTATAGTGATGATGATTATATTAGTAGTCATGTTGGCTTTCTGTTGTCATTATAGGGTATCTATGCCTTTGCTTTTAATAGCTTGTATGCCACTTGTATTTAAAGAATGTGATAAAAAAAGTGATGATGCCTGTGGCTGTTTTTTATTTTTTCTCTCCATTTTTCTAATAACATTGATCTTTTATCCAACACTTTACTCAATATTGAACAACTAAGTATCTATTACATTCTCTAGTATTTTAAGTACCATCGTTTGTTTTTTAAGTGGAGTTAAAGACTGTTTCAGAAAAAAGGGAGAGAGAATTCCAACTTCAGACAATAATTGATTGTTTTATTATAATTATTATTAATTTTATAGATACAGGCTTGTAAGTAATTATATATACCCCTATAATAAAAATAGTATTTTTATTCGATACATCATAACTTACTAAATAGGATAATTATTTATATATAAAACAAACTTGAAAATAATTTAAATGCAAGAGCAAAACAAACATCATTAATTATTTTTAGAAAATATTACTTTCAAAAGAAATTTTATCTTAATAATAATTATTTTATGTCTTCTTTCTTTGAGATTTTAGCATTTAACTAAATACTAATTTATTTCATTTTAAAATCTAAATATCCACAGAAAAAAAAACTGAAAAAGGTTAATCAAATAGGTAAGTGCTTGGTATTCTAACTATAGCATCCAATTGAGTAAATTTCTATTGAATTTGCCTTGAAAACATTAAACTTTTAACATTTTAAAGCAAAGAAAGAATAGTGTGAGGTTAAGGTCAATAAAAAATTTAATAATTACATCAATATTAACACTTCCATAAAAAATCATAAATAAAAAATGACCTTAACATATAATAGAAAAAGTGCCCTCTAGCCATAATTTTTTAGACTTAATTTTTTAAAAAATCAAGAAAATAATTTAAAAAAATTTGTTTATAATAATTTAAAAAATTTTCAAAAAGAATTATTAAATTATAATTCTGTTATAAAATATAAAAATCTTATTTTAATAAATAATTAAAAAATCTATTTCATAATAAGTTAATTTCAAACAACTGAATTTTGGAATGGCATCTTGCTATAATAATTTAAATAATTTTAATGTAATTAAATTATGTTATCAATAATAATTTAAACGAATAAAATTAATTTATTTTTAAATAATTTGCAAAAATAAAAATTTGAATTAAGGTATTTCTTTAATTAGCAAAGAGTTAACTAAATTACCTCAGCTATCACATTTTTATATTGGTTTATAGTAATTTTATTTAAATTTAACAAATCAAAAATATTTTAAAAAGAATTAATAAGCTAGAAAATTAAGAAGTATCTGATTTAGGTAAATAAATTGTAAATTTGAAAATGATGGTTTCCCTAATTCTTATTTTTACGTATGAAATCAATTAGTATCCATAGTTGATTTATTTTAAATTTTTTGTCAAAAAATAAATTAATTAGCTAAAATAAATTTATAAGACTTAGGAATTTAAGTACTAAGCTAAGGTATAAACAAACGAACTTTAAGAATTAAAATATTTCAATTTAGGCCTTGAGTAAATTTGCTTAAATGTTAAATAATAACTTAAAACTAAAAAGGTCAAATTATAAAAAGCAAGGTATTCATTTTTATTTGGAAATGTTTGCTAGTGTTTCAACATCACTAATTTTTCTTTGAAGTTTAGGTAACTAAATAAATTTGGATTGAATTAATTTTTAAATCAAAAATAGTAAAATAGAATTTTAAAGGATTTTATGATAAATTTATTAAAAAATTTATTGAAAAACAGTTAAAATCTTAAATGCTTTAGTCTTAATTTAATGTAATTAATCTTATAAATAAATGATAAATAAATAAATTTTATTAAATATAATTAGATTAGTTTTAACGAAATAGTAGAGTTTAATTTTTTATTGATAAATATAAAATAAATGACTGCTTTGAGAATTTATTTTAATCAATTATAATACCTCATTTATCTTTTATTTTAAAATTTAGATAAAATAAATAAATAATTAAATTTATAAAAATAAATATTAATATAAAAAAATAAAATACTTTTTTTTCTATGTTATATTTATGGTTTAAGTTAAAATTTAAACTAATTTACAAGCAAATATAAAAGTTTTAAATAAAATTAATAGATTATGTAAACTGGCAATAGATAAATGTAGAGCAAGAATATGAAAAACATTTTGAATTTTAATTTTTTGAAAATGAAAAAGAAAAAGAAATCAATATAAAATTATTCATCAAATTTAATTAATTTTCTTTAAAATTTAATCTACAAAAATATATCAGTATTTTTAAGATAAATTAGACAAACAAACATACTTCAACTAATGAAGAATTTTATAAAAAAATCTATATAAATAATAGATAGATATTAACTATTTGGAGATAATTATTCAAATATAAATAAAGTATTTCTTTAAAGATTTTTTTTTAATTAAAAAATATTTATGTTACATCAAAAAAAGCACATTCATAAGTAAACATAATAAATTCCATAAAAAAGAGTATTTCTAGAACTATTAAGTGCTCATTATTAATAATAAAGATAAATTATATTAAATTTATACTCTTTTTTAAAAAAAGCTTCGCTATAACTAAATCAAAAAAACAAGGAGTTATATGAGAAATATTTCTAATATAAATGCTAATTAAATAACGCACCTTTTTTTAGTACTATCGGTTAATTTAAGTATTTTAGTTATCATAAAAGTGTTATTTTATATGCATGTTATGAAAACATAAAATTGATTTGGTAAACAATAAGATAAGAATTGAAATATAAAAAACTCAACTTGTAATAGTTATTTTGGATAGGAATAAATTTAAAATTAAATTTAATTGCAGAGTTTTTTTTCATCCTTTATGAAAAAAGTAGAAAGAAAATTGTTGATTGTAAGAAAATTGATGATAAGTAATAAATTTTTTTATTGACTAGGTTTTTGCTTTTTTTTTATTAAATTAAAGAAGATTTTATTAAAAAGATAAGAAAGTGTTAACTTAATAAATTGAAGTGAATTCTAGCTTTGAAAATTAATTTTCCAGTAATTATTTGCAGTTTCTACCAGATATCAAATTTGTTTTTTTGATTTAAATTTATTATTTTTTTCTTAAATTCCTCTCAACTTTATTTATCAATTTAGGATTTAGTTTTGGAGTCCTTTTCTAAAAAGCGATGAAAATATCTCCAACCTAGAAAATTTATACTTAATTTTAACATAAATTAGTTCTAAGTTAGTTAACTATTTCATACAAGCTCTAGAAGTAAAATTTAATGAACTAAAATTAGATTTAAAATTCTTGCAGTTTTGGTTCTATCCTTATGAAGGTGTTTATAATTTAAAATCAATGCTTGAAAATAAGGTTTATTTGTGAATTAACTATTTTTTGATTAGATATTTATCGTTAGTAGAATTTTATTCCAGTAAATATTATAATATAACTAAAAAACAGAAATAATTTGTTTAATCTTTATATGTTCTAGCTATTTATTTACCCAAATAGTTTTTTAATCTAACTAACAAAATTAAATAGAATTAAAATTAAATTTATCTATTTATTTATTCATAACTGAATTGAAAAATCTGTTTGGTTTTTTCTAAATCAATTAATTTATGTAGATATTATTTTTTTCTTCAATTTTTTAAGATTCATATTTTTATATGAAACATTAAATAGAATTATCAAATTAATTTTTAAAATTTATTTATAAATTATTAATTGAATTGTATTCATATTTATTTTAAGAAAACTATTAAAATTGAATGCTTTTTATGTATTATTTCATTTTATTAATGTTTTTTTAGTTTAAGCGATCAATTAAACCTAAATCAAACGAGGGATTTAGCTTATAATAATTTAATGTTTAAGAAAAATATTTAACGTGAGCGCAAAAATATTATTTATTTATATTATTTCTTATAGTTTGGATCATTATCTGCCAAATGAGGAATCAAATTAAAAGTCACTGCTTTCAGTAAAAAATTAATCAAAGTAGATTAATTTATAAAATTTAGAAAATAAAAAAAGTGAGGGCAAAATCAATCTAAATTAAGTAAAGTTAAACTAATGTATATAAGTGAGAGAGAGCGATGTGTGTGACCTTTTAATCAAAAAATATTTAAAAAAGTTATAATTGAGGAAAATATTTGCAATTTAAATATTTAGTTCTAATTTTAATAAATAAAATATAAATTGTATTTATCTGGTCAAATCCACATTTTAACTTTTAGTAACAAATTCAAAATTGTTTAATCCTTTTATTGATTGATTGTTTTTTTGTTTATTTTAGCAGATTTTGTTGAAGAATCAAATTATTTTTCATTAGAAAGTTTTTTTAATCTAATGAACAAACAAATTGTACTATCATTTATTTAGATTGATATTCGAAGTAAAAATGCAATACACTATTAGTTTTGCAAATATTAGTTAAAAGCAAGTAACATTAACATTAATAGTACTGTCGATTATAAATTAAAATAGAAAAATGATTATCATTTTCATTTATTATTTCATCAGTTATAAATTTGTGTGCAGAAATATACTAATGGCTTAAAAATTAATACTCAATTAAAAAGTTTTGTTGATATCTGTTTGCTAAATAAATTTTATTTCATATTTTATCAATAAAATAAATTAATACTTTTATCAAAGAAGTATTTCGATTATAAAATTAAATAATAATTAAGACTTATAAATTATGATTGATTTTTTTAAAATTTAGTTAGCTAAGTATTTTAATTACTGCTAAGAGACTTATCAGGAAGGAAGGTAAACTGATATTGATAGAAATATTAAACATAAAAATGAAAGATAATTTAAATTATTGAACAATTAATTGTATTTTTAAATATTTAGAAGATGAATATTTGTATGTGACTGTAGATAATTATAAATTATTCAAATCTATTGAAATTCTGTATTTTATAAAATATTTATTTATTTACTTATTATTCTCCTATTGTTTTATTTATGAAAAAAAGTATATTATGAGATCAAGAAATTCAGATTCAGGAAATCCTTAGTAACAATCAAAAATTTTTCTTTTTATAACTTTTTAAATTAAAAGAAAGAAATAAATGAATGAACAAAGGATAAATAGATAAATAATTGGTTGGTTGGTGAAAAATCTTTTGCTAGTTTATTTAATTGAGTGGAGTTGAGAGTAGGTAATAAACTATTAGTTTTTTTGTATGACTTTGTTATAAATTATCCTTCAATAAATTGGTATTTTTTAGATAAATAACTCTATATTAGTAATTTATTACTAATTAAGTTTTACTTGACAATATTTATCAATTTATTTTCTATGATAAGTATTTTTCTTTTGGTATTTTTGTATGGGAACTGTTTTTATTATTCAAAGATATTTAGTCACATCTGAACTTCAGAGATGTTCCCTTTTATTGGTTTAGAAAATAATACATTTAGAATATAAAGAATATAAATAACTTGGTTAGTCAAATAATACATTAAATCCTTTATCAGTTTCAGTTTATTTAAAAAAGCATCTTTATAATTAATTTTGAAAATAGAAGTAAATCTTTTGTTTGTCTGTTTGCTTGTTTGTTGAGTTATCAACTTATTTTTAAAATAAAACACTCTTTTTTTATTTAAGTTCAATTAGTAATTTGACATGCAATTAAATTTTAGAGGATTTATAAATTTTATTGCATAGAACAAGTCTAAACTAAATTTAAATATTCAAAATATTTGATAAATTTAAATTAATTTTTGTGCGAGTAAGAATAAATATGATTAGATATAGATATTTTTTGATCTTTCCATCTAATTATTTATTCGTAAAAGTGAGCATTACTTATTAAGCAATTGCGATATAAAGCTATTTATAGAGTAAATTAGGTAAAAATTCAATTTAAATTTCTGTAAATGGGATAGAGACATTATTTTAAAGTATTTGAACAAAAATCAAATAAATTATTTTTATTTTTATTGTTACTTTTTTGGTTTATTTGTTTTAAAAGAAGGTGCATTTTTTTAAAATTATGCTATATAGGTCAGTTTAAAAGGTGGAATTACAGTAATATTGAGGATAGACAACAAACAAGTGATATTTAAATAAAAATTAGGTTAATAATAGACCAAAAGTTAAAAAAGGAAAATGCTGATGCAGAAGATTAGAAAACAGCAGCAAAAATGCAGAATTAAATTTAAAACAATTAGTAAGCAAAAATAATATGTGTGAAGTGATTACTAAGGATTTCTGTCTTAAAAAGAAGGAAAGAAAGAAGAAAAAAATCAAGGAAGCTGAATTTTACAAAGAGAATATATGTAATTATTAGAGTTTACTTGCTTGCTAGCTTATATATTATGAATGATTAATAAACATATAAATATATTTATAAGTGAATGAATGTATCGATCAATCAATCAATCAAATTAATAAATCAATATAGATAGAGTTTGAAAGTAAGTCTTAAAAAGAAAGCAAATCAAAAAATAAACAAAGAAAGAAAGAAAAAATTAAAGTAAAGGAAGAAAAGTAAAGAAAAAAATATATATATATAATTAAATATAAAGATAATAAGAACAACAAGCTATTTACAAGCAAAGAATAGTGTGAAGTTAAGGTCAATAAAAAATTTAATAAAATCATCAATATTAACACTTACATACAAAATCATAAATAAAATAAGACCTTAATAAAGATAAAAGTTGTTTTAAAAAGCGTACTAAAGAATATCAAATCTAGGAAGTAGAAAGAGATTTAAGCGCTAAGCCATAAACTAAATTAAACTCTATTATTAGCAAAAAATCACTGCATCTAAATTTTAATATTTTAGCATTAAATCTAATAATTATCAAAAATAGATTGATTTATTGATTGATAGATAGATAGATAATAGGTTGATTTTTATATTGGTTTGATTGTTTGTTAGTTTGCTTGTTTGTTTGGCTGATAGGAAACTGGTTTGTAAAGTTTTTGATTAACAGAGAAGCTGCTAAATAATTAATTAATAATTTAATTTATTTATTGATTGATTTAGTTAATAAATTGCTTGCTTTTTTGAGTGTTTTTTTTACTTGATAATCAATCATTGAATCACATATATTAATAAATTAATAGATCAATCAATCGTAAATTTTAAGAAATACTGATTTAAGCTTGTGTGAAACACGCATATATTTTTAATATATATAAATTGACATATAAATTAATTTAGATAACTCTTTAAAACTACCTACTTCTTTAGACAATTTCACTTTATTGCCGCCATTTAGAAGCAGGCACCATCGCTAATTGCACGCGTGATACGATTAACTACAGCTACTTCGCAGCTCTATTTTAATTAATAAATATATTTTTAGCAACAGGTGCTTTGAATCATATTATTTGCTGATTGAAGATTGGCTGATTGATTCATTATTAAAAATTCGATTTTCAGCAAACAACATCTCTAAATTAGAAAAATATTTAGTCATTTAAACTTTTAGCTCTAATTGAAAATGATTGATAAAGCGTCCTTGATAAATGAAAGTTATCCAGGTGATAATTAAAACAAGAAAATTTATTCTGCATAAACTACCTCTACTTGGAAGGATTCTTGTTAATAAAATAATAATAATTTCAAACTAAGCAACTAATTAACACATAATGTAAATAATTTATAACAAATGTAAGGCGATCTTAACGCTGATCGTCTGGCAACTTCTGTTTCTGAATAGGGATTCTTAGACCCAAAGCTCTATCATAATTTAGGCGTAATTAATGCATTAGACATCTCTCATAAAGATGGCCTAACTATGATTGCATCTTCAAATAAATCAAGCACATTCAATAACAATCATAACTCTAACTTTAATAATAATAACAAAGCAAGTACTCCTTAGCAATCTTAATTATTGAATTTGTAAAATTAGTAAATTTGCGAGAATGAAAAGACAAACAAAATTATTTCTAGTCATAGCGCATAAGTAAATAAAGACTATTGGGGAAGGGGAGAAGAGTAAGAAATTGAATTCAAAAACTAACAAGATGCATCAAACAGCCACAATGATAATCTTAAAAGTTAACTAACAAAGGCAGATATCAAGAGAGATATCATTGGTCAATGTAATGTGGAAACTTAAGGCGATGAAGAAGGCGAAGAAGAAGAAAATTATGACTGTGATGTTGATGAAGAAGACACATGTAGCGAATTCATCAAAGAACTTCTTAAAAATGAATAAAAGCTTACTTAGAAAATTTATTGTTCTCAAATCAAAGCCTTAAAAGTTACAAAAATATTTAATGATCTTATATTCTCAATGAAAGCTGAGTTATTAGCTTATCTTACTCTAGAAGATATCTGCTGCTTCAAGAAGGCTCTTCAATACTACCTAGGCAGATCAGTTACAAAAGTGATTGATGCACAAATTCTTAAGTTGATTTGGACTTCTGAGTAGCGTATTGACAACTATCTTCTATGGGATACTCTAATTAATTACTCTTTCATAAGATAGCAATACCCTCACCAATACGAGGTAAATTTAATTCAAAATATTTTAATAAAAAAACAGCAAAATAAATTTACAAATATTTGAATATTTGGTCTAATCAATTAATCAAATAAACAAACAAACAAAAAATTATCTATTGCATTAACTGCAGATTTTTCCATAAATTTCATGTCTATCACTAAAAATGCACTATTAAATACCAAATAAGACAAAATTCTTATAAAACTTTATCAAAGGCCTACAAATTGATATAGAATAATCATAATAGATAACTCAAATAGATTTTAAAGAAACATTTATTTAAAATTCAATTAGTTATTTGTATCCAAATCTCATATCTCATTAATAAATAAGAGAGGGAAAGTGATAAAATCTAAAAAAATCATAAAAGTTTTCACTAAAAAAAATAAATCAAAGCACTCCAGAAAGCCAAATTACTCTTGTATTTATTATTTCAAAGAAAAGGATTTTTTGCCAGAAGTTCAAGTTTATTTTTAGAGAAATTAAAATATAATTAAATGAGTAATTTATTTAATAATGAATTCGAACTAATTTTATTTTAATCTTACTTTTTATAAATTCATTAAAATACTATTGGAAAATTTACTAAATTTATTAATTTCTACTCATCATCATCTTAATACCATAAAATTTGGTCGATTAAAATCTAAAATCAATCTTCCTTCTTTCTTTATAAAACTTTAAATAACGCCTTATAGTGATTAATTATAAAATTTTTAATTTTATGAATACTTTTCGAAAGCAGTAATAACCATAAGCTTTTCATGCTAAGAATAAATAAAATAGTATTAACAAACAACAACTAATTAATTTTACCAAGATGAAATAGATAATTAAGTAATTTCAACAAAAATTAAGTACTAACTAACTGCTGGATCTTTTAAAATAAATAAATAAATAAAATAATCTCTATTTTATTACTCCCAAAAACATATTTATCCACTAAAATAGAACAAAGAAATACTGATAAAAGATTAGACCAATAATTTTATTACAAAAATACATTATAAAATTAAAATTTATATTTTTTAATCTCAAAATTTCTATGAAGAAAATGAGTTAAATTTATTATTATGCTTTGAAAATACTTTTGCTTTATTTTTTAATAGCAATCGTAATTAAATTAATTTAAGTAATTTCTGTTTGTAAAATAGAAATAAACACAAATTGTAAACGCTGAACATGATAAGAACATCAGAATGGATTTAGACAGAACATTCCCTGAAATGGAAATCTTCTAGAATATATAAAATTAGAATAAGCTCTTTCGTGTACTAAATGGACTTTCTTATTCAATTAAAGAGATTGGTTATATTCAAGGTTGGAATTAAATTACAGGTTTATTTTTGCTTTATCCTGAATTTTCTGAGGACATGGTATATTGGATTATGAATCACTTAATGCATAAAGTATCATTGAAAGATCTTTATCTCTCAATTTAAAATGCTTATTCTACTTCACCTTCTGAATCCGCTTCAGAATAATAGCATCTTACTCCACAACAAGCCTCATCTATTTAAAATAATTTAGCTAATTAATACTAATCAAATAATAATCACTAATCAGAAAATAGATACAAGGTATCTACAAATAAATACAACTTCGATGATAAGGAAAATGATTTCGTTGGATATAACAAAAGAGAGGCTGCCCATTAAATCAGCTGCAGTACTTTTGAAGACAAGCAAAGCAGCAACTCCTCAGAGAATAATTGGGCTAACTCAGCTGAACCTGCTCCCTTAATTAAACTGGACTTCCTTACTTATGCAATGAAAGTCTACATGAAAGTCTATCTAAATAATGTCTACAGATAAATTGAAAAAACAAATTATACAATCTACATTTAAAAATGGTTCACTGTGCTATTTTCTCAGCAATTATCTCCAGAAATTGTAATTAATTTTTTTTTTTCATGAATTCCTAAAATTTAAAAAATGTAAATGCGTAATGTTAAAATTTAAATGCAATTTCAATTAAAATTTTTGAACTATGGAGTTAGTGAAGATATTAATTTACGCATAAAAAAATCTGTAAATTTTAAAGTTTAACAAGCTCATTAATTTATTTATTTATTAAATTTTGAATAGAAATCTTTGATTTTCTTCTATCTTAAATTCAAATTTTTTTCTTTTAAAATAAATAAATTTTTTCTTGTAAAACACACAAATTTTTTTATTTTTGCTGATGATTTTTCCACTAGCTCAAATTTTAATCAGCGTTTACATCATATTAATTAACTTGAAGATAAGGTGAAATATAATAAATCAAATATTTAAACTCATATTACTTACTCCTCCTTCACAATATATTTTGAAAGCTATATATTTAAATTCCATAAATTTGATATAATTAGTTTAAAAACTCAACATTATTTATTAAATATTTTTAGACTCTAAGTTTGATGGCTGGCATAGTTCTTCAAGATTGGAATTACCTCATAAAAATGGCATTAGCAGTATTTGATATTTTAAAAGAAGAAATTCTCTTTAAAAGTGATCCAGACGATATTATGGAGCTTTTTTATGATAACTTCAACTTCACAAAGGTAAATTTAATTAATAACTTAATAACAATAATTTCCAGCTAATCAATCATTTTATATTAATAATACATTTTTATTATTTAAAAAATATTATAAAAATATTTAAAAATCTTTCTCTTCACTTTATTAAAAAATTTTTAGAGAGATAAAATTGGGAAAACAATAAAGATATTTTTTGTTTATTTTTCAAATCATAGAAATTTTATTATTAATTGCAAATAATAATTAAAAATGATTTTATTAAAATGAAATTATAAATCAAAAAATTAATTTGATTTGAAAATTAATTTTATAATAAATAAATAAATTTATGAAATTTAATTTAAAATAAATTAGTAACAAGTCTATAGCTCAATATAAAAATTTGAGATAACAAACGAATAACTTTTGTAAATAATGCACTTGTTTGAAGATCAAAGTGACATAGATACAATACAACTAATTGATGGCAGATTCTATAAAGTTGAACAGAAATAGCGCAGGGAATTTGTTAATAGTGGAAGCTAAAGTGGTAGTTTCTTTGAAAGAGTTGGCAAATTTTTTTCCTCTTCTAGTAAATAAGAAACTATTCAATATTTTGAAGAGAGAAGTGAAGTCAAATACAATTCCCTCCCCTAAGGAGCAAAATTAGATGAAAATAAATTTAGTGAATTGATACACTTCAACAGAGTTTACTCAAAAAAGCTTTCAAAAGATTATTCAATTTCACCATCCTAATAAAACCCTATAGGATTACATGAGCATAAACCATCACTCATTTCGTAACAGTCTTAAAACAACCAAAACAGTCGCCCTTTTTTAGAGTAACGAGCTGATCTTTGTAGATATCAAGCCAACTGCCAAGTTCCATAGAATAGCAACTTCAAAGCTTCCCCTAGCTTTACAATTTTCACTACTGCCAGCTAAGCATAGCAAAATTTAAAAAGCTACAGCTAAAACTAATCCCACACTTAATTTAATCAAAACTATAAACCATTTCATAGTAGTAATTAAATAACAACAAAAGAAAAGGAATTTGACATCACTCTCTAGTTTCAATCTCAGTGAACATGATAGTATGCTAATCATATATTTCGAAAAAAATAGATTAATTAATGCATACATAGATATATTCATAGACATATGAATATTTAACTAGCTATTTCCAAATAGCACCATTTACAATATATATTAAATATCCTTAAAAGGAGTTAAATTGTCTTATTTAAGACACATACATTCTCATTAACTCACTCACTTACTCACACCCTTATGCACATATCCATTCATGAATTCATCTATTATATTTGACATCTTGTTTATTAATACATAGAGAACAAATCTAAAATAATTAATAAATCAAAACTGAATAGAAACAGTTTAAATACTATTGAGTTAATTACAAAATATATTAATAATTTGTCATAATGAATACTATCAATTAAAAATAAATAAATAAATAAATAATTAAAAACCTAAAAAACTAATTAATGTATTATAAAAACATCTAAATCAATAATCAGCAAATTAAAAAAAATCTATAATATCCACTCAAATAACCAACCAACCAACGTATAAACTAAACCATAAATTAATTGTTGTAAAAAAAAATAATAACCAATAAATAAATAAATAAATAATAAAATATTCCATTCTCTCATCTTAAAATCTCAAATAATAATTTTTATTACTATTCAAAAACACACCTAACAAGCTAGCAAGAAAGTAATTAAGTAAGTAACAGGCTCTTAATTTATTAATATAAGTTTAATAAAAAATACATAGCTAACTTCTAGATTTACTATTCCTTAATCTCACAATTTCCAAATTTAAAGCGATATATAAATATAGCTAACAATATCTTAAATTTAGCTTAAATAACAGCAAACTATATTAATTTATATATATATATTTCAGCAGAGAGAGTTAAAATAGGTCAGAATTAAAAATCAATTTCTTCTCAAGGGAAGGTTTCACAATGCAATTTAGTAAGCTCTTCATACATTTATTGTCTACATTTCTCTTAATAACGCAAAAAATGCTTATTATAACAAATATTTTACCTATATAATAAAAACTTGATAATAATGAAAAAGCTTCTCACTGCATTACCATCTCCTAATATTGATTTTTATTTCTGATTTCTCCCTAAACGAACATTTCTCTGCTTCATTTAATTATTAAAAATATAACACATTATTTCCATAACTATAAAAAAAATTCTTAATACCAACATTAATTATATTTCAACCAAACCTTTAATACCAAAAGTTTAAATTGATCTAAATCTATCTATCTATCTAACTATATTCATTAAAAATTCATATAATTTAATGCATAACATATATATTTAAATATTATATAGTATACCATTATGAAAAAAATAATCAATATTAACAAACAATTCTTCTTTTAGATTATTTAGTTATTCTTTAATATAACTTATTGAATTAATTTCATTTTTTTTCCTTAGTGATTATTTCATATCTCTGATTATTTATTTATTTTCCTTACTAATTTCTTTCTAAAAATGCCTTACTCTACTATATTTAATTGTTAAAATTAATCCATTTTCATTTATATTATTTTTAATTTTATTTTTAAAAACCTATTTTTTTATTAATTTAAAAAAATAAATAATATTTTTGGATTAAATTGTTGAATTTATTTTATAAATAGATAAAGTTTTAGACAGACTCGTTTTTATTAGGATTTTTTTGAATTCTTATTAAAATATTCAAATTATGGAATTTAGAATGCTAATTTGATTAAAATTTTATAAAGATACTTTTCTGATATTAATTAATTAATTTGTAAAAAATATTAATTAGAGATTTTGAAATGATGAGAAAAGGAATAATTTTTTTTGCTTTAATAGCTGTATTAGCTTAATGCCATGTTAAGGAATTGAATGAATCAAACTTTTTGGAGGCAAATATAGTATTAAATACTATTCATGATGGATATTTTTCCACTTTCAAAGGACCAATTTGGAATTATCAGAATAGATATTTAATATTTTAATCTTGCCAATAGGAAACAACTGCCAGTGTTTAACAATAGTTTATTGATAAAGTAGTTGCAAAGTTACCTGATAATTTATATGTTATACCATTTTTTGTTTTTGAATCAGAAGCAAACATTAATGAAAACATATAAACAAGAGATGTTATTTTAACAGTTAAGAGAAAATATGGTAATGGTCTAGCAGTTAGTATATCTTTGAAAACTGATGAATCTGATGAATAAAAGAATTGGATTGAAAGCTTTGAATAGCTAGAAAGCATCATTGATAGTACTACCCACTACTTTGGAGATTAGGCTATAAAAGAAGTACAATAAATTACTTCTTTTTTAAAAAACATAAATATTTGCTCATAATTAAAAGTATGAAATTTATAAGTTTGTTTTTAAGGAAATAAATAAATAAATGTATTATTTTTATTAATATATATTAGTTAAAGTAGATATTCAAATTAAATTAATTAATTAATCAATAAATAAGTATTCTAACTTGGTATTTTTTAAGTTAATTAACCAACTTTATATAAAAAGTGAATCCTACTTAAGTAAATATATTATTATAAATTGTTTAATAGCATTTCAAATAGTTTATTACGTGGTGGGTGTAGAGTATATATTTTATTTATTTTATCATACAAAATAATATAATAAAAAAAACATAAATTGGCAAAAATATATTATATAAAGATAATGTAATAATTTGTAAAAGCAAAATTAATTAATTAATTAATCATTTGTTGAGCTTCAATCAATGAAATTCCATCACTAATTTTCAATTTGGAAGTTTGTTTAGGAGGTTTAATGAGAATTTATGATATAAAATTTTATTTTGTTAGAAAATTTGTTTTTTGATATAATTTTAAACATTTAATACTATGAGTAAAGGTTCAAATATAAATTGCTTTAATTAATAAATGGATTATTTATATAGTGAAAGTAATTTTTTAAATTTTTTTATTTATTTCATCATTAAGAAGAGGGAGTAGGAGTAGGATCTTGACCTTGGAGAATGTTTAAGAGGTCATCCATGTGTTCATTGCTGATACCCCACATAAAAGTGCAGTGACCATAGTTATATTCTTTGAACCAGAAGTTGGGGAGTTGAGTTCTCATCCAGGCAACATCAGTTGGGTCAGCCAAGCTATCTGTGGAACCAGCAAACAAGTAAACTTTTTCTTGGATTTTAGTTAAATCATAAAGAGGAGCCTTAAGAGAGTGATACTTCTTTAAATTTTCAATAGCACCATAATCATAAGCTTAGAAGTTTCCTTACTTGACCATTTGTTTCCAGTGTTCCATGTTCATTAAGCTGGTACCAGCAGGGTCATGTCCTACAAGTACGTCCATTCTCTTTATTTAATTAAAAAAATAAATTATTTTTATTGAATTAGTTAATTTATAGAATGAAAATTAAAGATAAAAGATAAAATAATTGATAAAATTTACCTTGTAGTTATCTACTTTAGGATCAGTATCAGCAATAGGACCAAGGAAAGCTCTGCATACTTTTCCCAAGAAACCACATACAGTTTCGAGGAAAGGATGCTTCAACCAACTGTAGGCAAATACTTCATGGATACCTAAGGCATACATAAGCCAGTCAACATTGTAGTCAGCAAGAGCAGACAATACCTTACTGTACTCATTTTTAACTTTAGCAACCTGTTTACAAAATAAAAATATGTAAAAATAAAACAAAAAATCATTTGATATCAAGATGCAATTTTATTTTTCATCTTAGAGTTTTAATTAATTATTAAAAATTTTAAGGAGAAGTAGAAGAATTTTGCTATAATTTGTATTAGAACAAATTCACATCTTTCAAATTAATTCAGTAATAATCTATTTTGTTTTTTAATTTAATTAAAATCAACTAAGAATAGGATAATTATTGCATCACTTTAACTTCAAGATTTTAAACACCAAAATCAGAAAATTTAGTTAAATTAAAATTCTATTGTTTATTTGTTTGCTTGTTTGCTTGTTTTTTTATTTGCTTTATATTTCTAAAGAAAGAACAAATAACAATTTTTTGCTGTTTAAACCATTATGAAATGAATTAAATTAATCCAAAACAATTGAAATTTAAATTAATAAATACAGGTCCGAAAGCAGCAACCTTGTCAAGGTATTTGAGAACTCCTTGATTTCTGGTTGATAAAGCGATGAACATTGTGGTGGAACCTTAAGAGTGACCAACATAATGAATTTTATCAAAGCCAGTAACGTTGGCGATGTAAGCAAAGCCAGCAGGTAAATCATACTTAGACATTTCGTCGAAGGAGAAATTCCAAAAAGCCTTATCAGTATCTGGGTTTAAGGTTGTGTGGTTTCTTCCAAACATGTTACCTCTGCTATTACCCATCCAGACATCATAACCTGCATTAGCTAAGATGAAAGCTGGTGCCTTTTTTATAATAAAAATGAGTAAATAAATTAAATTAGAGCTAATAAATAAATAAATGAGTGTCAGTCAGATTTTTCAAAAAGAATAAAAGCGCATAGCATAAAATAAAATTTTATTTTTTATGTATGTTTTTATATTTTTAAAATAAACTTTTTTTCTAAAATAAAGTAAAGAGGGATTGTTTGTTTTTTATAAGTTAGTTATGCGTGGTTCTAATACAAGTACTACTTATAAAAGTTTAATAAGTATGAATAAATTTGTATTACAAGCTTTTCTTCATTAATTATCCAAGTATCAGAGCAGTCAAGCAAACCGTGTTGAAGGAAAATAGGTTTCTTTCCAGATACGATTTTAGATTTTTTGGCTTGAATACGGTTGTACTTGAGAATGTAGCCATCTTCAGTGGTGACATAGTGAACTTCAAGAGGATATTTATGGTAGGCCAAGTACTCAGCAGTGGGTAAGTTCCTGTCTGGTGAAGGAAGTGCGACATTTTGATCATCCATTCTCAAGTAGGATAAGTCGCAAGTGCAAATTGCAAACAAGCAAAGAGCTATAAGGAGGGTCTTATAGTTCATTAATTTTGTAGTTTATTAATAAAGAAGGATGTTTGTTTATGATATATTTCCCTTTTTAAAAGACCAATCTTTTGAATTTTGCCTTATTTTTTGAGTAAATTAATTATCTGAATATTCTTTTCTTTATTTGCTTTTGTTATCCAAATTATTTGCTAGTTTGCTTATTAGCTAAAAGAGTATTAAGGTTAATAAAAGAAGGTTTCTAAATAATTTCTTTTAGGTTATTTACAAAGATGTGATTCTAAACAAAATCACTAACTCCGAAATAAGTGGTAGAGAGAGGAACCATGTAATTAATTTATATAAATTTAGAAGAAATAAATCAAATCAAATCAATTCAATTCAATTCAAATTACTATTTAAGAAATATAATTTAACCATATAAAATATACAATTGAAATGTAAATAAATCAATACTCCTAAATATAATTTTTAGATTAATTTTTATATAAATTAATAAAAAAATCTAAATTTTAAACTAAAAATACTTATATGTATTAAGAAGAATCAGGATGGATTACATCTTAGAGATATTTAAGAAAATGAGGTTTATTAAATTATATTTTTATAGTTACTATATGAACATTCAATCAATGCAAACATAGTAAAATTAATAAAAGAAATTACATCTTTTATAATACAAACCCTCATTAATCCTTAATTAAAAGTGACGTACATTTCAAACTATTTTCTCATACTAACTTGCTTAATTTACGTCAAATACAAGCATCTAACGTTTTAATCTATAAAATACTAATTTAAAACCAAAAAATTTATTTTTAATAATCAATTTTAATATAGATGCTTAATTTACTAATTTAAAGTTGAAGATATTCTAATAAAAAAAATTATAATATAAAATCAATTGTTTTCTTCTTTAGCATTTTTTTATTTTTCAATCTTTCTAAAAAATAAACAAAAGTTAATTTTATATTTAAGCAAATATGCTTTTCTATTTTTTATCCTAAAAGTCTTTTAACCAAAATTAAATTTAATACTTTAATTTCATAATTCGACATATTTGCATTAAAATTAAATTTATAAGTAAAGTTTTTTTTAGATTAATGGATGGTGTTTATGTATATATATATACGGTGGAGGATTATTTTTCATAAATTAATTTCTAATATATCTTTTAAATAGACAAAATATCACAAATTTAATAGAGATTTAATTGTGTAATCAATCATACATGAAATTTTACTTATACTTTGAAACATGTGGAATTATTTATTCGAAATAAATAAAAAATAGATTTTGGAATATACAAATAAATATATGTAAATAAATGATTGAAATATCTTCAATTATTGTTAATATATTATATCCAATCAAACAAAAAAGTTAGCAGAAATATAAAAACTCAAAATTTTTTTTATTAAACAATCACATCAATCATAAAAATAGTCATGAACTTTACCATATTTTATTAAAATTTAAATCAATCTTTAAATTCTTAATTTTCTATGTTTATAATAAAATAGTTTTTTGAGATATTTGGTTGTATGATGGAGGATTTTTTCATAAATTAATGATTTAAATAAATAAAATATGATTATTGTAAACGATAAAATTATATTTATGTTGACAAAGCAATAAATTGAATTTTAATTATACTTTGAAAAATTTGAAATTATTTTATGATTTGAATATGAATAGAAAATAGATTTTTATTAAATATAATTGTAATCTGGCTATATAAATAAATATATTAAAGGATACATAAATAGAAAAATATTTAAATATAAGATTGATATTTAAATTTTCTTAATACTTACTATTTTTAATCAAATTATGTAATTAAGCTATTTAGCAGAAGATAAAAAATTCTTAGATACAATTTTATAATAAAGAAATCATGTATTTTATTATTTTTTATCAAAAAATTCTTAATTCTACTTTTTTTTTACATAAAAATTATTTTTTAAGTTGATTTGTTTATTTTTATGTAAGTATGCATGTATGTATTGTGGAAGATTATTTTTGTTAAATTATTTAAAAATCACTTTTAAATACAATAAGCAATTATCAATTTTAATTTAACTTTGAAAAATTTGGAATTATTTATTTATCATTTGAGTTTCAATGAAAAATAGATTTTTGACAAAAAAATACTCTGGAAATATAAAATAAAATATGGATATATAGATAGATAGATGGTTAGTTAGATAAATATGTAAATAAATGATTGAAATATCTTTAATTATATGTATATATTCTTAATTCTGAATAGGTTTTCAAATTATTCAATTAAAAAGTTTAGCAGAAAGATACAAACAAAGTCCATAGCTTAGTAAAAAAATGTATTATCAACATCAATTAACTAACTATCGCGAGATTTAATTTCCCAACAAATAATATCATCTAATTCTTTCTTGTTTTGTTGGTTTTTAGTTTATAAATAACAAATAAAATTCTAAGAATAGAAGCTCTACTTGAAATTTTATGTATGAATGAGTTGAATAAATACATTTATTTTGTAAATTTGTGCTTTTTGATTGAACTTCAAAGAATTCTTTTAGGTGTAACGAAGAAGAGGTATCTTATTAATTAAAATGTTAAGATAGAAATACTTATTAGATCAAACACTATTAATAGATGTAGTAGTAGTAAAGAGCTTTTGTATATATAAATATATATATTTCTGAACTATTCTTAATGCTTTGATCGTAATAATTAAACATACTTAATTAATTTATTCTTATCAAACATTATGACTGATTCGATATGATTTTATATTTTCATTACATTAATTTGCTGTTTCAAGAAGTAAATTTAATTTTTTGTGAAGGTTTTTAGACATTTATTCAAGCTAATATTCCTCCTTGTCATCTATTTTTGTTAAAATTATCAAAAATTAATTATTTTAGAAACTATCAAAGATAAATTGTTTTTATTTCTCATAAAAGTAAAACAAACAAAAAATTTTATTAACTAGCTAAATAATTTATTAATAAATTAATTAATTTTATTTAATATTTTTTACATATTTGAATTTAAAAAAATATAATCTTTTGTCTAATTTTTTCTAAAAAATTAAAATTTTTATAGAAATTATATTAAAATATTTTTAAAGTTAACAATTAAATCTTTCTTCAAGTTTATTTTATTCAAAAGTAATTGATTAAGAAAAAATCATAATTAGGATTTAAAAACCATTTAAAAAAAGATAGTGATTTGTAATTGCTAATTAATTTTTTGGTTTGGTTTATTTATTTTGAACAAAATAATTTATTTACCTTCAAAGTGAGCCTATTTGAAATTGGATTTCTTGGGAGCCTCAACTCTTACTTGGGGCTGGCCTTAGTCTAGATTGATAATTTTGGAGACTTGTTCTGGATTTTTGATTTTGAAGTCTTTCTTATTTTTGAAGGTATCCAATGTGTGAGTCATCATCACTGGAGGGCTATTTTTTTGTTTGTTTGACATTTAGAGCTGTCCTTTGTTAAGAGAAGTGGCAGAACCGGACACTTATATTAATGGAGATGTGTTATTAGAAATTGTCGATATATTATTAGAGCTAACTGAGGGTGTTCTTGTGATATTCGTATTCAAGTTACCATTATTAGAGTTACTATTTTGGTTTAGACTGTTTTTGCTTAGGACTTCAGAGCTGCGGTTCATCTTCTTCTACATTTGCTTTTCGAAACTTTGGTGTTTGTTATTGTTGGATTTATGAGTCGAGCTAGAAGCTACTTAGTTCTATTAACTATATAAATTATACATAGGAACTGGAGATGGAGACAGAGATTAAGACACAGATGACGAATTTTAAGCATTATTAGAATTATTTGAATATTTACTTTACTAGTCTGTATTGTCTTTATTGATATTTATGAAATTATTTTCTAAAGTTTTTAAAGACAGTTTTTTATTTTGGGTGGTAGAATTTCCTTAGAAGGAAGTTATGTGGCTTGAGTCGCTTTTTTGTTATGATTTGGAAGTAGAACTTTTATTATTGGAAGAATTTGAAGGGATGATATCTGATTATCTTAGTGAAAGGTATGTTTATCCCTTAACTTATTTTTATGAGTTCAAAGGAATGGTGTTAGGGGATTATTCTACATATATGAAATGCGAACTCTGCTGATTTTATTAGATGGAAGTGCTTTCTCTGTTTGAGTAAGCCATATTTCTCTATCCGTATTAGTTTTTAATAGGAGATGTTTTGTTATTATCTTTACCTTTTAGAATAATTGCACTTTATTATTTTTAAGATTACTATGTAACATTCTTTTTGACATTTGCTTAACTTGACACTCTCTATGCTTAAAACTAAACCTCATTTCTAATGCTTGTGTCATCCGTTACAGATGAAGCTTCTGTGTTCTTTGCATTAACTATTTTTTCTAAATATTCAAATTCACTCATTTCTGGATCGCCTTCTTCTGTTCCCAAACGTGAATTCTAAAACTGCACATTAGAATTAGAATGTTCAGAATATTAATTTTATTAAACTGTTTAATTGAGTTTCTTCTAAAATTTGAGGTTATTTTAATTTTTTTGGTTGTTGATGCTATATTGGACAACAGTGTGAGATGGAGTTTAAATCCTAGTCTAAGAAGGAGGATTTGAGTGAATTTATGAATTTTTTCTGTTGCTGCTTGAATTGATTTGCATTTGAATCTGATTATTTATTTGTGATTTTAAATTAAATTCGTTTTGATTAGCATTATTATTATTGTTGTTGCCATTCCTATTAAATATGTTTTTAATAAAATAATGAATAAAAAATATAATTTGTAAGTTAAATAGTTATTTAAAAAAGCTAATTTGAATTACAGTTCTTAAATTTGAGAAGGACCAAGTAGACTCTTTTAGAAAATATTTGATGTAGGAGACAACTTAAACATCTTATCTTCTAATGACTCTGAAGTTGCCATACGATTATCACTTTTAAAGTTAACTTATTTTTTTTGATACTTGTTCAGTGGTCTGAAATCATGAATGGGATTAACTGATCTTGGTGTATTGTTATAAGAGGAATTTTCATGAGAGTTCATAATATGATCAGATTTAGGGATATTTAATTTATTAAAATCCTACTGAGTTTTATTTTAATTCTTTGTTGATGCATTATTAATTTTTAAATTTATCGGGCTGCTTTCAATTGCAACTTCGTAGGTTTAGTTTTATGACGAATATCTTTGATTTTAATTATCTTAATTTTAATTAAAGTATTTATTTTGATATAAATTAGTTGATCCTTTATGAGTAGCTGTAGCTGGTGCTACCAAACCTTAATTTACCATTTATTGAACCTATTTATTTATTATTTAAGTTAAGCATTAATTTAATTAATCATTTTTCATTTTTTAAATTAAGAAAATTAATTTTAAAAATTAGAATTAATTTTTTAAATTGACAAATTTTTAAATATAAATTACATGTAAGTCAGAGATTTACTAGGCTTGAGGTGTCTAGCTTTGCTTGTTTTGAATTTTTTGATTATTTTTGAATATAGAAGGAGGGCTTGTTTGAGTTGTTTGCTTTTTATTGTAGGCTTGAGTGAGCTCGTTGTCTCTTTCTATTTCCCTTTCAATAGTTAAAATTCTTAAATCGAGCTCTTCTAATTCGCTTCTTTTATTGTTATTGGCTGTATTCGTATTACTTTCTTTTTTCTTGGCCTAGTTACTACCATTTAACTTAGCTTAAACTTGATACTAACCGAAATTGTTCTATTGAATTTGAGAAGAATTGTTTCCTTGGAATCCTACAGAGCTTCTTAAGTTTTGAGACTAGATTAGATAGCTATTTGGTGAATTGATTGCTCCATTGTTTGATGTGATGTTAGAAAACAGTAAATTATTTGTATTGAGCTACTCACTGCTTGGTACTATTGTTGCTGAAGCTGTAGTTGTCTGGGAACCATTGTTGTATTTGCTAGTTGCAAAATTAGAGCTAGTAAAGTTATTATTATCAGCTTTTTTTCTATCCATGAACTTTTTAACTTCTCCTTCATTTTGATTTCTTCTGTTTGTAGTTGTTTAAGTTCCTTAATTGAATTTAATGTGAGCTGAGTGATGATGATGATAACTAGCTTGAGGCGAATAGAATCCCTGAGATGTCATATGTGTAGATGGTCTACCTGATGGCGACATCTCGAATCTGCTAATACCAGGCTATGAGGTATTGGCAGTAGAACCAATTTTAAGGTTGGTCTAATGAGTTCTCTTGCTAGGAGGTGATAAGAAAGGTCTTTGGGGCTAAGAAGAACTTATTTGTGATTACTGAGTGTATTAAGTCTAGCTGGTAGCAGGCTTGTTCTGCTTTTAATAAGAATTAATCTAATTAGATAAAACCGCTACTACAGAATTATTCTAAGCATTTTCAATTTTAGATTTTTAACCCTAACTTTTTGCTTGCTGAGGACTCATAAATCCCTAATTTAAAAACAATCCACCATTATTTTCTTCTATTTATCTATTATGAACAGGTGATTGATTTGTGACTAGAAACTCGCATGAACGCTAGGATTTAATCTTGCCTTTCTAAGGCACAAAATTTACAAAACCTTACTAAGCTTCTTATGAATTATTTTCTTCAGTAGGCAATCTACTTGCTCCACTCAAAGTTGTGCTTTAATACATGTACCCTTGCTAGGGAGCTGTGGCCTAAAATTTAGAAAGTACCTAACTTCTAACTGTCTGATTTTTGGCACTAAAAAGCTAAGTATTCTAAAAGGTAGCACTGGGTGACTATCCTTATTGCAAAATTGCTTAATGCTATGGAGTTCCATATGTCCCCAAACTACTGCTACTTCTTGGATTTCCTAAACCTTTTTTCTAATAATTCTTTTTATTCTACATTTTTTTCATCATATCACTCTCTATTTATCTAAATCTATTTTTTAAAACATTTATGTTTGTTTCCATCTTAGCTTTAAAAAAATAATTTTTCACTGAATTTTTGAAAATGTTTATTAAAAAATCGAGATTTAATTTCCTACTTAAACTGCAAAGAGTAAAAATATCAAAAAAATTTAATTTATTGTGTTATTGTCTTCATATTTTATGATTAAATTTAAGCTCTTAAAAAAAAGAATAATGATTTTCAGTGACATTTTTGTTTTTAAATGCGATAAAAACAATCAAATGTTACCTTTCTTCATAAAGTTTGGCAGCCGCTTCATCATCTAGTTGGCTGAAACGCATAGCTTTACTATTGAATTTAATTAATAAATAAATAAATAATTTAGTTATATGCATGGCTTTGTAATTAAACTTATGAGAAAGCTAATAAAATTCTATCTTACATTAATTCTCTGTTATCAGAATCAGATTCATTACATAATTGCTTTTAATCTGTTTATAATTTAATAAAGATAATGATCAATAAATTAGCTAAGTAAATGGAATAAAGTAAAGATAAAAACATCTTAATCTAAATATCAAGTAAAGGAGAGACATCTAACTATTTTAACTAATATTTTTATGAAACTAAAAAGTAAATATACCTTCCATGTTAGCAATAATTTTGCTGCAATCACACCTTACTTTACTTATATTTTTTTTGATAAATAATATATCTGCTTTTATTTATTTATTGACTAATTAATTGGTGGAGCTTAATTTTTTCTTTATTTTTTTTAAATAATGAAGAAATCAATCGTTTATTTCTAGCTGATTTTTATTATTTTATAATGATAAAAATTTTTCACAAGCAACAAGCAAAAAAAACAAAGAAACAAACAAACAAATACTCTCTTAAATACTAAACAAATATAAAATAAATTGACAGATTTCGAAAAATTAATACATAATTACTTTATCAATAAAAATAAAAAATTTGAAGCTGAAATGCAAGTAATTTTTGGCAGTAAATTCTTAATTTTTTATTTATTTATTTATTTACTTTTAATTATTTAAATGCATCAGTAAATAAATAAGATAATATATATGTATTCTTTTTGATTACATATCAATTTTTTAATTCACTTTTTATCGCAAAAAGTTAAAAAAAAGTTTTCAGTCAAAAAAATTGATCAATATATTTTAATATCAACAATAATTAGCTAATTTATTAGTGTAAAATAAGAGAATTTTTAGAAAGTTATTTATTAATAGAAAATCTTTTGTTTATTTTTTCAGACTTAATAAAAGGCCATTTTGAATTTATTTATAATCTTAAAAATTCTAGACTCAAAATAAGAAAATTAGATAAATATATTAAGATTACAAATATTATTGTGTGCTTTCACAATACATTTTATCCACACAATATTTTGTAAAAACTAAATTAATATCAAATTTATATGAATGGTTGAATTTTACTCAATTATCATTTAAAAGATAGTAAAAATAAAAATTCATAAGTAACTTCCTTCCTATTTTAAGAATTTTAGAATTCACATCTTATATAAAGCATAATTTTATTTAATCAATAACACAATGAAATAATATTATATTACTTTAAGTATAATAAAATATGTTTTTACATTAAAATTTATCATGGAAAAATAAATAAATAAATATATTCTTTGATAATATTTTTAAAAAAGTAATAACATTTAAACAATATATAACTAAATTTTAATCAATTTATTAAATTATTAAAAAATACAAAATTAGAATAATTAAAATTATAAATATTTATTTTTATGGAAGGCCAATTTTGTTTTTATAAATCAATAAATAAAGAAAAAAATGTTATAATGATAGAGATATATTATTTATTACCTTTTCACTTGAAATTATAAATATTTTTATCTTAAAAAGTTATTAAGTAGAAAATAAATGCTTGAAGATAATTAATTAACATTTTGGAAAAACGTAAACCATAAAATTTAATTTTAGGTTTTGATTTGTAAAATAGATTGACAAATATTTGTAAAAAATTTACTTTATTTCGAAATTCATTAGTTTAAATATATTTTTAAATACAATATGTTTTTTTCAAAACCAGTGTTTTAGATAAATTTAATTAAGGAAGTAATTGAATTTATTGTGATATGATATTTATATCAATTGCTAATATAAGTAATTTAAGTAAATAGTTTTATACACAAGGACATAGAGACCCAGATGATATACAACGAAAAATTCATTCATTTTTATATATTTTTATAATTTAAAATATTTTTCAAAACAAATGTTTTCTTAAATTTAATTTATGTAAATAAATTGAATTTATTGTGATATGATATATCAATTGCAATACAAATAATATAAGTAAATAGATTTATATGCAAGGACATAGAAACCTAGAAACTTCATTTTATTTATTCATTCATTTTCATAAATTTTTTTAATTTAAAATATTTTTTCAAAACAAACAAATGTTTATTAAATTTAATTTAAGTAAATAAATTGAATTTATAGTGATATGATATATCAATTGCAATACAAATAATATAAGTAAATAGATTTATGTATAAGGACATAGAAACCTAGAAACTTCATTTTATTTAGAAATTCATTTTCATAAATTTTTTTAATTTAAAATATTTTTTCAAAACAAACAAATGTTTATTAAATTTAATTTAAGTAAATAAATTGATTAATTTATAAAATTGAAGAGATTGATATATGATATTTGTAAGAAATGTTTGATAAGTAATTTAGGTAAATAGACATACAGATAGATAGACAGATAAATAAATAGATAGATATATCTTGTTGCTTGATTAATATTTCAAGATATTAAAAATTAATTAATAAATGAATTAATTAGTTTAGTTAATTTAATTTAGGTATTATCGCTATTTAATATATTAATTTTTGATTATTTTACTTATTTTGAATTATTGCATAATTAATTATAAATGTCTTAAACTGTAGGTTTGATTATTCCTCCTCCTGAAATAAGAAGTAAAAAATATTTCAAGCGAATAATGTTTTATTTAGAATTAAAATTGGTTATTTATAGCAATCATTGATAAGACAGCAGAATTCGTCGTTAAACATGGTGCTGCAGTTGAAGAAAATATTATTTAAGCCTAGGTTAACAATCTTAGTTTTAATTTCTTGAAACAAAATGATCCATATAGACCTTATTATGATTCCAAAATAGCTGAGTTTGCCAGATAATTTACACAAAGTAAATATTGTTTTTGTTATTTATGCTATGATAAATTGCTTGCTGAATTCAATTGATCCATTTTACACTTTTGCCTAAAGTTTATTTTAAATTATTTTTCAATATTCATGTTAATTTTAAGTGTCTAGAAAAATAATCAACAAACAGAAGATACAAAATAAGTAACAAATGTGAAAATGGATAATTGGGAAAAGCAAAATATTTAAGCAGAGTGTTAAATTTACTTTTATTTTTTTAGTTATTAGCGAATAAGTTGAAGGAAGAACGGATGGAGCAGATTAAGAATAAAATCATAATGCAGCTCCTTAATATCAAAATGAATTTTTAGCCAATAAAGAAAAGTTACTCAAGCGTTAAGAAGTTCCTAAAGAGGAAGTTAATGATCTTGATATGGAAGTTATTTAGCAAATAGAAAACCCTAATTATGTGATTTAAATACCCACTCAACTAACAAGTTTAGAATTAGATATTATCAAGCATACAGCTTAATTTGTAGCCAAAAATGGTAAAAAATTCCTTATCTCTTTAACAGAAAGAGAAAAGCAAAATCCTTAATTCGATTTCCTAAAGCCCACAAACTCTCTCTTCAGTTTCTTCATTAGTTTAGTCAACTCCTATTAGAAAATTATTCAAATCAAAGAGAGTCAACTTGATAATATCATAAGAAATGGTAAGAGTAAGTAGCATATCTACAGCTAAGCTCTAAGGATATTTGATCATTTGAAATAAAAGAGACAACAAGAAAAGAAGTAGAGTGAAATAGAAAAAGAAGAAAGACTTCTCAAGGAATCAATTGATTGGAATGATTTTTATGTTGCTGAAACTATTGATTTTAATGATAGCTTTGCTAATTACAACAATAGCAACACCTTAACTCAAGCTTAAGATATACCAGCCATTCCAGAAATTCCAGCTGTTCAACCTACTCCAATTGAAGAAGAAAAGCCAAGTAAAATTAATATTTTTTTAAATACTATCTACAATTACACACACATTCTAGAATTAGTTGGATTAGATAGATTTACTCTTGTATGCCTTTCTTTAAAAAATAATAGCTAAACAAATATAAAGCATTTATTTTAAATTTAAAAATGCTAACCTATCTTAAAAGATAATTTATTTAAAAAGTTAAATTTGGAATTAATTTGTTTTGTTAAAGAAAATAAAAATGAATTTATTAAAAGATGTACTTTTATTAGAAGCTCTGAATGCATAAAAGCCTAAAAATTATATAAGAAAATAAGTTATTTTTATTGCTAAATTGCTAATTTTGTCTAAGAATTTTTTTTAAAGAGAATATAAAATCATCAAATTAAATAAAGTAAAGAGAAATGAAAATTCAAACAAAACAACTAAACTTCATTTTTTAAAAATAAGTAGCTAAATATTTAAGAAAGAATTCGAACCAGAATTATTTTTATTAAAGCTATTAGTGCAGATAATTTAAAAAGGTGTGGTTATTAATAAAAAAGAACAAAAAAATATCTTTATAAAATAAATAAATGAATCCAAAGAGCTATTTGATTTAAAATAAACCAAACTTTTTAATTCATGGATTTAAAGTTAGATTATGAAATAAAAAACAAATAAATAAATAAATAATTCAAAAGAATGAATGAAATTGTCAAAATATAAAGCAAATAGGATTAAAATTAAATTTTAATTTTAAAGTTTTTAATAGCTTTTTTTAAATGAAAAGTTTTTTAATCAATTAACATTTTTTTTAGAAAAACGAATTAAAGAAGGAATTAATTAAATTTAGTATTTTATTAACATTTAATATGAGATTTTTCATTTATTTCTGATTTGTTAACAAAAAAATAAAATAAATTATTTTTATTTGAAAACAGAAGAACCTCCTAAAAAGGATATTCCTACAGTTCCAGGACCTAATGAGATTCAACCTTCAATTATTCCTGATGAAAATATTAAGATTAAGGCTGACTATAAGAGATAACAAAATAACCAAAGAAACGAATGCACCAAGTGCTAGATTTGTGGATAACTTATTCCTATTGATGATTACAACTAGCATCTTGAAATTGAAATGCTTGATCCTAAATACTAACAACTAAAGAAAGAATAATAAGCTAGCAGCAAGACATCTTCAACAGTTCATGATCCTCAAATTATTTAGAATCTTTATGACATGAAAAAGCATCGTCCTGAAATTTTCGGTTATGCTGAAGAACAATTCGAAAAGATTGTCGAAAATGAGCCATCTGGTCCCAGCAAACCTATTTGGGATGGTCAATCTGCAACTATGACAAGAACCACCGCTACAGTGGCAATGCTTGCTCAGTCTACTCGTAGAAAATATGAAGAATAGCTCAAACAAAAAGGACTCTTACCTCAAAGCGACGAATGTAACCAATTAATTAATACAATTTAAATTTGTGAAATTAACAAAACATTTTTGAATATCAAATAGAAAATAAATAGTCATAATAAGACAGTATACAATTAAGCCGCAACAAACTATCTCAATTAGAAGAAGGTGTTTCCCTAGAACCTGAATAAATTTTCTTATAAAAAAATCCAGGAGCAGTTACCCTCAACATTAGAATTCCAGAAGACATAGAAAGAAATGCTAAGTTAACAGGCCAATTAATAAAATTAACTTTCTAACCCCATAACACCATTCAGCAAATTAAGCAAACTATCTCAGAAAAAATAGGTAAATAAATAAATATTTTTGTAAAAAAATATATTAAAGTTTTTATATAAATAAATTAATAATAATTAGGTGTCGACTTAGAACAATCAAATTTAAAATCTACCCTATTCAAATCTCTTAAATCAGAAAAGAGTATTGCTTTTTACAATCTATTTAATGGTGCAGCTTTAGAACTCAATCTTAAATGAGCTAGCTGCTTTGCTTTTTTAATTAAAATTTTTGGAAAATAGTTTTTTAATGAGATAAATGATTAACTAGCTAACTTTATTTATCTTAATCAAATCCTAAACCAAACAAAAAAACATAGATAGATTGATAGATAAAATTCAATATATAAATTAAACTATCTTTTTGATATTTCATCTATCATCCACCAACATACTTACATACATACACACATACAATCAATCAACAACAATCTTTCTCCATCTAATAATATTTTACTTTTAAATATTCATAAATGTATTTTTCTAAAAGTATTTGTATTTGTTTTTCAAATTTCACAAAATTAGATTTAAAAATAATTAAAACAAATATATTTTAAAGCACTTACTATTTATGTTAACCATCCTCAAATTAAGTAAATAAATTTTATATTTCTCTCAAAAATTCATATTTACATCAATAAAATAATTTTGAAAGAAATTAAATCTGAATAGCTAGTTTGTTTGTTTTTAAAAATTAAATAAATTATTTAAAATTTAATAGATTTTTTCTTATTTTTGGTTGATATTTTTAAAAATAAAATTTATCTTTTATTAAAGAAAAATGAGTAATTGTTTATTTAATCATTTATTATATAATATTGATAAGATACAATTATTTATTTTCTTTTCTTATTCTATTTAAATACCAGTTTTCAAATAATAATCTAAAAACTTTCATTGAATAATTTACAATTTAGTAGGTTATTTTAAAAAAAGATTTATAAATTTTATTCATATTTTTAGATTTAAAAGCTCAAGATTTGCTAACTAATTAAGCAAACCTTTTAGAATATTTTTAAAAAAATAAAAGCCATTATAAAAATTAATCATAAAGATTAAAATATTTATTTACTTAAAAAGTATTTGCTAATTCATTCATTTATTATCACAATAACAAAAATTTGATTATACCAAATTAATTTATTTTATAAAACCACAAAATTCTTTACACTTACTCTCTTTGCTTTCTTTTTAATTTTTTTCTATTCTATTATTGTAAAATTTTTGCAGTTTAAGGCAATAATATTTTAATTAAACCATAAAGAACTTCAGATTTATGAATAAATCAATCTTACTTAGCTGAAAAAATTTATTTGTCGATGAGTTTAGTTTATTATACATCTTGACATGAAAATTTTTGATAATAGAAAAACAATAAATTTTATTTATTTTTTGGAAAGATAATTACTTAGATTTATTTTCAAAAAGATATTAACCAACCTAACAAATAAAAAGAGGATATGCTTAAAACATCAATCAAAAGATATTCATAAATTCGTGGTTTAAAAATCAATTTTTTATTCCAATAATAAATTTAGGCTGTATGCATTTTTATGATTGAATAATCAGTTATTTTGTTTCAATTAATTAAATTTTATTTATTTTGGTTAAGTCTTACTAGACAGAACTTAGGTAAGATTCTCAAAAAATTTAATATTTTTTATATAAAAATAGATCTAGTTTAAACATTTTTTGTTAAAATTTTGTCTTATTTTTTATAATTATTACTTATATTTTTATTTCATTTTAAATTTTAAGTAACAAAGTCAAATTTTATAATTAATTGGAAGTTTATTCAAAAATGAATATGCTTTTTTTTAAGATATAAAACAAATAGTTAGTTTCAAACAAAAAAGGAGTTAAAAAATATAGAAATATGTTTATTTGATAAACTAGACTTATCGTGGTTTATAGGCTAATCATAGATAGTTGCTTTCTTATACTTAATTGTTGCTTAATTAATGTTACAATCTATTTTTAACTGCTTACTAATTTATTTTCTATCATGATTTTTATAATTTCTTCGTTTTGAGGATTAATTTGTTTTGTTTTGTTTGGTAAAAACTGTATTTCTTGTTCTTTTTAAGATTAAAGTTTCTTTCTTTCTTTATTTGTTTGTTTGTTTAGAGATGAATTAGTATGTATGTATGCATATATTTATTTTATTGTTATTTTGAACGAAGTAAGTTTTTCAAGGATTTATTTATATTTGAGATAAATAAAAATTATTTGCAGAAAGATAAGCCAAGCAAAGATTGATTAGTAAAAATTTAAATAATCTAAGGCAAGCATCAAAAGAACCAATTATCATTTATTTATTTATTTCTTTCTTGTTATTTTAAAGTTTTTTAAATAAAAATTTACTAGAGATACTAACTAATTCGCCAATTAATATAATTATTATATAATATTTAATCCAAAATAAAATACAAAAGGATATACCTACAGTCAATCAAAAAATAAATAGATAAAGAGCGTTTAAAGCCTAAACAGATAGATAGATATACAACCAATTAAGCAAGTTAAAAATTATAAAATGTCTCAACAGCAACTCAATTATAATAGCAACCATCCTGTGTATTCTCACTAGATTATATAAGGAGCCCCACAAATCACTAATAGTTACAGTGTTGGCGCTGAAAAGAGATACAGTGAAAAGTTTACCTCTGGCACAAGTAATGCCGTGCATGGAGCTTCTCGCTTTGCTGTTAATTCCCCAGCCATTCGTACTCCTAAAAACTAGAAAATAGTCTACATTACTAATAACGAATAGTAGCAAGCTGTGCAAGGTTAGGCAGTTATTGGAGGTCACTAGATCGTATAAGGTCATCAAAAGTTAGTATCTGGAACACAATTAATTTAAGGCTCTTAGTTAATTGGAGGATAGGCAGTTTAATAAGTTATACACCCCTAGTAAATTGTTTCTGGTCCCATCATCACCACAAGATAAAGTGCTGTTTACCAATAAGTTGAATAGGTTCCTTAAATCATCACTACAACTGTTCCTTCTTAATCTTAATTAATCAGTTAGCAATAGGCTAATTTACTTGTTAGCAACTCTCCTTCTCATATTTAGGTTGTGAAAAGTGTTGTTTAAACTCCTCCATCCGTCATTCACACAAAGCAAGTTATCTCTGCCTCTCCTGTAGTCCATACTACAAGTGAAATCATTAAAAGTACCTAAAATGTCTCATATTCATCAAATGATGAGCTCTTAATCAAAGAATTAGAAGGCTATAAGAAAAAATGTGCTCACTTGGTAATTTGATTTTTATTATTAAATAATTCTTAGACATCAGAGCGATATTTATAAGCTATTGCTTTTCCTTATGTTTTTTGAAAATCATTTTTTAGCTTTAAAAAAAGCATTTTTAAAAAATTGTCGTTTTTTTTTCTAAAAAGAGTTTTTCAATTTCTTCAAAAAAAATGAATTTTAGAAAATTGATTGAGCAAGTCAAAATAAAAAGCATTCCTTAAAATTACTTTGTTGAAAAAAAGCCATCAATTGTTAATCAATTGAATTGGTTTTCTTAAAAAGTAAATTTAAGATAAAGTGCTTTATTAGATTTATCCCTATTTTGATTGAGGAAATGCAATAGAAATTATTGAATTAAGTAGAATTTATTTCATGATTTTTAATTATATAAAGGAAACACATATCTTGGAGTACAAATAAAAGTTTGAAGTGATCAGAATTACAGAGAGTTAGTTAACTGAAGTACTTACTGAAAACAGAAATTTAGCACAACAAATAAATGAATATTTGATGCAAATAACACAATACAGATAACAAATAGAATAGTTGAAGTTGCGTTTGAATTAAACAGCAATCTTTGAGCAAGAGTACAAAAAAATATAAGATATTTACAATTAGTAACTTATCTTGATTGAATAGATGAAAAACGAGCTTATCATGAAAAGCAACAAAATTCAAGAGCTTCTCCACAAGTAAGAAATTTAATTTGCATTTTTTACTTTAGTAAAAGCAATGTGAAGAAAATAAATAAATTATCTATTTTTTCATTTATTAAATAGGGATGAAGAAAATCAAAGAATAATTTAAAATTTAATGAATTAGCTCTAAGGCATGCAAGATCAGAACGATGAAATCGTTAAGAGATCTAAGAGAGATAAAGATAATAAAGATAAAGAATATTAGGATAAGATAGATGCATTAAATTAAAAACTTGCAGATAAAGAAAAGGAATTGCAAAACATTCTCTTTGCTCTCTCTAATTCTGAAAATTCTAAATACCAAGGAGATCTTTAGCTTAAAAATTTACAAGATAACATAGCATATCTTCAAATTGAAATTAAGAATAAAGACGAAACAGTCAAAGCTAAAAATGCTGAAATTGACAGGTAATAAATAAATAAACAAACAAACAAATAATAATAATTTTTATCTCAAAATCAACTTTTATGCCTAAGCATACATTTTTTCATTTGTAAAATATTGAATTATTTTTCTATCGTCACTAAATATTCTATTGATATAATGCCATAGATTGATTCTATTTTGAAAATTATTCATGTTTGACTATCAAATACATTGTATTAACAGAAGATAGCAGTATTAATATTAATCAGATAATATTTAGTATTTAATTAGCTTAAAGACTATTTTATAGTTGATAAGCCAAACCTCTTAGTTTTTAGTGTTTAGCTCAAAATTTGCATTAAATATAAGCTTTTTGCATGATAAAGTATTAATAGAGTTTTGTTTAAAAAAAAATAGGTTGAGAGAATAGCTCAATAACTTGCAAATTAATATTTACTAATTGTAAAATGTAGAATAGGAAAAGCAAAGATTATAGCAAGTTATAGAAAATAAGAATTAAGAAATTGAATAGTGGAAGAAATCATATGCTGATTAAGATTAGAAGATAAACGAACTCAGAAGTCAAGTTACAAACATTTATGTTTTGTAGAACTAAATTTAGAATTTGTAACGCGAGAATGAAGGTTTAAGAAACATGATTGATCAAAAGGAAGATGATGTCAAGCGCTCTAAAAAACGTGAAAAGGAACTTGAAAAGGAATCAGATGATAAAAAGGTTCTTCTTTACGAGAAATCTCAATATGAAGCTAAATTGTAATTGCTTACAAATGAAATCGAAAATCTCACACGCACTTTATAATAAAAATAAACTGAAAATGAAGATTTGAGATTAAAGATTACTCAAATTCAAAGCTAAGTTTATTTGCTTCAACATAACGAAACAGTTGTAATTAACTTGAACACTTAAATTACCAACCTTGAAAATGATTTAAAAGCTGCAAGAGAATTAGCTCAAAAACTTGAGTATGAAACCATCTCACTAAAGAGCCAAATTGCCGAAAGAGACTACAAGATTTAAGGCTTAACCTAAGAAATAAATAACTTAAAGAGCATTTCCAACGAATACAATCAAGTCAGACAATCTGTAAATGAAACTGAATTGAAAGTGATAACTTTGAACTAAACCATTAACAAGCTTAATCTTACAATCCAACAAAAGGTAATTTTTATTTTCTATTATTAAAAACGAATTTCAGTAAATATTTAACAAAATTATAAAAAAAATACCATAATTATAAAGCAAGCACATTCAGCAATCAAATAACAAAATAAATTTATTTGTGCAAAACAAACTATGTAAAAAAGCTACAAGCAAAAATAAAATAAATAAACAAATAAAATCTAAAAAAACTAAATTTTATAATTTTGATTACAAAAATAAAAAAAATCGTCTCCTATTTAAATTAACACCAAATTAAAAATAATTTACACAAAATTAAATTAACAAGGCATTAAGATAATCTAAATAGAATTATTGTTTAAATGAATATTGCCTAAATAAATTTTTAAAAAATTTTATCAGATAAACATCTTTATTAAAATGAAAATTGAAAGTTTTGAATTTTATTAATTTTATTAATTTTTAGATAAAAAAAATATAAATAAATTTAAATAAAAGGATCATGAAATTGAATACTACAGAAATGCTAACAAGAATCTGGCTGAAGATAACGAAAAAATGAAGAAACTTATTGCTGAATTACAAATTATTGTTCATTAGTTAGAAATAACATTAAAAGAAACTAACATTTAGCTTAATATTTATAAAGAAACTCAAAATACTAACTTAAGTCTTTATAGCTAGATTGACTAATTGAAGAAATAATTGAATGAATCTGAATTAAGATATGAAGAACTCCTTAAGAAGTATAACTTTGAAAAAGAGCAATATGAAAATAGGTTAGTCCTATTATCTACTGAGACTTAAAGAAAGGATTTCATGATCAACTCTAAAAACTAAGAAATTGAATAACTGAGAACTCAACTCATTTCTTACACAGAAATTCAAATCTAGTACAAGTCTACTCAAGACAGAATCCAATATCTTTTATAAGAAATCGATAGATTAACTGCTGACAACTAAGCCTTGGCTAAAGAACTTGAAATTGTAAGATTAAGGTATGCCTAATACGCTGTCCTTGAATTATAAATTTAAGATTTGCTCATGAGAATAGTTTTACAAAGCGCAGAAGTTGAGAGTCTTAGATCTTTGGTTAACCAAAACAAATAAGAAAATAACTCTTTAAGATAATCTTAACTTAATGTCTACAGATACTGATTATTTTCTTCATTTATTCTTTCTTTTAGATGAAACTAAATTCTCATTTTTCTTATGTTTATTTATCCAAATTCATTCATTCATTCATAGTTTCCATAGTTTTTATTAATATTATTTGAATATTTTTTGTTCAATTTTATATTGCCTGTCTGTTCTTTAAATAACAAACATATAAATAAAATAAATTTGTTTTCTAAAACACTTTAACCTTTTTTGATTTTAAAAATCAGTTAATTAATTAAAATACAGACTTATTTATTGTATTAAAATATAATGAACTAGAAAAAATAAATTAAAGTATTTATGAAAAAGTATGTAAATACATTATTCAATAAAATTCATATATTGAATATACAATAATTCCTAGTTAACAAGATCCTTCTGAGAAATCACTAAAATTAAGCATTTTTTGCAAAAATATAGTTTTTAAATAAATATTTTGATGATACAGACAGTTGTTATTTTTTATTTAAAAATATCTAATAAAATTAATTTGAATTAAAAGCATAATCTATCTTTAAGTTAATTATCTATAATTCTAATATGATCTTTTTTTTAAAATTCATAATAAATATACATTGATTAACCCTCTAACATAATTTAGTTTTATTAATAAGCACATAATAAGATTGAGTTTAAGAAAGAAAACAAATAAATAAATAAATAACTAAATACTTTTTCTAAAATTAATTAGTAAGTGATACAATTTATAAAAATAATTTATATACAATATTCATTCATTCATTTATTTTTTTATTCATTTTATAATTTATATAAAAATTAAATTAAGTTAAATCATATATTTTAAATGGATTAATCAGTTTATTTTTGCAAGTCTACTTTAGTCCAAGACTAAGAAATGAAGTGGTTTAATTAAGTATGTGAATTAGTTCATTTATTAATAATAATTAATAAATAATTGTTATTATTAAGTTATAAAAAAGTCAGTCGGTCAGTAAATTAATCAATCAGTGTTATTTTTTTATTGCTTATTATTATCTATTTTAGCACTTTAAAGATCAAAGTAGTTTTCATTCTACAACTAAGCTTCTTTGTCATGTCTTAAATTTTATAGTTCAATTAAATTTTGAGGATATCTTACATACTAGGGATCAGTAACTTCTTTTTAGAATAACCTAAAAGTGCAAAATGATCTGCAATTTTTAGCTAGCCCCATTGAAAATGGGGAACCAAATCCATAAGGAATGTCTTACAAGTAGCTTATTTTTTCCCAACTAGCATACTCCCCTTTGTTAATAAAACAAAAAATATAATTTAATAAACTAATAAATTTAGAATTTTTACATGTTGTAATATTGAGTGAGCCAAAGTAGCTGTGATAAACAAACAGCAATAGGACAAAAATAAAGAAGAATGCAATTATGATAAAGCAAAATATAGTATAGATATTGTAAGCAAGTTTATCAGATTAGTCAAATTCATTATATTTTAGAACCTATTAATTATTTTAACAAAAAATTACTTCCAAAAATAAAGTGATCTAAAATAATTTACCTCTATAAATCCTACTAGCAATTCAATAAGTTAAAGAATCAAAAACCAGTAGAAAACGCATTTGTTTTTTTCTCCTATGCAATTTCCTACATAGGGACAGTGATGATCAAACCTAGCTACACACCTTTTGCAATCTTTACAATGCTTAGCCCTCAAAGGCATATTTATATAACACGAAGTACAGTATCTCTTTTCAACAAAAGGCATTTAGTTTTAATTGATTTAGCCATTTATTTTCATATTTTTGCTAATATTTACAGGATTGAATGTTTTAAGTTAATTACTATGATTCTCAATGTCACCACTTTTGCTTAAATGTTTGCCTTTATTAACCCATTAGTCTTTATAAGACTCTTAGTCTCCTTAATTTTGTTGTTTGAATTTGTGTTTTTCGCATTATAGATTGTTAATATTAAATTAAAACATGCTACTAGGATTATTAACTGTATTATTTGTAAAGACTATTTGGCTAACAGGAGTTTGAATTTTCATTTTTCTTTGACTTTTTTCTTCATTGTCCTAATTAATTAATAAACATTTACAAAAAGTTCTAGATGCATTTTTCAAATCAAGAATTATTTTTAATAAAAATTTTATAATTTTATTTTTTTCAAATGTGTTTTTTTTTTCATTTAAATTAAGGATTTTAAGTTTATTTAAAAAAAAATTAAACTTATTTTACATTATCAGTAAATATGTGGTCTCCATTTGAGTTCTTTTATTCTTTATCAAAAATGTAGTTTTTTTCATGGTCATTTTTTTACACAACTTCATCGGTATGATGAACTTCGTATTAGAAAGGTTCTACTTTGTTCTCCTATTGCAATTGGTTGTTTTGGTTATCCTAATTTTAGTTTGAAATTGGAGATTAAATGTCTTCAGCTTCCTCACTTTGCTAGAAAGGGTGAAAGGGAGATGTTCTTTTTTCCAGGTTTTGGGTGGTGAATTGCTCTTGAGTTGTGGTTTTGCAAGTAAATTTAGTACTACCGTCTTCTATTTGAGTAGTAGTTTCTTTAGAGATATATTTTTCACTATTAGAGCTAAACATATTTGATGTATGAAAATCGCTGTTAGGTAAAGAAATCTGCTTCTCTGATTAGTGCTTTCTGCAATTAGGTAATTATGTTGGAGGATTTAATTCTTTTTGTTAATCTTATTAGATTAATTCTTAACCAATAACTTGTATAGATGCTACCTTCTCCTCAATAGTTGGAAGCTATTAATCATTTTAATTTGCTTTTTCAAAACTTCTGTTTCTACTTAGACAAGGAGAAAATGCAGCCACTTTCACTTAAATATTATCTAATCCAACTACAAAATCTTGCTTTTCTCCACTCTAACAAGAATCTTCAAATTTAAAAGATTTTTAAACACTCTTTTATTTATTTTCCTCAATTTCCATGGTAAGTTCGCACTCTGGAATGTAATTTTCAAGATTGTTGTTTCCTTCTTCATTTTATTCTTTATTAGGAGTATTATGTAATTCATCCTATTTAGGAGGAGTTTTTTCATCTCGCATATTATCCATATTAATATGGTTGCGATTTTGCTCTTCTCCTTCATGGTCCTCCTCATCTTTGAACTCTACAAAGTTATTTTTCTTAGATTTAATCACATTTTTTAAATACTTTTGTTATTTCCTATTTTTAGCCTCTTCATCTTCATTCTGAGTGTGCTTTATTTTAATTTATAAAATTTTGATTCAGTAAAATAGAAACTAATTTATTCATTCAGTTAATAAAATATGTTTGTTAAATTTAATCTCAGAAAAGAATAATAAAAAAGATAATAAGATTTATAGATTTGTTTGTTTGTTTGTATTCAAAAAATTTGAAAATCTATTCGAAATAACAAAATTTTTCGCTTTATGACAAAGGAAATTCCTTTTTTAGTAAAAGATGAACTAATTTTTTAATTTAGAAATGCATCAATCAAATAAACAATTGAGTAAATAGTATTTTTGTAAGATCAATCGCTTAAAAAAAAGCTAATTTTTTAATTGCATCTATTAAGTTTTTTGTAGACTAATAACCAATCATAAATGTTTCTGTAAATTTATAAATTTCATTGCTTAAAGAATAGTTCTAGTTTCAATTTATCTTTATTATTACGATAAGAAACAAAGTACTTTTTTTAATTTTTAAGAAAATAATAAATCTCTGAAATACTTAACTTAATTTTTTTATTTGTTTATTTTCAAAGGCTCAAATTATTATTAATTATCACTGAAAAATCATACTCAATCAAGCAATACCTCAAAAATATTTAATCTCTCTAGGAATAAAATTAGATTGATTTTTAGATAAATGAATAAATGAGCTATATTTCATTTAGCAATTGAAGGAGAATTTACTATTACAAACTTGTTAAAATTACTACTTTGGACATAACTAAAAAGAAGACAGATTAATTGATTGATTATTAGTAAGATATATAGATAGATATATTAATAGATGCATTTCCTTGTTAATCAATTTGTTAATTTTCCCACTACAATGCTTAAATCTGAAAAGAAATCTTGAAAGGAAATAAATGTGTGAAATTATACTTTGAAATCCATTTTAAAATGATGACTGTTATTTATCTTATTAGTGTCTGCACCTTCATTCATAAAGTTTGCATTGCTTTTACCTTTAAAGAGCTAAGAAATAAAAGATCTTCTTCCATTCTGTTATATTCTGCTACTTTGACTCTATATAGAATATCAAGTATTAAATGTAAACAAAGGAATATAAGTATGAAAAATAAATAAAATGTAAATATCAAATATATTATTAAACACATATCTATTAAAGTCAATATAAGCGAATACATTTTCAGTAAGAGAAATGAGTTCAAGTGGTACATATCCTGGCTAATTTATAATAAAAAATACTAAATATTCATCGATATAAGCAAAATTTATATGAGCAGATAGTTAAATCTAAACTGGAATTTATTATTAATAAATTACATCAGCGCAGTGAGTGATGAAATAGGAAACTAAAGTGAAAACGACAGATATCCAAAATATATATGAAAATACTTAACTAAAGTCAAACAAATCATCTTTTGCTCTTATGACTGTTGGAGCTAAAATAAACAATTATAGACAAATGTAAATCACTGGTGCTAATTTATCTGTTTGTTATAAAATATAAATCATGTATTTTATTTAAGCTAGTAAATAAATGGGCATTTATGAAAGACATTCAAAGTAAATTTTAAACAGAATTCATCATTTGAGTCTTTCTCAATTCTAATATATTGTAAAGCAATCATTTTTATACCTTTTATTGAATTTAGCTTTTCGCACCTTACATTTTTTTTGGTTTTTTGTTCCTCAAAATTTAACATCTTGATTGATTGATTGAAATGGATTTTAATTATTAAATTAATTAAAAATTAGAAAAATTAGGTTTTTTTTTTCTTTACTATTTTTTTGTTTGTTAATAACAAATATTTAAATATAAAGTAGTAGTTGTTTCTAGTTCTTCTTCCTTTATTAGTTTTTCATTGAACTGTTTGATCCATCGGTGAATTAATCAATCAACCAAACAAACTAACAATATATCGATCTACTATTATCAAAAGAAAAAAATAAAATTAGAAATTAAATACTGCAATAGAAAAGAGGATTGTAACAATCATAAATCTGTAAAATAAAAGAAATGTTATCAAAAAGTAAGCAATAAATAGATAATCAATCATTTATTTACTTATAGATTCATACGTTTAAATAAACTATAAGTAATATTGAATATCTCATAGATCTCCTAGTTTCAAAACTTATTTGAATAAGAAATTTGTTAAATATATGAATAAATAAATATCAACTTAACTAACTTAATTGAAATAGAAATTTATTTTTTCTTCTTTTTGAAATTAATTCATTCACATTTAATTTAAAGAAAGACATCTTTGATTATTTATTTATTTATAAGTTTTTAGATATTAATAGAAGTAAACTAAATATTTTCTAATTAATCGAAATAATTGCAAAATAAATTGTAAAATAAAGAGTAAGATTTTACAATAAATAAAACTATTTTTCAATAAAAACAAAATATTTCTATAAAAATAAAAGGCTTAAAAATTAATGAATAAAATTATATTAAAAATGTTCAGAATATCCCTAAAAATGTAATTATTTTTATATTTTTATTTTGAACAACGTCAATATTAATTATTAATTAAATTATTGATGAAAAACTCAATATTATTTATTATTTTTTTAATTTGAGCAAGTAAATTTGATTAAAAAAATTAAATATTTATTTTAAGAAATAATAAAATTATACTGCTTAGTTTTTATGGCATTTTAATAACACAATTAAGTATTTTTCTTTTAATCAATATTATGATTAACTTCTTTGTCTGTTTAAATCTTTAGATTTTATTTTTTATGGATATAAATAAAGATTTAATTGCAAAAATTCTAAGTATTCATTTTCAATTAAACATTTCATCATTCATTTTCAAGCTTAACTATAAAAGAAATTATATAATTTTGACCATTCATTGATTGATTCGTTTAATTGAATGTTCATCAAGAAAAGATTCATAATTTCTTACTTAATTGTGTTCTTATTTATAATTAACTCTAGGTTTTATTTTTATAATTAGATTGCTTTTAAAAAGTTGGATTCATCTTATTTTAATTTCTATGAGTGTATTTTAATTTGAATTAAATCAATTATTAAATTATTTGATTACAAAAATATGATTTTTAGGATTTTTTACTCTGAGTAAATAATAATTTGACATACTATTTTACTTTTTTAAGTAAAAATAAATTTTAAAACAGTATTTTTAATTAAATATATATGCATTTAATATTAATTTAAATATAAAAAATGTTTAAATAAAGTTAAAAAACTTCTAAACAAATACACCAACTATACTTTATTTATTTAATTGATTACCTACTTTTAAAATTTAGTTCCAAAAATTTTATATATATATATAATTTTCTAAAAATTACCTTAATATAATTTGACCTTTATTAATGAGAATACACTATATATATAAATACATCTTAAACTTTATTCATTGAGATTAACTGTTTAAATTAAAAATATTTTATCTAAAATAAAATAAATAAAATTAAAAAAAAGAATGATAATTAATTAATAAATGTAAAAATGCTGTTTGTTTTTATGGAATCAGATAGATACAAAACAAAAAATAAATTAAATTAATAAGTATTTTTATTTATTTATTTAAACAATTCTTTTATTCTAAATTTGATTTATTATAAATATTTTCATTAATTAACAGACTCTTGTTCATTATTAGCTCCTTCTACACTTTTGTCTTCCTTTTTTTCTTCTTGATTTTCTGTTTCACTATTATCGATTGGCATAATGTAAGAATTTTAATTGTTGAATACATATGCTTTATATCCCTTTTTATTAGATAATTTTTTTAATAAAATACAAAAATATTTTAATATAAATTTACTTTGTTATTTTTTTCATCGAATATATTGAAACCAACTTTTTAAGAAATTTCTATGTTTTAGTGCTAAAATTGTTCTACATTGAAAAATGGTAAATTTTTCTAAGAGAAATTCTAAGAGTAATTCCATTTTTAGCTCATATTTTTAGGAGGTGGAAGACACAAGCTACTACTATCATTATTGTTGCTTCCTTATTGTAAGATGTTGTCCATGTTTTACTGTTCTACTTAGTTCACAGCTTAAGGTTAGCTTACTTTTGGCAGTAAGACAGGTTATTGTTTTAATTATTATGATTATTATTTTAATATTTACTCTTGTTAAACTTAATTTTGAGTTTAGTTCAAGAATTAATTTTCTTAACTCAGTTAAGGAATTTATTATTATTACTATGTTTATAAACCAATTTGTTATTGTTGTTGTTATTACTATTATTGTTAAATTGACTATGAGGAAGATTATCTTTGCTAGGCTTATTAAGATAGTAAATTACTTTACAATTATTAGTTATTTTACTCGCTTAGTTAGTTTGACAAATTTCTTTATTATTTATGCTATTATGAGAGGTTTAATGATTAAGATATCATATCACGATGATTTGAGTTACTTTTGCGTTATTTTTATATGCTTTGATTAACCAAGAAATCCTCGTCCACAGAGCTTCTTTTAGTAATCTTTTTTTATTTTTTAAACGGAACTGCTTGAAGTTTTTTAGCCTTTTTATAAATAATAAACTCTTCATCATAATCTTCTTCTTCTTCGTAATAATCTTCATCATCTTCTTCTTCTTATTGTTACCTTAGTTATAATTTTTAATTTTTCTTGCTTGCGTTTTTGAAGTCTTTTTATGCCCTATATTCATTCTTTTCTGCAACTGAACTCTTAGTTGGCTTGATAAACTTATTGTTAGTATTCTTACTAATTAGTTTATTTTTAATAACCCTTTGATTTAAAAACAAAATTATTAACTTAAATCTAAATTTAAAGCTAAAATATTTTTAATTTAATTATAAAAAAGTACTTTTTTAAGGCTTCATTTTTTTTCTTGTGCTCTTTATTATTTTAATTGTTATTTTCTTCTTCAATTGTTTCGTTCTTATTTGCAATTTTTTGTTGGCTTTCTACATTATTTTATATTATTTGAGACTATTTTTCTTATGTAGTTGCAGCTAAAGGAGCATGATCTTCTAGCTCCATCTCTTTTTAATCTGCCTATTTTAGATCATTGCTAATTTTATTATATATCTCTGCTTGCTTTTGCATGATATTGTTTTGGAAAGCTTAAGGTTCATCAGCAAATGAGAAAAATACTGAGTTCTATCTATTTATTGGCTTCTAAATATCTTCTTTGAAAATACTCTGTCCAAATTATGGAGAAGAGAATAAATCAATTCCATTCCTATTATGAACAGTTGAAGGAAGGCCATCTTCAGCTGTGATGAATTTCTATTAGGGAGCAAGTTACATGCTCTGAGAATGCATGTCATCATTAAAATTGTAATTTGAATTAAACTGATCTGCATTTGCCATTGAATAATTGGCAAAATCATTCATTTTATTGAACCCATTTCTATTATACCTATTTGCTATATTTGGATCATTTTACTTTTCTCTCTCTTCATTTTCTCTTCTAATTCTTTCTAACAGCTAAAAGTTTCTAGGTTTATAAGCGAAATTGGCATCAGAATAAGTTTGAGGATTCTGTTTGAAAGCATTCATTTATTCGTATTTTTAGTTCAAAGATTTGCCTTAAAATTTATCCATCAAATGGACTAAATTATCTACAGATTCTGCCTAAATATTTACTTTTTCATCAAACATTTCGCTAATGTCTTTAATTTGTCTATTCTTCCTAATTTATATCACTTTTTGAAAGCTTGCTTAGATAATGAAAATGAGCTTTTTGAGGAGTTTTAAAGTAAGACTTGTAGTTATTATTGTTAAACATATAGTAGCTATGATCTTTGTTTTGATATTCAACTACTCAAAAGGATAAGGAAGCCTCAAATTATCAATATCCTGAATAGCAGAGAGAAAAAATTACTTGAGATTAAAAATATTCATCTTAAAAATGAGAGCAAACCACCTATGTTTTGTCTTTAGCGTTTTAAAACTTATAATTCTACTATGTATTTAAATTATTTGATTAATCAGAAGCTTTCCTTCCTTTTATTATCTTATGCTTAGAAATAACAAATTTAATTGCAAAAAAAATAAATAAATAAATTGTATCTTGAATCTGCAAACAGCTACTCTTTCTTGTTTTATAAAGCAAAAATTTATTAATCTATCAAATATTTTCAATCAATTATTATTGCAGTTAATTTTTCATTTATTCTAAATATTTGTCAGCTCACACAGATACAATTATAAATAAATAAATACATAATTAATTAATAATTATCTTTCTTTTTACTTTGGCAATATCTATTTTGGCTTGATTAATAGTACAATATCAACTAGTTTATTTGCTTCTTTTATCTTAAATCATTAAAGGAGACATATTTATATGCATCTATCTATACATACATACAAATCCTACTAAGCAAGTCTATAACAAACAATAAATATAAATTTTGACCTTCTGGATTATTCAAATCGCAAAATAAATCTTGACTTACTTTTAACTAAAATTATTAAATTATCAATTTAAATCTAAAAGCATTTTTTATTTATGTAGAAATTATTTTCAAACAAAAGACAAAGAATAAACTTTGCATATTTTTTTTAATTTTATTTGATTTCAAATAAAATATTTTTCTTAAGTGAATAAAAGAAATAATTTTATTACTTAGAGATGCTATGATTCATATATCAAGTCATTTTTGAAAATAATTATATTATTTAAGTAAGAAACTTTTAAAAAATCAAAATTGATTGATTGTAAAGTAAACAAACAATAAATTTTTTAAAAATTTTAATTTTATCCAAGTTTGTTTTATAAATTATTGAATTTATTTATTTTTAAAAAAAATAATAGAAAAATTAATTTTAATTATTATATAATTTATTATTGTCTATTAAAAATATGCATTATATTTTTGGTATATAAGTAAGCAAGTAGTTAGTGAGTTTTTGTACTTAAAAAATTAATTAATTAATGAATAAAAGTGTTTGTATTAGTTTTAAAGAAAGATTAATGATTTTTTATTAAATTGAGAGTGTGAATGAATTTTTTATTATAAAAATAATTGTAATTAAAACCATGTTTTACATTAAAAATGATCTTTGTTTTTAGTTGCTTGCGGAATGACTTGTTAATTAATTGATAAATTAATTTGCATAGAAACAATAAATAAATAGAAATATTATTTAATTAATGTATTGTCTATTTAATTTACTTAATTAACATCAAAAAAGATATATATATATTTATTATTTTCATTAATTTTTTTCGAAAAAGTAGGTGCTATTTAATTAATTAATTGAAAAGAAGGCAATTTATCAAAAATATTTTGAAGTTTTCAAATAATAATTTTAATCGGTTGAGAGAATTTAAGTGAAATGTCTAAGGAGCAGGAAAAAAAAATGACAAAGGAGGAGAGGGAAAAGCTCCATAGATTAAAAAAAAAGAAATAGTAGAAGCAGAAGAAGAAAGAGGAAAGATCAAATCAAAGTAATGTTTAAAGTGAATCTTCATTTGACTCAGTTTCTGTGCAGACTGAAGTCTCAGATAACACTCTCGCACGTCTTTCTCATTAAAATCAAAATAATATTGCTAATAGTGAAATGCACTCTAATGATAATATTGAAGATGTAGAATATGTTTATGAAAGTGAGGACAACGTTTTAACTGGATAATATTATGAATTATTTAAAGATGTGTTTAAAAAATACTCAGAGAAGTAAGTTAGCGCTTAAGAGTAATAAGAAATCGAAGAAGAAAAGAATGAAGAGGAGTAAAAGAAATTGTAAGAAGAATATGAAGAGAAAAAAGCTAAAAGAGCTTAAGAAAAGCTTGAAAAAGAGTAAAACAAGGAGAAATTATCACGTAAATAGCGTAAATAATAGAGATGGTTGCAAGTTGCATAGCTTAAGGCTCTCGTAAAGAGACCTGATTTAGTAGAAGCATGGGATATTACTGCACCTGATCCAAGAACCTTAGTTTTTTTAAAATCTTTAAAAAATACTGTCCCTGTGCCTCGTCACTGGTGCCAAAAGAGAAAATATCTTTAAAACAAGCGTGGTATTTTGAAATAACCCTTTAAATTGCCAGAATATATTGAAAACACTGGTATTGCCAAATTAAGAGATCCTTTCTCTGAAAGAGACGGTATAACAATGGTTAAATAAAAGCTAAAAGAACGTATGAATCCTAAAATGGGTAAAATTGAAATTGATTATGATGTACTTCACGATGCTTTCTTCAAATATCAAACTAAACCCAAGCTTACCATTCATGGTGATATCTATTACGAAGGAAAAGAAGATGAGTGTCAATCTAAGAAGGTAAAATTATTTATAAATTAAAAATAAAATATTTAATTGAATAAAATTATTTCTACTCTTTTCATTCAAAAATTAATTATAAAATCTATTTTATTTGGTATATTGTAAATAATCTTTTTATTTGATAATTAATTATTGATAGTATAAGCCTGGAAGAATGAGTGAAGCATTGAGATCAGCTTTAGAAATATCAGATTACGCTCCTCCACCTTGGTTGGCTAGTATGCAACGTTACGGTCCACCTCCATCTTATCCAAACTTGAAAATTATTGGTAAAATTTATTGAAAGAATTTTATAAAAATTTATTAAAAAAAATGAAAATAAATATAAAGGTATGACTTATCATGACTAAGGAGGAAGCTTTTTAAATAAAGTTGCTATTGAGGAATAGGTAAAGTAAATGAATATGCCTGGTATCTATGGTATTTTTAAATCAGATGATGATGGGAATGATGATGCCATTCCAGTGCCTAAAGGATATTGGGGACAAGTCATTGAAGATGATGACCATAATGTAGAAGACTAAGCTGAAGTTGTTGAGGATTAAGACTTAGATGAAGATGACTTAGGAGACGATGATGTAGACTTCGAAGAATAACTCTAATCCTACGATAAATAAGGTGGACAATAATAAAATTATCCCAAACATGCGGCAGTCAATCAATCAAATGCTGCTGGCTTTGAGACACCTGATGTAGATATTAGAGGATAACCTGCTTCAGAGGCTCCTCTTTATCATGTGCTAGAACAAGTTCCAACAAAAGGATAATCTGGAGCTATATTAGGAAGCTAACACACTTATATAATGCATGGCTAGCATTAAAATTGAAGTTTTTAATTAATTTTTTAGCAATATAATTTAATATTTTCATTATTAACTAAATAAATCCTTCATTTTTAGTTATAAAAGTTATATATTTTCTATCACATATAATAAATATCCTTTGCTTTTTATTATCTATCTATCTACCAACCAACAAATTAAAAATTTTTCTTTAACAATTAAATTAATAATTAAAAAATCAAATTAAAATAAAGGCTTTTAATAGAAAATAAATTATTTATTTATTTAACTGACATTTTTATATTTTTTTTAGCTATTTTAAAAAGCAGTTTTTTTGTTAACTAAATTTAATTATATAAGTTTGAATTATTGCTAATAAATTTAAAGTTTCTTTAGAATTAAAATGTATCTTTATTTGATGTGTTAGTTATTCACTTACTAACTTTTATATTATTAAAAATATTTTATTAAAAAAATATAAAATTAATATTAATTTATTGCTATTAAATAAAATATCTTCAAATTATATTTATGTGTTTAGATTAAATTTTAACGAAAAATTTATGAAAAAAACTTCAAAAATCTTAAGAAATTCTGAAAAATATAAAAAATATAAAATAATATTTTTATAATTACTATATTAAGTTAGACTGCTTTGTTTATTAAGTAATCCCTCAACTTGAGCTATTTTAATTTTAATTGATAATAATATTTTTTATTGAATTTTATTAGATGAATTTCTTGTTTCAACTAAAAATAAATAGTATTATTTGATTTATTTAACTAATTTATATATTTTTTACTAGTAAGTGACAAGAAAGAATGAAATAAACTTTGAAAATATTTATTTGAAAGTTTAAACAAAATAAACATTTTAAAATTTTTACTTTTAATAATTTAATAATTTTAAAATATAAAAATTTTCATTAAAAAAAATTGAATTATTGAATATCAATTTCTAAATTTTGTATTTTAGGATTTGGCTAAAATAAAGATTTAATCAGTTTTAATTTAGATTTTTTTTTTTTAAGATAAAGCAATAAAAAATGTAGATAAATAGGATATCTATTTAATTTAATTTTTTATCAACAAATTTTAAGTGAATGTTAATTTTTTTACAATTTAATTTAGATTGATCATAGTTTTGTAAAGTTATTATATTAAATTTAGTAAATGATTTTAAATTATATCTTTTATAAATTTTTATTAATTCTTTTCTAAATATTTTAAAAAGGATTTATTGATAAATTTGGTAAAGAACAAAGAATTAGGAATCAAAGTATGGTATTGTCTTAATTTATACTATTCTAGATAATTATGATGATATATTCAAATTAGTTTTTTAGAAATTAAATCCTTCTGTATAATTAATAATTATTTTTAGGAATAATAAGTAAATTTGATTAAAAAAAAATATTAAAAATATGTTAAGCAAGTCAAAAATTTGCGTAATACTTGGATCGCTTTTAGCTATAATTGGGGTACTCTTTTTGTTATACAAATCAGATGATATCTCTGTTTATGTGCAAGGACATAGAATTAACAAGTTTACTAAACATGCAGGACACTATATTATGAGCTCGGTTGAAAAAGAATCAGATGATGGAAGTTTTAGTGTTATCCTAAAATGGAAACCTGGGATTTTAGAATAAGAATTAAAAATATCTCCAGTCTTAAAAGATTTAAGAGCAACTTTCAAAGTTGATGCCAATAATGAATGCGAATTTAAAATTACTGATTTACAGGATTCAAGATTTTAGTTGCCTGAAAACGAACCTTTCCCATTCACTAAATAAAGACAAGGAACAAAAGACAAAGAATCTAATTTGTTTGAAACAGAGATAAGTTAGGTTGGATAAAAGTTCTATTTCGAATTGAGAAGAAAGTAAACATAAGAAATAATTTTTTCTACAAGAAATCATCCAATTTACTTTACAGATAAGTACTTAGAAATATCTACAAACTTGGATGAGTCTATGATATTTGGTTTGGGTGATAGAAGAACTGATTTTATAATTAAATCAGGAAAATACTCTTTTTGGACCTCAGACGCAGTTAAAATTGATGATGGTACACCAGGAAATTAGCTTTACGGGTTTCATCCAATGTATCTTAGAAGAGATATTAAGAGCAACTAATTCCATGTAACTCTCTTTAGGAATGCCTATGGACATTAAGTCGATTACAAATAGCACTCTCACTTGACCTACAAATGTATCGGAGGAAATATTGACTTTAAATTTTTCATAGGAGACTCTAATCCTGAAACATCAATCAAACTTTATCATAATTACATTAATGGATGGGTACTACATCCTTTCTGGGTTCAAGGTATTTATTTATATTCTCTTTCTTTCTTGTTCCTATCAGAAATTTTCTGAAGAAACAATTCTTTTATATAAATTTTACATTTATTAGATTTAATCAGAAATTAATGCTAAAGGGCAAATTTAAACTTACAATTAATATCATCTCTTACCTTATCTCAATTTACACTTTATAATTTTATCAATTTGCATACATACAAAGATTGATTTATAGATAGATAGATCTCACTGCTTAATAATTTTAACTTTACTTTACATTTATTATGTTATATTATATTTTGACTTTAGTGAAAATTATATTTTATGGAGCATTCATTGTTAATTTTTTTCTAAAACAATCTCCCTCCATCTATGAAAAAATATTATTACAATATTTTAAAAATTTAATATGAGATTGATTATCTATCCTTCTTTGCAATTCTCTTATCTAAGTCTTTTAAGAATGATAAAAAATATCATTTAATTTAATAAAGTTTAATATCAAATCATTCATTTTAATCATTTTTAAATCTAAATTTTTGATAAAAATAATTAAATAAGACATTTTTTGACATTTACATCAACATAAATAATTAGTGATTATTTATGGCTAAATAAATTTACAAATTAAAAAGGTTTCCACTAATGCAGATGGGGATATAAAAACTCTGATCAACTAATGGACGTTTGGAATAGTTACAACAAATACAATATTCCTTTAGATTCTCTTTGGACTGATATCGACTACATGTATAAGTATCAAGATTTCACAATAGATTTTGAAAAATTCAACTTATAACAAATGCAACAGATCTACAATTTGTAAGATTAATGACTAAAATATTTATTTAACAAATTAATTTGTTTTAAATTTAAGATCTGATCCTAATGGTGTTCATTGGAGCAGTATAGTTGATGTTGGTATTGCTTTGGAGAGTGATGCAGCTTATAGAGGAATAGACATGAATGTTTTCATTTAAAGCGGTAGAACTAACAAGACATTTATTGGAAAAGTATGGCCAGGTGAAACTTACTTCCCAGATTTCAACCATCCTAATTCCACAGATTATTGGTATGAAGGTTTAAAGAATCTTACCAGCTTCGGATTATAATAAGATGGTATATGGATTGATATGAACGAATTTGATAGCTTTGTCTCTGGAGAAATCATTCCTAATCAAACGATTATGGATAAAATACTCGATTACTTAGCCATTGCACCACCTTCTCTTCCTTTCAATCCTCTAGGTAAATTTATTAATTAACTATAACAGAAAACATTTTTAATTAAATCATATCCTTAAATTAGGCATGGAATAAATTGACCATAAAACTCTTTCACTCAGCGCAAAGCATTATAGCGGAGAAAATGCACTTTTAGTTAATGCTACAAACAACTATACTATCACTCAGTACGATGTGCACAACTTAAATGGTTTCGGAGAAGGATTAGCCACTTACAGAGCAGCCAAAAGACTAGGAAGAAAGTTAACTTTTATCTTATCAAGATCAACAATGTTTGGAAGTGGAAGGTAAAATTAATTATTAAATGAGTTAGTTCCAATTAATTTATTAAATCTAAAATAAACAAACAAAATAAATAAACAAAATAAATAAATATAATAAAAGATATGTCCAACATTGGAACGGAGATGCTGACTCTACATGGGAATACATGAGATATAGTATTCCTGCTATTATGAATTTCAATATGTACGGAATTCCTTTTAATGGAGATGATATTTGCGGACTTTTCTAAGATGTTACTGCTGAGTTATGTGCAAGATGGTAGCAACTCGGCTCATTGTACCCATTTTCTAGAAATCATAATGGAGACAATAGCATTTCCTAAGAACCTTATGCTTTCCCTGACTCACCTTATGTGCTTTCTTCTACCATAAAAACGCTTAACATTAGGTAAATAAAATATCTAAGTTCTAAATTAAATATTTTTTAATTTAAAGATATTAATTGTTGAAGTTCTATTACCACTTATTCGTCAAAGCAAACGGAGCAGGTACAATTTTTAGACCACTGTTCTGGTAGTATCCTGCAGATAATTAAGCTTATCAATAAGATATGTAATTCATGATAGGAGATTATTTGATGGCTGCTCCTGTTATGGAATAAGGTGACGAATCTTAGTAAGTAACTTATTCATGCTTTTATGTACCATAAAACGCTGTCTTCTATGACTTTTACAATTAAACTCAAATTAAATCTGGTAAATATTGCTAGAATATTTCTTTTGATGCTGTTGTACCTCTTTACATTAGAGCAGGTAAAATAGTTCATATTTAAGACAAGACCACAGTATTAAGAAGCAGATTCTTGGACAATACTTTCACTTTGATGGTTGCTTTAAATGAAGATAGCTTTGCAGAGGGATCCATACTCACTATTAATGATTACAATGATGATAATAACATTATCACAAACTGTCAAGAATCTGGAAACTGCGTTGCTAATATTTTGGCTAAAGGTTAATTTAAATCAACAAATATTTTTGAGTTAACCCTTCAAGTTGAATCAGAATCAAATAACACAAATTATTAGACTATCTATGTTGACAAGTTAATAGTAAGTGGCATTTCTCAGAATGGAGAAATTTACTCAAAAACTATTTACCTTGATTAAAAACCATTTGTTATTGATAGAGATAATATCACTTATTAATTAGAAATTTAGCTTTGATTATAAAATAAGGAATTAAAATTGAATAAATATTAGAAATAAATTTTTATAAATTTCATATTTAATTTTTGTGTTTGCTAAAAAATATTTTTTCACAATAAAATAAAAATAATTATTTTTCATTTATTTTTGTTGAGCAATTGGTTGGTTGATTACTTGCAATAAAAATAAGCCTTTCTTTGTTTTAAAAAGAAAAATAAAGAGAGATAGCAAATATAAAAACTAATTTTTATGGTAATTTTTAACTCAATTTTTAAATAATTGTTCGAAAGAAGAAGCGTAATTAACAAAAATAAATAAATATCTTTAATTTATAATTTTAGAAAAGTAAGTATAATTAATTGATTTAATTGTAACATAAATTTTTTATAAATTATTTACACAAAACTTTACATTATTTAAATTATTGTTTTGTTTTTTGCTTGTTTGTATAGTTATATAAATGAGGATTATGATGTAAAAAATAATCAATTTTTTTTATTTAATTGAATTTCTGGTAAAACAATTGTAAAAGAATTTATAATCAAAAAATAAAAATAAAAAAGAGATTATGATAAATAAATCTAAGATTTGTTATATTTTGACATCTTTGTTAGCAGTTTTGGCTGCTGTAGGGATCATTTACTCATTTAAATTTATATCTATTGGCATTCAAGGACATCAGATAGATAAATTTGTTAAGCATGCTGGATACTATTAGCTCAATTAAATAGAATCTTAATCTGAGGATGGCAGCTTTACTGCTATTTTAAGCTGGGTTAAAGGTAAAAAAGAAAAAGAATTAAACTCTTCTCCTGTAGTTAAAGATTTAAGAGTAACTTTTAAAGTTGATGCTAATGATGAGTGCTAATTCAAAATAACTGATCTTAGTAATTCCAGATTCCATCTTCCTGAAAATGAGCCTTATCCTTTTACAAAACAAAGATTTAGCAAAAAGCAATAAGAATTTAATTTGTTTGAAACTGAAATCAGCTAAGTTGGATAGAAATTCTATTTTGAACTAAGAAGAAAGAGCACTAAGGAAATTATCTTCTCAACCAAAAACTTTCCTATCTATTTTACTGATAAGTATATTGAAGTTACCACTTAAATGAAAGACTCCATGATATTTGGATTAGGAGATAGAAGAACTGACTTTCTTCTTAAATCAGGTAAATACTCTCTTTGGACTAGAGACGCAGCAGATATTGATAATGGAACTCCAGGAAAAGAAATATACGGATTTCACCCAATGTATCTTAGAAGAGATATTGTAAATAACTAATTTTAAGTGACTCTTTTCAGGAACTATTATGGAATGCAAGTCGATTATGAACAGAATTCACATTTAACTTACAAAGTTATTGGAGGAAATATTGATTTTAAATTTTTCATAAGTGACTCTAATCCAGAAAACTCAATTAAGCTTTATCACAATTATATAAATGGGTGGATTTTGCATCCTTTCTGGTCTTCTGGTTAATTTTTTTATACTTTAATTAATTTCAATAGCAAATTTAATTCTTTTATTAAAATTTAATTTATTCATAATTGCATTTAAATACTGAAGATTATTTTTATAATTATTGTGATATCATATTAAGTACCCATTTATTTATTGACATTTATTGAAAAAACAAATAGGTTTTCACCAATGTAGATGGGGTTATAAAAACTCAGACATGCTCATGGATGTTTGGAATAATTATAACAAATATGAAATACCTTTCGACTCTCTTTGGACTGACATAGACTACATGTACAAATACCAAGACTTTACTATTGACTTTGAAAGATTCAACATCACTCAAATGCAGCAAATCTATAATTTGTAAATTTACAAACAAAATGACAAAAATAAAATAACAAATTTTTTACACTTGCATTAAAAGATCTGACCCTAATGGTGTTCATTGGAGCAGTATAGTTGATGTAGGAATTGCTTTGGATAGCGATGCTGCTGAAAAAGGTTTAGAAATGAATGTGTTTATTTAAAGCGCTAAAACAAATCAGTCTCTAATTGGAAAAGTCTGGCCAGGAAAAACATATTTCCCTGACTTTAATCACCCTAACTCAACAGAATTTTGGTATGACGGATTAAAAAATCTATCAAGCTACGGTATCTCTCAAGATGGTATTTGGATAGATATGAATGAGTTCTCTAACTTTGTACCAGGTGAGTTAGTGCCAAGCGAATCTTTAGTTGAAAAAATAAAATCATTTTTCGCTATTGATCAACCTGCTCTTCCTTTTAATCCTTTGGGTATTTATTTCAGCAATCAAAATTCAATATTTAAAATTTAGTTAAATAATTAAATAAATATGTTTTAATTGATTTATGAAGGTTTGTAGAGAATAGACCATAAGACACTCTCACTTGATTCAAAGCACTACAGTGGATACGATCAAGGTATTTTGTATAACTCTTCAAATGGCTACATTCCTACATAGTATGATTTCCATAATTTAAATGGCTTTGGAGAAGGAATAGCAACTTATAAAGCAGCTTAAAAATTAGGAAAAAAACTTACTTTTATACTTTCTAGATCAACCGCTGTAGGAAGTGGAAGGTAAAACAAAGCAAACAAATATTTCTTACTATTTTTCTTTCATTAATAAATTACTTTGAATAGATATGTTTAACACTGGAATGGTGATGGATATTCAACATGGGAGTATATGAAATTAAGTATTCCTTCTATTATGAATTTCAACATGTATGGTATTCCTTTTAATGGAGACGATATATGTGGACTTATGGGTGATGCCACAGCAGAAGTCTGTGCAAGATGGTAGTAATTAGGATCTTTATACCCTTTTTCTAGGAATCATAATAATAATGACGCTCCCTCATAAGAGCCTTATGTATTTAAGGACCATCCTTACGTCCTGTCTTCTACAATAAAAACTTTAAATGTTAGGTTTGATCAATTATTAAAAAATCTATATTTTTTCATTTTTTTAATAAAAATATTTTATAACTGACAATAGGTATCAGCTTCTGAAGTTTTATTATCACTTATTTGTCAAAGCCAACGGCTTAGGAACTATTTTTAGACCACTATTTTGGTCATTCTCAAATGATGATAACGCATATACTTATGAAACACAGTTCATGGTTGGAGATTATCTCATGGCTGCTCCCGTAGTTTAACCAGGAAATGCAATAAAATAGTCAACCCACTCTTGTGTATATATCCCAAAAGGAGAAAGTTTTTATAATTTTTATGACTACACTGAATACAAAGAAGGTGAACACTGTTATGAAGTTCCTTTTGATTCTGTTTTACCACTTTACATAAAATCAGGTAAAATAGTTCATATCCAAGATAAGTAAAAAGTGCTAAGAAGTCGATTCCTCGATAACACCTTTACTTTAATGATTGTTTTAGATGAAAATAATTACTCTTCTGGCTCTATGCTAACTATTGATGATTACAACAGAGATGAAAATATTATTTCTAATTGCATTTAAAATTATAATTGTGTTATTGATTTATTCGCTCAAGGTAAATTAAACGAAAACAACCTATTTTAGGTAGAGCTTAGAATACAGTAAGAAAAATAAAACACGACTTATCAGATTATTTTAATTGATAAATTAATTGTTATTGGAGCTAAAGCAAATGGAAAAAGCTATCAGAAAACAATCAATCTGAATACAAATCCTTGGATTATTGATAGAAATGACCTTCAATTTAATTTTTCATTTTAAATATGAATTTAAGTGAAATAATTAATTTACAAGAAAAATAGTTGATAATTTGCATTATATTATAAATAGATTCTGTATTTTTTTTATTTTATTTGGTATTTTTATATGAATTGCTGAAAATAAACTATTTAATTTTGTTAATTTAGACAATAAATTTATTAATTTTATGTAAATATTTTAAATTTGTCTCTAACAAGATATCTTTCAAAATTTACTGAGGTAAAAAATTCCATTCTGTCTGTTTAGGTTGATAATCGACTACTTAATAATGTAATAGTTTTAATTGACACAAATATTGTAATATAGATTCTGTTTCAGTTTCTTACCATTCAAGTTATGTAGCTATTCTTAATCCTGGATTAGATTATTCATTTAATACAAATCTGTTCAAGAATTACGAGATAAAACTAGATATTTTAAATTACTTCATAAATAAATATTCAAATCAAATTGGAAGAGTAAAGACATTATGTTGAATTAAAGAAAAATAAGAAGAGACAAATACCACTTTAAATATCAACAGTGAAGAAACATTTGATACAAAATCTCAAAATCTTATGACTTGGCTCATGAAATAAAAATCTCAAATTCAGCTCAAAAAAAAAATAGTCAAGAGATTAAGCTTTTCAAACTACTGAGCTTATTAAAATAAAAATTTAAATATTGAAGGCAATTAGATCTAAAATCTATAATTTTTCAAAAAAGATAAAAACAAAAAACAAATCTGAAAATTATTTAAAAATCTGAAATCCTTAATTAAACCATATTAAAAAATTTTTAAAAACCGGCCTTAATATATGAACCTTTACCATATATAAAAAACAATTATTTAAGCATATAATTATTAGTTGTATTGATTTATTTATTATTTTTATTAATTTTAAAATATTTGATTCATCAAAATTTAAATTTAGAAACAAAATAATTAATTGTAGGGGTAATCAATCTTTCAATAAAAAGTATTTAAATGAATGAAATTTAGATTTCTTTATTAATTTAATATTTTTACTATATTAAAGAGTTTCATTTTTCATCATCTACCTTTAACTAAGTTTTTGATAACTTAATCTAGCTGAAACTTATAATTAGAATTCATAATTTTAACTAACGATAATTAGCTTTCTTTCAAAGTTATATTTCGTAATTTAATAAAATATTAATTTTATAATTTATGTTTTCAAAGAAGATATTTAGATAGAAATGGATAAATTTTATCCTCATCAATAGTTAATGTTATTGCCACATCTTTTATTTATTTAGTGTAAAAGAAGTGATCCAAAATAACAAAATTTGATGAAACTAGAACCAATTTTGAATAAATCATTAACTTGATAATTAATTTTTTTTTTTTTTTTGCTAATGTGTACATTATGAAAGGAAAAATAATTAGTTAATTAATTAATTAATGGTATGATTATATCTAATTACGAATTAGTTTGAATATCAATTACATTTTTTAAAATTGATGATAATAAATGATAATCAGAGATAAATAGAAAGATAGATAGATACATAAATCAGTCAATTAATCAATTTCTCATTTCAATTCAAAACAAAAAAAATATTTAATTAATTAAAGAGAAATAATCTCAAAATATTAAATTATGTTAGATAGTAGTTTTAAATTTGTTTTACTCATTTTTTTATCTCTTTGTATTAAGTATTGCTAAGTTTGCAAATACGATGAATTCTATTAAGGTAAAGGTGTGTGCAATAAGTGTGATTCTAGTTGTGTTTCTTGTTTTGGGGCAGATAAAACTGACTGTTTTAAATGCAAAGGCTATAAGTATTAATAAATGTGCTTAGATATTTGTCCAGCTGGATATTATGAAGATAATTAAACATAAAATTGTGCTATCTGTAATATACCATTTTGTAAATAATGTATAGACAAAAATAAATGTGAAGCTTGTGAAAAAGGTTTCTAACTTTCTATATCAAAAGTTGAATGCGTTTTCTCTGTCAGCAATTAATCTAGATATGCATACTTTAATTATACTACGAATTAAATAGTAGAAGTTGAAAAATGTCCAGACAATTTAGAGTAAAACGAAGAATAACATATTTGTAAATACCCTAAAATATGTTCACAAGATAATTATATAGGCGAATTTAATTCCAATTGCTTTAATCCAGATGAAGGTAAAATAACAAAAAAATAAATAAACAAAAAAAATATTTTATTTATTTTATGTAAATATAAATTTTTTAATGATTTCTCTTTGTAAAAAATAGAAGGATTAAAGGTGTATACTTTAGAGTATTATTAATTTTTCTACACAAAAAAAGAAGTTTAATAATTCTCCAGGGGAAGTTTAAAGTTCTTATTCTACTTATAAAATCTAAACACAGATAAAGACATTTTAAATATAATTGGAATATTTAATAATTTATATGTCATCTATGACAAATCTATTTTTGTTTATTCCTTAGGTTATAATGAGCTTATATAAACTATTGATATGCCAAATATAGTTCTAAATACTAACTGTACTAAAATAATTAGTAAAGATATACTAGAAGATGATATTACTCTACTGATAACATACTCATCATCTTTATAAAATAGTAAATTCATTTATATAATTAAACGCTCTTCTTTGTTTAAAACAGACAAATAAATATTCAGATTAAACAAACTTAATTTTTTTAAGATAATTTCAATTATAAAAGACAAATTGATTAATAGTTTAAAATAGTAATTCTAAACTTAATAACAAACTTAATTTTTTTAAGATAATTTCAATTATAAAAAATAAATTGAATAATAGTTTAAAATAGTAATTCTAAACTTAATAAATAGTCTTATATATTTTATAAATTAGAATTATTTTAAAGCAATAAGATTTTTTATAAAATTTTAAACAATCAATATAATAAGAAATTTAAAAAAAATACAAAAAATATCTTGTTTGTTTAAATCACTTGCATAAAAATCTCATATTATAATTTTTTAAATAGATTCAATCATTTATTACATACAATAAATATAGAATAAACTAATATTAAGCATCATAAGTTAATTAAATAAATAAAACCATTAAGGCTAAATCAGATTTTTTCAAATTATTAAAATATCTCTTTTTTTGAACAAATAAAAATTACTAAACAAAAATTGTTAAAAATAATTTATTTATTCTTTGATGTTTATATTTTTTTTGAATTAATATAAAAACCATGATAAAAATAAATTTTTTTGAAAAAAACTAACTTATAAAAGTTAATAATGAACTTTTATTTTATAAATTTAAAATTTTATTTAAAAAATTTATAAATAGTTTATGTCTTTGATTTAATGGATATGAAAAATATAAAGTTTCAATTCGAGATAGGATAGAACATAATTGAATTCTATGTGATACCTGAAACGAATAGACTAATTATATTTACTGAGTTTAGGGTTTTTACCTATTCTTCCTTTTTAGAATAGAATGAACCTATCGATTAATAATATATTGATGAACTAACTTAAGTGGACTGGATTAAATGCTTTTCTTTAATCCCTACTTCATAAGATTAATAGATATTATTTATTTTATTGAATGGTTTAAGTATTTTTATATTTAACTCAAATTCTTATGCTTTAACTAGAGTAGCAGCTAAAAGTGATTATGGTTATTTACTTGAGCAATCCAATTAAATAGCTTTTGTTTACTAAAATTATTTGTATTTTGTAGGTATAAAAGACCTGATTTTAAATTGCTCTAATGAAATAGATTGTTTGAATTAAAATAAAGATTTAATTTTATTTAAAACCTAAATCTTTTCTGAGGAATTCTATTTTGTATCCGAGTTCAATAATCATATCTATGTATCAACTAAAAATTCCTTTTAGCTTTCAGTATATGACAGAAATTTCAAACTTAATTCTATTTTCTCAGATATTTAAAAGCCTATTAAAAATACATTTTTTCATAATGAATAAATTTAATCAGGTATGATTTTTTAAAATTTATTAAAAAATAATTTTTTTTAATTTAAATTAGAATAGTAAAAAAGCTTTTTGGTAATTAGTTATGACAATAATGCTTTGATTCTTCAACCTGATTAGGAGCCTAAGCAATTATTTAGCTTTTGTAATGAAAATAATATTGAGGTGTAAAGAATATAAGAGTATGGAGGTGTTAATATAGATTAAGAAAGACATATATTAATTAATGTTGCAATAAGTATGAAAGGAAATTTAATAATTTTAATGAGTAAAAATGGTTAGGCACTTTTTCAAAAAGAGCTTAAAGGTGATGAAATAATAAATGGTTTAAAAATAATACGATAGAATTTCAAAATACTAATTAATTCAAGTAGCAGATTAATCAAAGTTTTCGGTCTTTTAAACAGCTAAGAACAAGAACTAATATTAACAATACATTATTTTAACTTTCACATATCCCCAAATTATGAGGTTTATTTCTAAGTGGAAAGAATCGTTTCTGATTAAATATTTTTAGCTAAAGAGAGCAGAGAATCAAGCAGCTGCTTGTATTTTTAGTTAGTAAACAATTAAAAGAGTAAATTAATTACTTGTGAATTGCAAAATTTTAAAGAGATAAAGGACAACAATAAATATATCGCTATATCTATTTCTGATGTTTAAAATAAATAAAGCATGATTAAAATAATTGAAAAAGATAGTTTATAGTTATACAAGCAGATAGATATTGAAATCGAAGAATTTAATTTAGAGTTTTTAGATACTTCAAATATACTTATCATTTCATCTGGAAAATTTGCCAAGTTTAACTTAGAAACTATTGAATAAAATTAAATTGATTACACATTAAATTAAATAACTGGCAGAATATTTAAATATCAGATAGAATAGTAAAAGACTTGGATGATTGTTTAAGAACTCAAGTAAAAAATGTTTATATTTCACTTTATTGACTTACTTTCTACAGCAGTTTAACAGATCGATAATAAAATTATACCTTTGATTGCTTTAGACGATACAAATTACGTTCCTTACCTCTCTGATTTAAACTGCACATTTTAGGTTTTTCCTTAAAGCCAATACAATGAAGGAAACTACTTTCAAATAGTTGCATCTAAATATTTAGGAAGTGGTAAATATTAATTAAAAGCAATGAAATAAATATTTTTTTTACTTTGGTTATTTCTTTCAAAATAATATCATTTTTATTTTAATAGATGAAATGGAAATTTATTCAAATAGTATTATGACTTACAAGGTAGTTAGTAACAGTGAGATAAAATTAATTGATAAAAAAAGAATTCAATAGAAAGATAGTGTTGAAAATCATTAATTAATAGAAGGTCCATTTTCTTAAAACAAACTTCAATTCTACAATTAACTTAACAGTAAAGAATAAATAAGTGTTCTCTGCAGCTTTTAATGTCAATACACAGAAAATATAGAAAAGTATTAGATTTTATATAAAAATTAGAAAATTCCTTATATTATTAAGCAAATATTTTCGGATAGAATATTTTTAGATGATTATTATTAAAATACTATGTACTCTGATAAGTGGCAGATTTTAGCTATCGAGGCTTACTAAAATGCTGATAAATAGATATTAGCAAACAGAAGGATAGATTTATTTAAATATCCTGAAAAGCAAATCATTTTTTCTTATTCTATTAAAGTACTTTGCGAGATATTTACATATTAAATGGTAGGAATATATGATACTCTTATTATTTGTGATAACATGAATATATTAGTTTATAGTTTGCAAGAAATTTCTTCGAATTATAAAAAATATTCTTAAGGAACAAATTAATAAATTTTTCTCTTTCCTGATTTTATTCATAGCTTTTAAATGGATTACCCAGAAAAAGCAGATCAATTTGCTTTTTTCTCGTAAGTAGATCCTTAAATCATCTTAAACTTGTATGGTGTTTATGACTTTTTAGAGAACAAATTTTATGAGCAACGAGAACTATTGATTAATGATTAAAATCAGTAAGAAAAGAATTATCTACTTGAAAGTAAAACACATCTTTACTATACTCTTAACTAAAATGTTTACTTTTATGATAAATAAAAATATAAGCAATAATTAAATGCCAATTTCTCTTAGGATTTAGTAAATTTTTCCTTTAACAATAAGGGTGGATAATTAAATTTAGAAAGAGATTTCATTATAGGTTTAATCTAGTTAAAGAATGAACAATATATTTAAATAGTAGCATATTCAACTCTATCTCCCATCAAATTATTTAAAGATTTCAAAAAATAAACTTTTCACTAAGAAAATTATTATTTCTATTGTTGGCAGTATTAGAAGTTATTTTTAAGATATGAGAGTTATATTGTTGGATATGATTTTCCATTCAGCTAAAATTAGGAACCTTTTTTTATATTCAAAACAAAGACAAGCATCCCTAGAGCATGCAGTAGTACATACCTAGTTTTTTATTAACAAACTTCAAGCAGTACTTTTAAAATTGGTATAATTTTATATCAAAAACAAAGCATTCTTAAAGAAATATCTCTAAATATAGATTTAGAGAGGATAAATATTGATTTTTTTATAAATCAAACTAATACGGCAATAATTGAAGATAAATCCATTCTTGTAATAGGCAATATTCTTATCTCAACTAGTGAATCAAACTTTTATTACATTTTCTCTGAAAGTTAGTTTCATTACTCTCCTTCTCTCGATATAGCGTTTATCCATTAGCAATCTATAGAAAAATATATCCAAATTCTGGATCTATCTTATATCTTTCCATTCGTGCTTGAACGATTTTATTTTGAAGATAAATAATATTTTAAGAATTTCTTTTATGAAAAATAAAAAAATGGTTTTTCCTTTAAATAAAATCAATAAGGAACTACATCTAAATAAAAGTCTTCTTAGATTTAGCATTTCTTTAATGGGGATTTAATATTTCTGAATTTGAAGCTAGGTAGTATTTGCATTTATAACACAGAAATGCAATACTACAACATTTTAAATCTACCTATATAGGTGGATTCTTAAAACTTAGAATCACTAAAAAGACGAAATACTTAATATGCAGTGTATTTGAATGAAAGTGACTTAAAGTCAATAGCAATCATTAATTTTGATCGAGAGTTTTATTTATATGATAGGAATTAATATATTAAATCATTAAATCTATATGATTATTAAGAGATACATGTAAGTTTAAGTAGTGAAGAAAATATTGTTTTTATTTATGCTTTTAAAAATGGTTAACTCTATTACATAAATATCGATAATGATAGCTTAGACTTTTAAACTTAATAAATTAATTTGTAATAGTTTGATTTTTAAAATTTCATTTTAATCTGCCCAGGTCCTAAAGTTTAATTTGCTCTTATTGATGATAATTTCAACCTTATAGCTTAAAAATCTAACCTAGATACCCCTTGTAGAGCATAGCTCCCTCAATAATTCATTGGTAATGTTAAAGGTATTTAAAATTTGAATTTAATCATTGATTAAGAGAGAGTTTAATTGATTTTTATATCTACTGAATAAGTACTGAGTGTATATAACTTTTAATGTGGTAATTTATGGTAAAAAAATGATATATTCAATACCGTATAAGCTATAATTGAAGACAATCACACTCAATAAATTTATATTGCAGATAGCTATTTCATATATGTGATAAAATATCAAGATTTGCTAAAAAAAGAATAAGAGAGAAATATCATCGCTGCTTAATTTCAATTGTAGGCTCGAATTCAAGTCAAACTTTAAAAATTGAATGATAATTTATTGGCAGCATTAAGTGCTTCGAAAATTCATATTTTTGAAGTTTAAAAATCATTTACTTTGATGTTATACATAAAAAATAAAGATTTTGTTTAAATTAAGCAAATATTTTTGATAGAATAGGAATATGTAGTTATTTCGGATGTAAATAAATTATATATCTACAAAATATTAGCAGATTAAACTGAAACATAAATAAAAACACTCACTAAAAGTGGTGGTTCCTATTCATCATATAGCTCTACTTCTTCTAATACTCACAATTATAAAAGTAACTAAGGAGATAATTCTGAATATTACTCTCAAAAAATAATTAATAGAAAAATAGCAATACCTATCTATGATTAAGCTTACTTGTCTATTTAGATTTTAAAGGTAGAAACTTTTACTAACGAAGATTCTGTTTTTATCAGAATAATAGGTGCTGATTTTAACAATTTAATTGATATAACTAGATAAATAAAATTTAACTCTGAATGGAACTCAAACTATAAGGTTTTTGAATCGAAATAATGTGTGGCTAATTACGTAATCTAAAAAAGTTAGTACTAATAATTAATTTAATATGATGATATTTATTCTCAAAATGAAGGGCTGTATAACTAGATTAATTTTAGATTTCCTTCTTAAATTGTTGAAGAAGAAGACAATTCAGATGAGGATTCTTTAAAATCAAAATAATAAAACTATCTAGTTATTCCAAATTCTTTGAAGTTTAAAACTAAAATGTATTCTTATTTCGTTTATGATCTCTGCAATAATAACGTTTATATTCCTCCCTCAACAATTAAGAGTTCAGTTATAAATAAATTAAAGGTAATGAATGGGACTTTATAGCAACATAATAGTGAAGATAATGAAAACAATACTTCTGAGATCATTTAATTTGTATCTTTGAAATACGTTCATTTTGAAAATATTGAACTCAAAAAAAGTCTGTTTTTTGATGATTGTGATTAAGTAATACTTGAGAATATTTTAATAAATTCCGAAGAACAAATTTTAATCTAATTTTAAAATATATCGACAATATATATTAAAAATTTAACAATTCATTAATCCTTTCTAAGTTATTAATTTATATTTGTAGAAGCTTCTGGTTTTTTGAACATAACATAGCTTAATGTTTATGGAGATGCTAATAATAATTCATTTAAATATCCTGACTAAGAAGAAATTGAAAATTATGGGTGGATAAGTTTAATTTCATGCTAAGAGGTTGTGATTGCAGATGTCAACTTTACTAATGTAAATATTGCTATTGATCTATTCTTTTTACAGGACATCGATCAGCTCTTACTCCAAAATTTTTCATTCTTAAATTTAAATTTATAATTTGATTTCTAAGAAAATGATTCTAATAAAATAAATGAATAGCCAAATAGCCAAATAAACAATTAAAAAATAGTTAATCTAACAGATTCAAATTATCTTGATTAATACATTAATTTACCAACAAACTCTTAATTAATAACATGCATCTTCAGAATTATTTATGTCAAAACTTAATTGAAGATAATGAACATATTTTTAGAAAAGAGTAATGTATCTATGCTAATACACTTTAATAAAACTATAACAATAGATTATTCTGCCAATTAAAAATTTTCATAATTGAACGAATCAAACAAGCTCCAAATTCAAATATTTAATATCACATCTTATCAATTGGAGTAAGTATAGCCTTATGTATGCCATTTCAGTGATTATATTTTTATTGAAGCTCAAAATATAACCATTTAAGATTTAAATATTTACCAGGCAAAGTGTTTTTAGTCAATAATTCGTTGTTAAAATGCTAATGCAGTTAAAATTATCAATTCCAATATTATTTTAGCAGATAATATTAACTTTTTATTTTATTTCTCTTAAAATTAAAATTTAACTGTTGAAAACGCAACTATCTAACAAAACAACTAATTGCATCATTTTTTCGGTATCGTTTAATGTTAAAATTCTTTATTGAAAAATATTTCAGTTTATCCCTACGTCTTAAAAAATTATCAATAATAATAAAAAATTTTTATTTCTAAAATTATTAATACTGCTATACTTATTTATGGAAAATAAGATGCAAATAACTTAGTTATAATCTAAGATTCATTAATTTAATACCTTAAAAGCAGCAGTAGCAATGGAACAGCAATTTAAATTTACCAAGCTTCTCTTAGATTTTCAAATGTTAAATTAAGTAAAAATTCAGCTGGTTTAAATGGAGGTGCGATATATTCTAAATCTTCATCTATCACATTATCTAAAACAATCATAGAATACAATAACGCTACATTTTCAGGTGGGGCTATTTTTTCAATAAATACGACTATTCAAATAATAGAAGAAAATGCAATTAATTCAACTGAGAAGACACTAATATAATATAATTATGCTGCCATAGGAGGTGGAATACGCTATTTCAAGTAAACAATAGACTAGGTAAAAGGTAGTTTTAAAAATAACAAGGCTATTTTTTTTGGTTAAGATTACACAAATTTTCCATAAAGGTTAATGATTGTAAACTCCTAAAATAGTAATGAGGTAGATGACGTTGTTTCAAGTATCTCGTATATTTAATAAGAAGTAAAAATTATATATTTTAAAGTCATTTATTAAATTTATAAATAAATAAATATTTTTATCAAATAGATTTAATTTTTTTGGCTGGATGAACAAAATTAGAAACTGAATTATTTATCTAAAGAGATAGATTTAACAAACACAAAATACTAAATATTGCAAAGAGAGTTAATTCAATATTCTACGCTTATGATGTCTTCAGAAAAAATATAAATCAACAGGAGTAAAAAAGAGTTAGAAATCGTAGGAGAAATTTTTCGAAGCAATGATGGCTTTCAGTACATACTTACAAAATTAAGTTACTTATTAAGGCCAAAGGAGTAAGCCGAAATTAAAGTTAGAACTATGATAAATTTTCCAGGAGATGAGGGAAAGAGATAAGATTAGAAGGAGATAACAATAACCATCTAATTCCGAGAATGCATATCGGGTGAAGTCTTTAATTCCTTTGATCGTTAAATCTATGAGTGCCTTGAATGTAAAGATAATACATTTTCTCTAGTAAAACCAAGTTCTTTTACGCAAAAATGTTTAATGTGTCCTGATATTGCAAAAAAATGCTATAAAAATGTTATCGAAATCAAAGAAGGATATTGGATTGAGCCAAATACTACAAACATTTATTACTGCTTTAACAATCCTAATAAGTGTCAGCCTAGAGAGTAATTAATTAATTAAAAAACTTAATATTATATTTAATTTTATTTATTTTTTATAGAATAAATGGTTGTAGCTAAGGTGGATTTGGCCCTCGCTGTGAGAGTTGTGATTATCAGGGAGAAATTTGGAAAGGCCAAGGTTACACGAAATATCGAGATTATGAATGTTAGGAATGTGGTGATGATTAGAATTTAAGATTAGTTTTGGTTTCACTTTTTATTGTCTTGTTTCCATTTTTTTTCACATATCTAGCTCATTAAGTTACCTTTGAGGCTGAAGCAACTCTGAAAGCATATTACCTAAAGAGAGCAGGTATAATTAATTTAGGGCTCTCAATAGATGATGTGAGTTTTAGCATTTTAGCTAAATTTATTATAAATTACATTTAGATCATATAAATAGTTCTATATTTTAACTTTAGACTTCCAGATATATTAGAAGTAATAATCTATTTTCTAGGCAATCCTTTATAAATAAGCTAATATTTCTTGGACTGCTTTTTTATAAAAAATGGTTGGACGAATTACATTGAAATAATCTACATTAGGCTTCTATGGTTAATAATTAATACACTTCTTTACATAATCTTTTCTAATATAATAGCCTACTTTGTTGCACACTTAAAATATAAAAAATCTTATTACACGAAGGACGCTATCAAAAGGTAATTTTATTGACTAGATATTCAATTAAAATAAACAAAATTTATTCTTTAATGAAGGTTAAATTATTCTTAATGCCTTAAAAACAAACTTTAAAAAACCCAATATAAAAAAAGATCTAATTTTTCATTAAAATTGGTAGGAAATTATTAGATTAAATATTTCCTTATCTCTTCTCTATTAAAAAAAAAAATCTAAATAATCTAATTTCATTATCTAATATAATGTTGATTGGCAGATCTATTTTTAATGTCATAACAACTTTAATAAGCTCAACTCGGTTTTATATCAAAAAGATCTACTTTTTCATCAAAATTAATAGGAGATTATTCACTAAAATATTTCTTTTTATCTCTTTATCTCCTCTGAATTTTAAAAAAATATAAATAAGCTAATTCTATTGTTTAATATAGAATTTTACTTCCATCAACATCAAAATCCAAACAAACATGTTTTTAATTTTATTTATATTTAAACATAATTAAATTTCTTTACATAATTTAAAACTAGATTTGTTAGAAACTGTATGTACTATCTCTATTTTATGATATTTCCAAGTCTCCTTTCTTAGCTAATAACCATTTTATCCTGTGAACAGATAGGCACATAAAAATATGTTTATTCAGACAATTAGTTTTTATGCTATTCTGATCAGCATTTATATATAGGATTTCCTATCGCTGCTCCTTTAATATTCTTACTCTTAGTTAAATTTCCTATTTACATTTTATTTGAGCTCAAAGCAAATAAAAATAATTTTTATAAGATTTCTTTTTACTTGAGACAAAGGTTTTTCTTTTCTGAATACAAATCACAGTATTATTATTGGGAATTAGTCAAAATTATATAAAAAGGGTTATTATTCTTAGCATTAAGTGTTTACAATGAAAGTCAAATAACAAAAGGAGCATTATTAAGCGTAATAATGATAATTTATATCAGAAAATAGCATTTATCAAATCCATATAAGAGACTCTTTTTAAATTAACTAGATTAAGCAGCTAGTTTTATCTAATTAATATGCATATAATTAGGAATGATTTATATTACCACTGATGATGAAGATATTTAAAAACTAATGTTTGCCTCATTTATACTTTTGAATACTCTTTTTTTTATCTTTTTCATCATTGCTCTGTTTAAAGAAAAGTTTTCATATAACAAAGACATGCTTATTTATCCATGCATTTAGAGAATAATTTAGAAGATCCCGTTCACATAAAAATATTTACATACACCAAGGAATGCATACATGTCGCATAAAGGTTGGAAAAAAGTTTAAATGACTGTAAGAAAAATAGGTTACTAAACATTAGCACTTTACTTCATAGATTCTAAAATGGTATAATTTTCCAAGAATATTTTTAAAAGGGATAAAAATTCTTCTCAAACGCCACCTTTTGTTTAATCTGTAAAATAAATAAAGCCTCAATAAAATAATGAAATCATAAATCTTTAGAATAGCAAAAGCAAATGTTCTAAAAAAAGTTTATTCTATGAAACACAATCCAAAGAAGATATTAAAAATATAACCTCTTTAATAATATCTTCTGATTAATAGTTGTAATCAATAAATTCAGTAAAACTGTCTAAACCTATAAAAATTCCAAATGAAGACTGCCTTCCATCTGAAATGATGCTAGACAAAAAACTTAATTCTGAATAAACTATTCAAAAATTACCAGAAACAAAAAATTTTAAATGTATGAAAACAAATATTAATAGTATGTGAGTGAATATTTATAATTAATTATTTTTGTATAAAAGTTTTTAGTTTATAAATTATTGATTATTTATTATCTAACAGTCTAAATTTTAAAATATTATTTTTTCTTTGTTTGTATTTTGTAATATAAACGACTATGATATGATAAATTAGGATTTTAAAAACTGTTTTTATGAATTTTTTTATGAAAATTTTTTTCCATATTTATTGTATAAAATTTAAGTATTGGAAATTTAATAATCTACAATAAATTTAGTATATATATAATTATTTATAGAGTTACAAAAAAATAAATCATAAATAACACAAAAAATTCACTTATTTTTTTACAAAAATTTCTAATCTTCAAGCAGTATAATATTACTTTCATTTTAACTAACTGTAGGAAAATTTTAACTTTACTATCTTGTTTATGTAGTTTCTAAAATTTTTATAGAATTGCTTTTTTTGTTAGAAGAATTTGGATTCTGATATTAAATTTTTTTGAAGAAGCTTTTTGAACGCTATTTTTGTATTTTAGGAATTAAATTTTAACAAAAAGAAAAGATTTAATTATTTTAGTTTTATTTTTTTGCTTCAGGTTTCACAAATAGCTTGCTTTTAATTTAATATTTTAACTTTTATTTTTCTATCTAAGTTGTTAAGAACTAATCTAGTTATTTAGCTCTTTATTAAATTGCTATCTTCTCTAATATTTTATACTTTTAATTCCATGAATTTTTGAAGCCCATTAGCAAGAGTTTTTATCCTTGAAAAGCTGATCTAGCTTTTTTCCAACTATTTATTTATTTGTTTGTTTATTTAATTAATTAATTATTTATTTTTTTATTTATTTTTTAAATAAATTGATGTTTGTTTTTTTTAAATAACCTCATAAAAATTATTTTATTTATTAAATAATATAAGTAAATGAAAAATAAATAATTGTACTTGTTAAAAACTCTGTAAGGTGTATAATTTTCTTTGTATATTAAATTATAAAAACCCCATGAGTTATTGTAGAAGTATTTCTTTATAGAAGACTAGCATCTATTTTCTCCTGATAAGTGCTTTCTTAAGAACCTTCTTAACCAACTTATACAATTAATTTTATCTATTGCAAAGAAATTGACTCTTGTATTATTTTCAACTAAATTTAAGACTAATCTTCCTATTTATTTATATAATTAATAACAATAAGAAAGTAATTTTAAAATGATTTATTTATTTATTTATTTTTAATTACCAAACAAAATTATCATAAGATAAACGAAACCAATTTATGTTAAAACTGATAAGAAACCACTTGAATTGTAAAAGTAAGCAATGGATATCCAAAATATGAGTATAGTGTATATCACAGATTTAATTTCAAGCTAGTTAATTTTGTAATGCTAATAGGGCTAGTATTTTATTAATAAGTAGAGATATATTAATTAAATAAATATAATGCACAATATTTAAGGCAAAGGTTAAGAGCTGAAAAGTGTAGCCATTAAGGTTATTAAAAATTTATACTAAGTTTTTAATATTTCCCACCACCATGTATTTTTTTTATAACCTTTAAATAAGTATCCATACCTTCTAATTAAGTTAATAGATTTATACTTCTAATCAGTTAATTTAAATCTGTTTCTATAAAGAATAAACAGCATACAAAAAGGATAGACTATTGATACTAGGAATAGAACAGGACCAATTAGAACCAACATATAGAAATAATGCTCATCTGTATAGCAAACTTAATCCATTTAACTTTTCATGAAATATGTATTGCTGTAATAATTACAAAATATATTTTCTAAAGCAGCCTGGTAAATGTTCTGTGAAGCAATATAAGAAAATACTACTAATGTGCTAATCAGTACATTTAATCTTAGATATTTTGTTTTATAAAAGAAGTATTGATCAGGTATACAACTTTTAACTGCTGATAGAATGAAATATACTAAAGCTAAAAAGGAAACAAAAAATGCTAGTGGGATTACTATAGAGGCGTAGATAAATCTTTTATATTGTATCGGTATGTCTACATAAATGAGATTTAAAATGCAATCGAAGGAGTAAGTAAACACATTAATTGGTTATGATGCTGATTAAGGTATTGATAATATATTTGAGAATATCTAAGAAAAGCTAATCCTTAGACTGTATTACAAAGTTGATAGAATTTAGAACTAATTAATAAATATTTTAGATATAACCTCGTTATCAAAAAGAAAAGATGAAACACCAACGTACATTAATTCTAAGGATTATAATATTCTCATTGAGCATAGATTACAGTTGCTATTTTAAGATTGAAAAACTAAAAAAACTAGGTATAATGTTATAGCCAAAAATGTAATAATTTAGTTAAATATTATAGATTATTATTTTGAGCACTTGATACATTTAATACCATTTTTAAAAATTGTATTATCAAGTTAATAAGATTCTTTCCATACCTTTCCTTTTATATCACAAGTTGAGCATAATGCACCTGTAAATCCTTCAGAGCAATATCCTCTTTACTAATTTCCATTACATGAATGATTAATTAAATCACATTTATAAATTAAATCAGAACGATTATCTATTCTCCTATTTTTAAAATTATTCATTATTTATCATAAAGTTTAATTTTAATTAGGATAATTTCTCAATAATTAATACAAATACAAACTAACTAATTTCTGAAAAATATTTTTTGGGATTTATTTGATTTTATGTTAAAATATTCATATTTTTCAAAAATACTATCTTGTGGGTTAATTCGAGTCAGTTTAATAATAAAGAAAATAAAAATGATGATAATGCCAAAAAAGAAATAAAATTTTGAAAAGAATAAAAATTTTTATTTTGATTTAAAATTACTATTCAAATATATTAATTTTAAGAGTTTACTATCATTCATTTTTTTAAATAAAATCACAGGTTGATTGATTGATCTGATAATTTCTGACAAAAAGCAAGAAGGCTAACTAACTACTTATCATTCAATTTTTAAATAAAAACTTATTGAAATTAAGCTGAATTTCAATACCTGGATTAGCAATATTAATGTTTATTTTCAAATGGATTAATAAAAGTATTCACATATATAGTGAATAAATATTATTTATTTAGATAGCCATGAATACTAAATTTATTTTTTCAAATTAATCACCTAAATGTTAAGTTAGTTGTTTTTAATTATTGAGAAATTATATGATATTATTAAAATTTTTTTTTGTATGAAATATATTTATTTTTAAAATAGAGAATTAATTACCAATAATCTTCTCTCAAAAGTATTTAGTCTGAATAGCATGAATAGACTTAATTCATATCACAATTTTTGCACTCAATTTTTTTATCTTTGGTAGGATAAACTAATGAATAAGTACCGTTTTGACATTATACACATTCCTACAATAGACAATTTTAACAAATTTAATTATAAAATTCTCCTGTTTTACAACTTCTAAATTCGATTTTAACCTCTATGTTGTCGATATCATTATATTGATTAGTTTTATTGACAGCTTTCATACCGCTAAGTTATAATTACATCGTGGCTTGTGAAGAAGGGACTCCTGTTATTTTTAAGTTATTCATAAAGCAACCTATTTATTTATCACTTCTATATGAGTATCCAACTAATGTAGCTCCATCTAGCTTTATATTCTGATACTACAGTTAGGAATTTATATTTTACAAATAAGCTTTGCAACTATATTAGCTTATTTCTTAAATTAGTTACTAACTTAATTAATCAGTAATAGCTTTTAATTTATAAAATAAATTTTAACCAATAGAAAACAATATATTCAAAATTAATTTATATATATATATATATATATATATAACCTTTATCCTAAAAATCAACTTAATTGATAGGATCTGAAAATTCATCAAAAAAGTTAATGGTCAGATCGAAGTCAGTAAGTCCACTTTGAAAATCACTAAAAGTAAATTAAGGAAATTCAGAAAGCACATTAAAGTTCTTGCTAGGTAATATAGTTGCACTTGTGGGATAGCTCGAAATAGTGTTTCCAAATATAATAGCACTATTATCTTAGCATATGTTGTTCTAGTATGTTTTACATGAGTCTTTAATTTTAGACTTTTAATTTTTCATAAATGAAGGTTTTAAGTTTAAATATCTTATTGCACCACCAATACCAGCTTTGTTATTTATAAATTTGCAATCAACAATTTAAAAATCAGAGCTGTCTAAAAGTATAGCACCTCCGCTCCTTTTTTAAAATAAAATAACCATTCAATCAAAAAAAATAGCAATTAATTGCAAAAATAAAAACAAACATACCCTTTTGCTAAGTTATTTTAAAAGCTGACATTCTTAAATAAAGATTTTTCTCCTATAGATTATGAAATGTAAGCAGACCCTCCATCACCAGATGAGAAACTGCTAAAAATGGTGACATCCTCTAGATTAAATGAATCTACTTAGCTAATATACACAAATCCTCCAAGTTAGCTTGCGGATGTATTTTGAGAAGATGATTAAATTATGTTCAAAAATCCCTCTTAAATGAATAGGCAACCTCCTAATGGAGAAAAACATTTTTAGAATTAGCTTTAACTAATATTTAATTAGGACTCTTATGAAAAAATAGAACCTCCGCTTATAGTACTTTTATCCCCTTTAAAAGAACATTAACTGATAAACAGTTAACTCTATAAAATAATTAGAGAACCTCCGTTATTTGACTAATTCGACTCAAAGATTACATTAATTATATTTACCTAAGACTTTTAAGCTACAGTAAAGACTGAGATTTGCTGTTTTGTAGGCTTTGAATTATTTTATTTTATTTAAGAACCTAATAAAGTTATATTCGACTAAGTTATAAGCAAAGCAGACACAATTATATTATCAGATATAGTAAAATTTTAAAGAGTTCCAAGTTGTGAATTTTATAAGACCATAAGATTCTAAAAGCCTTAATTCTATTACAAACTGATGTTTTTCATGGATATATTTTATACCTGTAAACTAAATATTGAGTTTTAGTTAGTAAAATTTGCAATGTTTAACAAAGCTGAACCAGAATTAAAATATAATTAGGAGCTTTTAATTGAAACTATAGAGAAGATAGAAGGTTAAATTTATTTACTACTTTAAATTTCAACTTTTTCCAAATAAATTGTATCATTTAGTATTTATTAAGTGATAACTTACTATTGATGGTAATGATCTATGCTATTTGAGTATTAGAAGAGCATCATATCTTGATTATTTGAAAATAAAATATTCATAAATTAATAATTTTATATGGTAAAGCTTTTCACAAAAGGAATAGAAGAACCTCTGCTACCACTCAAAGTAAATTTATTAAATGTTACTTAATTAGAGTTTTAAATAAAAATAGGAGCTAATTATTATTAGTCATTTTGTTTAAATGTTATATTTGAGTTTTCAAATAAGAAATTTGTAAATGAGATTTATGAAGTAGTGTTGCTATTAATATCTTCCTAAAAGTTAAAAAGTATAACCTAGCTAAATTATGATTTTTTAACATTTATTTAATCGAAACTCATATTATTAACTTAAGTAAAATTAAAAAGATTCAAGATTTAATTACTTTCTAAGGTAATATTTTGTAAATACAGTTTATTAAATTAAACTGATTATACTTAAGATATTTAAAATGAATATAAGATTTACGATGCGAGTTTAACATTATTAAGCTGAAAAGACATAATATTTTTTACATTATATATTTAAATGTCATTTTTCGTTTCTAATGGTTGGAGTTAGAGGTTTTCCAATATTATTTAATAATATTAATTAAAAGATTAGAAAATATTTTCTGAAACATATACAACCTGAAATTATGTTTCTGCACTGCTAACTGTTTCATAATTTATTTATATTGAAGTTATTTATGAAAATGAGGCTTTTGGTAATGGTTATATAATTGTCTAGCTGCTAATTGCAAGCTTGAAAAGAAGCCTTTCAATTAAATAATAGCTTTTTAAATAATCGAAAAGTAATTATATTTAAAATAATGTTTAAGTAAATAGCTCTTATGGAATATTTTCTTAGCAAATTTTTTCTCCCTGAATTGGTAGTTAAATTCTTCCTAGCTGAGTAGCAGAGTAAAGTAAAAGTTGAATATAGGTATTTTGAGGTGTATCAATAACAAAATAATTAGAAATTTTTCCTAAAATATACCCTAAATAAGAAAAGTTGCCTAGCATAATTACTTGAGCTTTAGCATAATCTATTTAGTAAATAAATATCTTGTAATCGTAAGCATCAATAAAATAGTTTTTATTTATGAATACAATTTAGTTTTGATCTGGAGTATATAATTCAGGAAAATTTAAGCTATTAGTAAATCTTCCATATGCGAGTTATTTATAATTTTTAAAAGAGTTTACCTAATATACACCTACACAGTGTTATAAAATAATATCGAAATCTGATTGCACATCTAATTTAAATGTGTATCCTATGCAAGGACTAGATATTTGACTAATCAAATTAAATTACCCTATACTATATATTCCTAAGTATAAATCATTTACTCTTTTAACAAAAATCTTATTAATTTAATAAAAAATTAATATTAATTTTATTTAATTTAATTTTACTAAAAAACTAAAAAAAAATAAATTACAGATTTTTTAAAAAATTTTTAATTAACCTATTTGGGAGGTGTAAACAATTTTTTTATAATTAATTTATTTTTGAATGAATAATAATTATAGAAAGTTGAAAGAAGTAAAAAAAGAAATTTATTTTTCAGTATAACCTCCTATTTATTTTATACTTAAATAAATTAATTACCTTGTCTGTGAACTGACTAATTATATGAACTTAAGAATTAATACCTTAAAATTGTATAAACTTTTATTCCGTAATGATGAGCTACTTAGAAATTTAAATTATGGCAAATTATCCATCAAAAAAAGATACATAAATTAAGAACTGATCACTTTATGCTACAAAAAGGAAATTAGAAATAGCTTAGCCATTGAGTTTAGTATATATTTATTACTAAAATTGATTTACTATTTAATTAAGTGAGTATAAAATAACTTCTCCTTGAGTGGTTGTAACAATAAAAGATCTTATTTCATCTATACTTTATAGCTTAATAATAGATTGATTTTCATTTAAAATAAATTGCTGGAACGTGGAGTAGTCATCAGTATTAAAAATTGTTAACTCATTTTAGAAGGAACATATAAGATATGAAAAAAGTAAAGTGTTTCTCAAGCAATAATACCTTTTATTACTTAAGATGCTAAAACTTTTAGTGTCGAAAAAAATTAGCTATTACTCGACAATCAAACATGCTCTCTAATTCTGTCCTTTTAAAAGTAAAAATTTGCTCTATGGCTCAACAATGTTACCTTAACTATTATAAAAATCAGTATTTGTGTTATAGATAAAAAAGCCATATTCTAATTTCTGAGTATTAAAATTCCATTTCTAAACAAAATTTTAATTTTAATGAAAAATAACAGTTTCATTGTCAATTTTCAAAACTGATTAAACGCCTAATAAATTAAAATGATTATTAATTAATTAATTAATATTACTTGAATAAAATATTTTTAATTCATATTTACCTGATTTTTTATAAGATTATGAATTTCCATATGGCACAATAAAGTCTAATAAGTTATAGAAACCAAATAAACCAGCCTATTAAGAGCCATAAATAAGAATATTGTGATTTAAATCTAAATATAAAGTGTCAATCTGTTATTTGCAAACCTAAAGAGTATTTTTTAAAATCAAATTTGGATAAGTTAATTGATAGATATTTCCATTATTATCTCCAATGAATAAATAGTTGTTGTTGAAATCTAGACATTCTACATTAAGTTTCGCCTAAAGTGTATTTTGATAGCTTTAAAAATTAATTATAAAATTAGGAGAAATTTCAAATCAACTTATTAAATTTTTATAAAAATATACAGTAGATTTAAAAAATTAAAAGAAGAGTAGTCCCATGTTATGACTTTGAGGTCGTCTCTGTTTTAATAAAATTTTTAATATACTTTTAGTGAGTAAAGAGTGTAAATGATTTTTGGAATAGAAATAAATTTATTTATAGCAAATAATATATATTTTTTATTTTAAAAGATCTTCTTTCACTTTGATTTAAGAATCAATTCATAAAATAAAATATAATTTAAGAAAGTGATGGCGGCATAAAAGGTGTTAATAAATATGCCCATAAATAAAATGATAATAACCCAATATTTTGATAATAAGTATTTAATTAAACATTTGTTACCCGATAGAAGTAATAATCATCCTTGTACTATCTATGATCACTTGATTAACCCAACCACTATGTGCATGCTAAAAGATGAGTGGGCTAGATTAGGAGTCATATACTCTAATATCTCCATTTTACTAAATTTAAAAAAAAAAAACTATTAGCAGATGCTGGTTTTATTTATATAGATTAATTAATTACGTCCCATGTAAATTGAAAACCTCTAAAATGATCAAAGTCCCCATATATACCAGTTACAACCAGTCCTATGCTCAAACTTTGGTAGTCTATTTGATATGAGAACCATGTATACTAGAATAAAATATAATTAAATCATTCAATATTTTAAAAAAGAAAGTAAGTTATTTTTTTAGTTAGTTAATTAAATACCAGCATTAGAAGAGCTTTGTTAGTTTTAATATCAAAGCTTATTTAAACAGGTAAACCGCATTTAATGAGTTTTATAAATTTGAAATTGTTATTTAAGTCCCATACTAAAGAATTTTGTGGAGAGCAGCTAGCAAATAATCTATTTAAATATTAGTCATAAACCAAAAAGTTTAATTATTAGCAGTCTTGGAATTATAAACTAAGATCGCCTATATATTGGTAAGTATTTAGCTAATAAACAGATATTTTATTTGATGTCAGAGTCCCAAATTGTATAAAAAGCAAATTTTATGATGGAATTCCAAAGATATAATTTGCATCAGATATGTCAATACTTGGGAAAGGAGAGAGATACAATTACGTTAACGAATTATATATATATACTTTGTCAGCTAATATAAATATAAGGCCACTCTACATCTCAAAGTAGTAATTGATGATATGATTGATTTATATCTGTTGGATGATACCTAAACTTTACAATGGCTTTTAAAAAATCTATTTATTGAAGAAAAAAAAATTATTATATTAAAATAATTTTATATTTCTAAATAATAAATAGCTCTACTTTTTCATTAGACATAATAAAAAGATTATTATATTAGGAGTCTATAATCTGCACTAATGATATCAGGTAATTTAAAATACCTTTAACTATGTAATTAATATAGTTAAATATAAATGAATTCCCATTTTTATAGGTTACTATAACAATATTTAAATCAGTATAAATATATAGCTTGTAAATTAAATTAGAGTCAATCTTCAGATAATAAAGTAACCCTGCATTAGAAATATTTATCACATATAAAGTGTATTAGTTGTTTATTGCTATCAAAATGGATTTAGAATTATCACATATATAATTCAGAATTGGTTAATTTTATAAATTAAATATCATTGTTTTATCCAACAAGTAATTATAGAAGTTTATTTGATCATTTATAAATTAAATTAGAACTTACTGCTCCTCAACTAACTAAATCATTAAGGCATTCTAGATAGCTTAAAAATTAATCTATTTAGCTAGCTAGAATTGATTGGTTGTATAAGAGAAAATCTTTTTAAAATTTTATAATTAAAAGAATATTTAAAATAAATTGATAATTACTGATATAAAATTTGTTAGGAAGCAAATAAATCCTCGAATAAATTGAAATTACCTAGATGTATTATTAATGTAAAACAAATAAGCTGAGAGTTACATTATTAAAGTGTAAATACAAAAAGGGATTTTGTAAGCTTTAAATAGGAATAGGGTTATTTAACTATGCGTTTTGATAGAAGTAGCTAAAGAGAAAAACTTAATTTTAAATTTAAATCAGTATTTGCTAACTTTACTCTATTAAATATACTGTTTGAATTGATAGATTTGGTTGAGTTTAAACAAAAGTTCCATTAAATATCAAAGTATGGTTACTGTCATTTTAAAATCTAAATATCATATATTAAGTAGTAACCAACCCAATACCTAATAAAAATCCATTTGTTTTATCTTAAACAAATTAAAAATCTTAATGCATAGTATTATTAAAGGGGATTTTAAGAAACTCTATAAGATGACCAGTTCTATAATTAATAATTGCTACTGCATTTTCCTATTCTAATGAGGCACTTGTAACATACTGAGCTATCTAAAAAAATAAAATTAATCTTATTTTTAACAAAGCTTAAAAGTTTAAGCAACCTATGAAAAGTAAATTGAGAGAATAGTAAGTAGAGTAGAAAAATTATAAATAACTTAATTAAATTCATATACTTGAATTCCATATTTTTTTAGCAACTTAGGTTGTTAAGATAAACAGGAGGATTCAAGTATTTAATTGTAAATTGAGCCTTAATTAATTTTTTTGATTGTGGAGTTTAAAAAGGAGAAATTATAATATAAAAATAAAAATTTATTTATTTATTTATTTACCTTGTTAAGTTTTTTATCTAGAATAAAAAAAGATGGTTATGTAATAAAAATTATATTACTCTCTAAGATATTATCAAAATAAGACCAGTATTAAATCTAACCACTATGGTTGAGCAAGATAATTCTACATAATTTTATTATATTTATTTATTTATATTCAGAATATTAAGAATCTAAAATAAATAAATGTTTACCTATTTAATTCTGGATCGACTTAGATTTGCTAGTAATAATCGTAATTCGTTGCTCCATATTATAAATAATTTGTAATATAAGTAATTTTCATTTTTATTTAATCGAATACAGAAATTGTTTATTAAGAAGCTAGAATTATTTAATTTTCTATTATGTAAGCCTAAATAAAGATATTTTTGATTAATGATATTGTCTTAAAAACTATTGGCTTTTAGGTTTCAAGCGAATAAGCAAAAAAATACTAATTCGAAACTATGACCACTTCATTAAGTTAACTTATATATCCAAATTTAAAATCTATCACTTTATCTACAATATTATATTAAGAATCTTAGAAATCACAGCTTAATGACTAAAAATTTGGCTCATAAATAATCTTATTTTACTTAATTTACCATACCTAGAATAGATTTGAATCTCCTATAACAATTAATTAGTCTTCTTGCTAATTAACTAAGACAGATCTAGGTACTTAATTTATTTGTTATTAAAATTATATTTATTAACTCTAATATGAAATAACAAAGTTTAAATTATTTTAAGTTTGGTACAACACAGCTATTTGATTTTGAGTCAGATATATTGATAATAGAGAAGCAAATTAATTGATCTGGAATAGTGATTAAAAATTATTTGACAGTATATCATAAGAGTTGATTCCTCCTTGAGAATCAACCACTAAAAATCTTCTATTTTACTTATCATTGATGCATTTAATCAAATTCCTTTATATGTTTAATTTTTATATTAAAATACTTCCATTTTAATCTAGCTATTTCGAAAAATCTATTACAAATATCTTTTTTTAATTAAATAAATGAATATATATATTAATATTAAGTATATCTAAATAAGTAATTACATGTGTAGAATTCCATGTAAAAACAAGAGATTCTTGTGAGTTTAAGCAAGATTCTTTATTTATGCTTATATCCATAGGTATTTGCATTATTTTTTACTTTAAACCATTCATAGGATTCCAATCAATAATTCTACCCTTACCATCAAGAGTATGTAATAGAGATATTTTTAAAGTGATTCTATCGTCTTTATCCACTTGATAAAAGATAGTATCTTCTTTAATCTGTTCTTGCTAGTACTACTAATTAGTTTGTATATTGAAGATTCTTAATTAAAATGGTGTATAAATTATCACAGCAATATCCTCTTACTAGTTCATAGGATTTGACTTCAGTAAAGCCATTTGCTGAATTTAAAGATCTGTACCAGACACCGCATTTTACCAAAACGGACAACCTACGCTAATTACTCTTACGTTAAAGATTGCAAATAAAATTATCTAAAAATTAATTCGAAGTTATTTTCTATTACTCATTATCGTAAACTTTGTTTATTTTTAAGTCAATATATAAATTAATTCAATAATATAAAACAAGCAAAAATATTTTGAAGCATTTAGAAAAATAAACAATTATTTAATAATTTGAATATTTTGTTAAATATTTAATGAAATCGGCAATACTCTTTAATTTACACTTTATTTTCTAAAGGAAACAGCTTGATTTCGTTCATAGTAAGGTAAATTATATTTAAAATAAACAATATTTATTATTAGGTGCAATCTTCATAATAATGAAATTATATTTTTGTTTTTCTGTTGATAAGTTTGTGTATATAAAAAATTTTAGTCCTCATTTGTACAATTAAATTTTTCAAAAAACTAATTCCAATATATTGTTTGTTTAATTATTTATTTTCTTAAATAAGTATACTTGTGGCATTGATAAAATCTTAAATAAGATTGATTATTTATTTGTGTAAAAATAAGTGTATCTTTTTTGTTTTTAATCACATAATTCAGTAATAATTATGGATATTGCTCTAATTAAATTTGTAAGCCCAAAATTTTAGATATTATTAATGAATTTTTAATTGTCTGTAAATCTTATTTAATTAATTCTTATTGACAAAATAAAGGAGTAAGTAACATCTTTATTAAACATTTGACTTATTTTAAAGATAAATTATGCTTTGGTTATTATTTAAAAGTGAATATTACCTTTTATAAATAAAATATAAATATAATTATTCTATTTTTATTTTTTTAAAATATAAATGACACATGAATAAATAAAAAACTTTTATAATTTATTTAGTTACTTTAGAATATTTTTCATTTGATATAATTTTATTTTTTAATTTAAAGATTTCTTTTTAAAAGTAACAAGTTAAGTTTATATTATTTAGTTCTAATTTAGCATAATAACCCAATTATTTTAGTATTATTTTTGAAGCTTTATACTAATATTTTTACAATAACTTTAAAATATAAAATTAAATAATTATTTTTTGATATACATTAAAATCTGCTTGCTATATTCTTGATAAATAGAGTGTGTGTTGTGTTGTGTTGTGTTATCCTTTCAAAAATGAATGAAATATTTTTTGAATAACCTTTCATTCCAAAATGAATTAAATTTTTTTATAAATTTGAACTCAAAAGTGAATGAATTTTAATTAAAAAGTTTTGAATTAAAATGAATGAATATATTGATTTATCAAATTAATTTTTTGAAGATTAAATTATTATTCTAATATTCTGTAATTATTCTGATTCTATCCTTCCCATTTCCTAAAAAATTTCAAAATTTAAAAGGATCACTCCTGAAAGATTAATTTCTTTAGAAAGCATCATTAAACCATAAAATATAAATAAATACAGTAAATAATATTGTTTGATTTTGATTAGCCTATTTCTAAATTTAAAACTATTAAAATTATAAAAATATATTTATTTTTTTACAAAATATATTCAAAAACATTTTTATTAATATATTATTTTGTCAAATATTTTAAAAACCACTCTACACACGCTCTACAATTTTTCAGAACTACCAAAAATGTGAAAAATAATAAATGGGGTTTTGTATCTGATTGTAAATATAAATTTCACTATTTCTTACTGCTATGTATCTGGACATTTTCAGCAAGACTATTATGTAGTTTGGTTTTTGAAATTTATAAATAATTATTTAAGTTATTAAAATAAATATGTTATTAAAAATCTATTGGAGTCATAAATAAATATCTTTTGATTTTTAATTTTTTTATAATTTTAATTTTAATTAATTATTTTATGACGTAATAAAAACTTGTTCTTTTTGTTACTTTTTTAATAAAATTTACTTTATTTGTTATTAATAATTTATTTATTTACTTATTTTCCATAATTAATTTTATACAAAAAATAAATTTGTTTTTGCTTAATTTAAAAGTATGATAAATAAATCAGCAACAATAATTGCTCTCACTGCTATCCTTATTGTGAGCTCATTTTTTGGAATCACAAAACTTCAAAATTCAATAAATAATACTAATAACAATGATCCAATAGATGAGTTTACTTAGAATGCTGGGTACTATCAACTAGATTTCATTGAATCGTAGTTATCTGATGGTAGTTTTAGTGCTATTTTGAAATGGATCCCTTCTCCTAATGAGATTGAATTAAAAACATCTCCAGTTATTAGAGACTTAAGAGCAACTTTCCAAGTTGATGCTAATGATGAATGTGAGTTCAAAATAACTGATCTTAACAATTCCAGATTCCATCTTCCTGAGAACGAACCATATCCTTATACCAAATAAAGATACAGCAAAAAACAAAAAGAATTTAATTTGTTTGAGACAGAAATCAGCTAAGTTGGATAGAAATTCTATTTTGAATTAAGAAGAAAGAGCACCCAAGAAGTTATCTTCTCAACTAAAGACTATCCTATCTACTTTACTGATAAGTATATTGAAGTTTCTACTTAAATGAAAGACTCGATGATATTCGGCTTAGGAGATAGAAGAACAGATTTCCTTCTTAAATCAGGCAAATACTCTTTATGGGCTAGAGATGCAGCTGATGTTGATAACGGAACCCCCGGAAAAGAAATATATGGATTTCATCCTATGTATCTCAGAAGAGATATTATAAACAATTAATTTTAAGTGACTCTTTTCAGAAACTATTATGGAATGCAAGTTGATTATGAGCAGAATTCACATTTAACTTACAAAGTTATTGGAGGAAATATTGATTTTAAGTTTTTCATAGGTGACTCTAATCCAGAAACTTCAATTAAGCTCTATCACAATTATGCTAACGGGTGGATATTGCATCCTTTCTGGTCTTCAGGTAAATGAATTACAATGTTGATTAATTAATTTAGGAAATAATTTAATTCTTTTATTAATAAAGTAACTTAGTAATATTTTAACAGAAAGGATAAGAATTACAACTAAATTAATAAATTTCATACAAAATTAATTGCTAAACTAAATTTTTTAATTAAAAGGTTTCCACTAGTGCAGATGGGGTTATCAAAACTCTGATATGCTCATGGATGTTTGGGATAACTTTAATAAGTATGGAATTCCTTTTGACTCTCTTTGGACTGATATTGATTACATGTACTAATATTAAGACTTCACAATTGACTTTGAAAGATTCAACATTACTCAAATGCAGCAAATCTACAATTTGTAAGCTTTTTGTAATAATAATATTCATCAATAAAAACTATTATTCCAAACAGATCTGACAGCAGAGGTGTACACTGGAGTAGTATAATTGATGTAGGAATCTCTTTAGACAGCTACGCTGCTCAAAAAGGACTAGATATGAACGTGTTCATTAAGAGTGCTAAAACAAACGATACTTTGGTTGGTAAAGTTTGGCCAGGTGAAACTTATTTCCCTGATTTTAACCATCCAAATTCAACAGAATTTTGGTATGAGGGTTTGAAAAATGTCTCCAGCTTCGGAATCATCTAAGATGGTATTTGGATCGATATGAATGAATATTCTAATTTTGTTAATGGAGAGATTGTTCCAGATTAAAATAAAAAAACAAAACCATTTTTAACTTCTGATTTGTCTTCTTCTTTGCCTTTCAATCCTTTAGGTAGAATAAAAATTTTTGGTTAAATTTCATTCATTAATTAATTATTTATTTATTTATCAAAAAGGTGATTAAGAAATTGAGTACCACACTCTCTCTTTAGATGCTTATCATTATAGTGGATAGGATGGTATTTTGTATAACTCAACTAACGGCTACATTCCAACTTAATACGATTTGCATAATCTTGATGGATTTGGTGAAGGTATAGCTACCTATAAAGCAGCTTAAAAACTAGGCAAAAAACTTACCTTTATTCTTTCTAGATCTACTACTGTTGGTAGTGGAAAGTAATTAATTAATTCCCTAATAAATAAACCATAATTAATTTTATTTATTGAATATAAAATATAAATTAGATATGTCTAGCATTGGAATGGTGATGGATTTTCAACATGGGAGTATATGAAATTAAGTATCCCTTCTATTATGAATTTTAACATGTACGGCATTCCTTTTAATGGAGATGATATTTGTGGATTGATGTTCAATGCTACAGCTTAAATATGTGCTAGATGGTAATAATTGGGCTCTTTGTATCCTTTTGCAAGAAATCACAATAATGCTGATGCTTCTTCCTAAGAGCCTTATGTGTTTGTAGACCATCCCTATGTACTTTCTTCTACCATAAAAACTCTTAATGTTAGGTAATCAAATTTTTTATTTTTCATTTGATTTATCTATATTTCAAATAGGTATTAACTTTTGAAATTCTATTATCATTTGTTTGTTAAGGCTAATGGAGTTGGAACTATATTTAGGCCTTTATTCTGGTCATATCCTAGCGATGATAATGCATACTAATATGAAACTTAGTTTATGATCGGAGATTATCTTATGGCTGCTCCAGTAGTAGAGGGTGGTGATGAAATTAAGGAAACTACACATTCTTGTGTCTATATCCCAAAGTAGGCTGTCTTTTATAGTTTTTATGATTACACTGAATACTAGGAAGGTGAGCACTGTTATGAAGTTCCTTTTGACTCAGTTTTACCCCTTTACATAAAATCTGGTAAAATCTTGCACATATAAGATAAAAATAAAGTTTTAAGAAGCAGATTCCTTGATAATAGATTTAGTCTACTGATTGCTTTAGATTAAAATAATTATGCAGAGGGTTCTATGCTTACAATTGACGACTATAACAACGACGAAAATATCATTTCTAACTGCGTTGAGCAACAAAATTGTATTGTAGACATTAAGGCTTAAGGCAATATGGGTGAAGATAATTCATCATTTACTGTTGATCTCAGAATACAAAAAGAAAAGATTAATACAAACTTCTAAACTGTTATTATTGATAAGATAGTAGTTATAGGAATTAAAGTTGATGGTAAATCTTAATCAAAGACTATTTTCTTGGAAGAAAATCCTTTAATAGTTGATGGAGGTGAAATATAATTAGACTTATAGTTCTAAATATGAGCTATAGTAAGAGAAAAGGATTAACATAGATTTAAATTAAAAACTAAAATTAAGATAAATTATATATATTTTTTTCTTGTTCAAGTAAATGAAAAAATTTTTTTATTAGAATAAACGCATAAAAAAATATATTTAAAATTAGTTATAAAATTATTATGATTGGATTAGAAGAGCTTTTGTAAATCAATAAGTGATTAAATATATTCTCAAAGATTATTTAAAATTGGATATATTAATAAATTAGATTCTTCATTACTTTCTAATTAAATAATGATCTGTTATTTAAATTATTGAAAATTTATCAATTTATATATACATAGGTTTAGCTATTACTGCAAGTTAAATCTAAAGTGTTGCCTCATTTTGCTCAATAATCTGATTTAATTCAAAACATTTTAAACTTTATTCATACAATCACAAAATATGAAGAAATAGGGGAAAAAAGTAATTAATTGAATAACAATCTAAATTTGTTAAAAATAAATTAAAATTTAATTTTTCTAACAAAAAACAAATAAATAATTTCATCATGCATTCATTAATAAAATAAAAATGAATTTATAAAAAAATTTCAAATAAAAAAAATCAATAAATACTTAGTAAATAAAAAAATTTAGGGTTAAATATATTAGTACTTTCTATATTTATATTTTTTTTACAGCAATTTAATGATCATCAACTTAAAAGATATCATAAAAATGAAAATAAATCTAAAGTTCAAAAATAAATATATTTAATTTTTTAGAAGATCTAATTTTAGTACTTAAAAATATGGTATGTGTATTATTTTTAAAAATTTGTTATTTTAATTGCCAAATAAAATTTTCACAATTGAAATAAATTGGATTAAAAATAAAATAATTTACCTTAAAAATAATATATAATTATAATTTAATTTGTGTAAACATATATTAAAATATGATTAAAAAAATATAACTGTTTTTTTATCAAAATTTGAAATTAATATTTATTTTAAAAAATTTAGGTTTTTTTACTCATTTTATACTTATAAAAAATAAATAGGTTTTAATGAATATCAAAAAATAATCTAATACACCAAAAATTAAATTTTAAAGAAAATAAAAAGAAAATCAAAATTGATTAGAATATAGTTACTAAGATAATTAATTTTTTATGTGGAGTGAAAAGTGTAAGATTTTGTTGATTTTGTAAACTTAGAGTATTAAATTTTAAATAAGTAACAAAAATGATGTGATAATTATAAAAATTACTTTAAAAATAAAGAATGTAATTAAAAGCATCTTTTTCTGGATGCCTATTGAACAATTATTCTAAATTTATAATTCATCGTTTGTGGAAAAGGTTTTTTATAAATATAAGTTATTATTTAAAGTAAATAATTAAATTAAAAGAAAAAGCAAAAGCAAAACAAAATTCGCTTAATTTTAATGATAGAAAAGTCTAAGATACTAACGGCAATTGGGATTGTAGTGGCTGTTGTGATTTCTGTTTATGGAATTCACTAA